>NW_021703780.1:69760490-70156362 GCF_005190385.1 Monodon monoceros | reverse complement strand
GCGCGCGCGCGTGTGGGTATGTGTAGTGTAGAAATAAATGAAGGTCACCCAAATGAGAACAGAGACTATTTATTCAAATCCTGCTATAACAAGGAAGGCAGCCACCATCGCTTGCATTTGACAGAAACTCTTGGAGGCAGTTGGTAGAGTGGGAAAGCTCTCTAGTGATAAAAGGGGAGGCTTCAGGTATATAAGGTTTGCTTGTAGTTAGTTGGCATGGACAAGCAGGCTAACTAGAAGCAAGGCATCTTATGTGATTGCTTTGGGGGAAAATATTTGGCTTCCTCTCATTGGTCCTGAGTTAGAAGCACGACTGAAAAACAGGGAAGCTAGCAGTCATTGACCAAATCCTGACTGTTGAAGGCTGGTTGCAGCAGATTTTTGGGTCAGAGTTCTGTTGTCATGACCATGTTCGTTTGTATATTCAGTCCCACAGTCCTCTCTTTTCACCATTCTTTTGCTTTTGCTTTTCAGGACAGATTAGAGATCCAGAACTTCACTTGTCAGAGATTATCCAGTTCCCTCCACAGTCAACTGTAGTGTTGCAATATCTTCTTGACCTTTTTGTTGTTGTATCATCATGGCAGTTATTTGACCATTTGACAAAAATGAGAATAATTAATAGTGCCTGTAAGGTGCTTCAGAACCAGGTACACCAACTGCTCAACCCTGACCAAAAGAACGAATTCCATAGGCCATGAGGATCAACCTTGGAGAGCCAAGTAACTGTTTCCTGAGGGCTGTGTTTAGCCTATCCTACCTTTTTTTTTTTCATTGATCCAAGTCCAGCAGGCAGCATTAGCAATTGCACAGACACCACGTGATTAGCCAACAAGAAATGTAGAGCAATGCAGTTGTCCATAACTATTTGAGCCAATGAGTTGAGACTAATCCATATTCATCTAGGGCAGAAGTGGTAGTATTAATAACTTCTGCCAGAGTTAGTCATTAATTTCTTACAGATATTTATGTTTGTAAGATTCCCATAATTGGAAACATTGCTCTGATTGTTTGCATAAACAGTGAGTCAGTCATTTCCCCTGGTAGAGTGCCTGAATAATCAAGGGTGGCCTCATTTTGGAGTTCATGTCCAGCCTTGGTGAATTATAGAAGTGGAGTCTCTGTGCATGAACAGGTCTTGGACTATTATTCCTGAAGTACGTGAGGTATTAGTTTGAGGCAAATAGCATCAGGCATCTTGGCTGCAAAAGGAGTAGTATTCAGGGCTTCCCTGGTGGCGCAGTGGTTGGGAGTCCGCCTGCCAATGCAGGGGACACGGGTTCGTGCCCTCGTCCGGGAGGATCCTGCATGCTGCGGAGCGGCTGGGCCTGTGAGCCACGGCCACTGAGCTTGCGCGTCCGGAGCCTGTGCTCCGCAATGGGAGAGGCCACAACAGTGAGAGGCCTGCGTACTACAAAAAAAAAAAAGGAGTAGTATTCAGTAGGTGCTCATGGATATATAGGACAATAGGAGTTGTTTATAACATGAGATCTGAGCCAAAGCATCACATTAGCTGGGTTACATATTTGAATCTCTAAGAGTCTCCTTCAGGTGACATTTGGACCATTACTCTAGGAAATGTGTTAAATTCAAATGTGACATTACCTAGGCTCTGACGAACAGATTGTAATAATTAGCTCTTTATTCTGGGAGAGAGGGTCATTAGCAAAGTCACAGATTGATTTAAGGTCATTTGGCCACATAGATTTAAGTGGAAATGCCATCGACTGTAATTCCCTATGGTCTTATTTGATGAGAATGGAATTGCCCGAAGGATTATATCATGGGTATCCAGTGTTGGATGGGGCATCTAGCAATCATTAAGATTGAGGTAAAAAAAAAAAAAAAAAAAGATTGAGGTAGTGGCTACTGTTCGGGTTAATCTAAGAGTGAATGTTTTCTGACCTAACAATTATTATGAAGAGGAAAGAAAAGAAAAGGTGCTGTTGTGGGTGGAAACAATCAGGAATCTATAGAAAATGGGAAGAATGATTAGAAGGAGGCAGATGAAAAACAAAACAGGAATTGCCTTGAGTGGAAACTGTCCTCTATCTGAGGTCATCAGCTTGTTCCAAAAGTCTTGGGTCAGCTGTCTATTCTGAAAATTGGCTACTTTTAGAGGATATCTGACAATTTTCAATTTGAGGTCCCTATGTTGGAGTAGTTCTTTGGAATTCTGCTTCTCTAGCTGTGAAGCATGAACCTAGGCATTGACTCCTTGGAGTTTCACTGCTGGATTTGTTGTTAACAGTACCTGATAATGTCCCTTCCAACAAGGTTAAAGGGCAGTTTTTCTCTCATGTTTCTTTCAATTGACAGATTTCCTCAGGATCATGGATAGGCTGTTTAGGAAGATGTTGTAAGAAGGGGGTCTTAACCTGTGGGTGATAGGGCTGGGTACACTGCAATATTTGCCATGTCTGTGTGCAGCAAGACAGAATCTAGTGTTTGGAATGAAATCCCTAAACATACAGATTCATAGGAGAATAACTAATGTAAACCCAAGGGAGTGGACCACATGCCCATAAGGGCGAGTGGGAGTACCTTTGGCCAAGGTGAAAGAGCCACTGTTATATCAGCACCTTCTTTAACTCCTGAATATTGTTGGAAATTATTTTTCATTCTATTCTAAAACTCTCCTATAGTTTCTTTTCATTTTTTCTCAGCATGATTGAATTATGGTCCCATCTACTTTTATTGGAAATGTTTTGGTTATGGCTTTTAGAAGATTTTGCCGTACTTTTCAGGCCTTTTTTTTACTCTCAGGTTTATTGTGGAAAGAGAGATCCTGTAGGTCCTTTTCTGGGACAGTCCAATTAGCCTTTGCTATTCAGGATTTAGATTCTAGAAAATATGTGTACAAGTTGATAAAAGTCTAGTAACCCGAGTCATATGCACTCAAAAGAATTCTGAATTCTTCTATCAATGGTTGCTGGTCTTATCTGGATTTAGGAAAACCCTTAATTATAGTTATTCATTTAGCTCAGGTCAAGGTTTAAATTCTATAGTTGCTTGAATACCAGAATCATGGGCAGGATGGATCTTCAGACACAACTGGCATTTGGAGTCTTAGGAGAGTCATTGAGAAAAGGTGGAGGACCTGGATTGAGAAAAGGGGAAGAGAAGTTGACAAAGGTGTGGAAGGAGAGAGATCAGAAGGATAGGGGGATGAGGGGGTACTAGACATAGGGGAAGGCACCTGGAGGACAAGGAGGAGGAGTGTTTACTAGGGAAATGAGTCTAGTTTGCGGTTGCTCGAGATTGTTAAATTGTTCATTAGCTTTGGCCAAAGAATCTTTTAGTGAAGCAGTTTTTTTTTTTTTCGGTATGCGGGCCTCTCACTGCTGTGGCCTCTCCCGTTGCGGAGCACAGGCTGCAGACGCGCAGGCTCAGTGGCCATGGCTCATGGGCTCAGCCGCTCCGCGGCATGTGGGATCTTCCCGGACTGGGGCACGAACCCGTGTCTCCTGCATCAGCAGGCGGACCCTCAACCACTGCGCCACCAGGGAAGCCCTAGTGAAGCAGTTTTTGAATCAGAATTTTGTTTGGCGCCTTCTGCCTGTCAATAAAAAATGATGCTTATTGAGCCTGAGAAATCTTATTCCTCCCTTTTTTCCCCTAAGGCACCTCTCAAAAAACAATTTTATTTAAGTCAGATATTCTCTAGATTGTCCATTGAAGGTGTCTTTAGTGAAATTAGGTGAGACAGGTACAAGAATTAGGATTATATGAGAGTAAACATACAAGAGTCAGGAGTTTTTCCTGGAGGAGGAGATGACTTAGACTTAGATGACCCCATGAGAGCTGGCCACAGTTGATTGAAAGTGATGCTTGTCCACTTAGCATCTTGGACCCTCAACCTGATGGTTGGCTACTGTCAAAAGCACACCTGAGAATAGATTGGTGGTTGGCAGAGTGGGGGGTTGGTTGAGACGGTGAAGGGGGTCAAAAGGTACAAACTTCCAGCTATAAAATAAGTAAGTCCTGGGATGTAATGTATAGCATGGTGATTATAGTTAATTATACTGTATTACATAGTAAGAGTAGATCTTAAAAGTCCTCATCATAAGAAAAAATAATTTGTAACTCTGTGTGGTGATAGATGTTAACTAGACTTTTGTGGTGGCCATTTTGCAATATATACGCATACTGAATTATTATGTTGTACATCTGAAACTAACATAATGTTATATGTCAGTTATATCTCAATTAAAAACAAACCTCAACCTGCAAAAACAAAAACAAAAACAAAAAAATCCAAACCAACAACAAAAACACACAGACCTGACAATCTCTGCCTGCCTGGCAGGAAGACCAGGGAGAATGCTCTTTCTGGATTAAAACCAAACTCTCAGGAGAAAAATTAGAGATGGAAGGAGTACTTTATCTGGTTTTATTGGTGACTCACAGAAAAGCTTGTCCAAATGGACACTGGTCTGATGAGAACTACAAAATCACCAGTCTGTGAGACTGACTCAAACAGCAGGCTTATCAGGGCCTGTTTTATGATGGGTGCGTAAATTGCCTGTGTTCTATACACTGTGATTCTTTTTATGACAAACACTTTTTAGATAGTACAACATGAAACAGAAAGACAAAAGAGAGCAAAAAGGGTTGAAAAGGAATGATCTGATTCCTCCAAACCAATAAGAACTGATGCCAAAGCCTAGGTGCTACCAAAGAGAATAAACAGCCAAGGAACTCAATGCAGAGAGAGTGGTGTTCAGACCCAGTGCTGACTTATCATGTTGATACAGACTTGACAAGTGGAGAGTAGCAAGGCACAAGGGACCTTCTGTGTTCCATACCTGGGAGTCAGCAAACATTTTCTGTAAAGGGTCAGATATTTTAGGCTTTGCAGGCCGAATGGTTCATGCAACTGCATGAAAGCAGGCATAGATAATATGGAAATTTATAGGAATGGCTGTGTTCCAATACAACCGTATTTACGGACACTGGAATCTGAATTTTTAAATAATTTTTGTGTGTCATGAAATGTCATTTTTCTTGATTTTTTTCTAAACATTAAAAAATGTAGTTTATGAGCCATACAAAAATGAGTGATGTGTCATATTTGGCCCTCGAGCCATAATTTGCCAATTCCTGCTCTAGAAGGGGATGGTTAATAAATATTCACACACATGAGTGTAACAGCAACAGCAGCAATAAAAAAAGATTGCAGGGCTTCCCTGGTGGTGCAGTGGTTGGGGGTCCGCCTGCCAATGCGGGGGGTGCAGGTTCGTGCCCCAATCTGGGAGGGTCCCGCGTGCCGCGGAGCGGCTGGGCCCGTGGGCCGTGACCTCTGGGCCTGCGCGTCCGGAGCCTGTGCTCCACAACGGGAGAGGCCACGGCGGTGAGAGGCCCGCGTAACGCAAAAAAAAGAAAAAAAAGATTGCAGCTGATAGTGAACTAAACACTTAAGTCAGAGTACTGGATGTCAGACGTTGTTTCATGTACTTCATGTAAATTAGCTCATTTATTCTCTTGGTAACATTATGAAGTAGGTACCATTATTATTTCCATTGCTCAGATGAGGAAATAGAGGTTCTGAGAGGGGCTTAGTGAGTGGTGAAATCCTGGCAGTCTTCCTCCAGAGTCCCTGGCTGCATTATTATTTATTTATTTATTTTTTTGCGGTACGTGGGCCTCTCACTGTTGTGGCCTCTCCCGTTGCGGAGCACAGGCTCCGGACGCGCAGGCTCAGCGGCCATGGCTCACGGGTCCAGCCGCTCCGCGGTATGTGGGATCTTCCCAGACTGGGGCACAAACCCGTGTCCCCTGCATTGGCAGGCAGACTCTCAACCACTGCGCCACCAGGGAAGCCCCCTGGCTGCATTATTAAGCTCTTTTGGCCACCAAGACACAGTATTATAAACAGACACATGGAAGTGACCAGGGGCTCACTCAGTGAAGAAGAATGTAGGCAGCACTAGATGCCTGGGGTCCTCTCTGACACTCCACAACCATGTGCCTTGACCCCCAAGAAGGTCACGGCTTATATCTTATTTTTATCTTGTTTAAACTTTTAACGTTAAAATGACAATTATTCTTCCTCTTCTGGATGCAAAGGCAATACAACACAAGCTCATTATGAAAATTTGGGAAAATGTAGAGGAGCTCAGAAAATAGAACCTTCTGCATCTTGCCATCCAGAGTTAATCCCTGTTAGTAATTAGGAGTGTATCCTCCCCTGTCTTTCTCACACACTGGTATTTTATGTACATTTTTAAATAGCTTTATTGAGATATAGTTTACATACAGTACCATTCACGCATATAAAGTGTACAACTCAATGGTGTTTGGTATATTACATTATTAATTTTTCAAAATCATGGTAAATATACATCACATAAAATTTGCCATTTTAACCACTTTTAAGTGTATAATTCAATGGCGTTAATTATAGGTACAATGTTGGGCAACCACTACCACTATTTCCCAAACTTTTTTAAAAAATTTATTTTACTTATTTATTTATTTTTGGCTGCGTTGGGTCTTCATCGCTGTGCATGGGCTTTCTCTAGTTGCGGTGAGTGGGGGCTATTCTTCGTTGCAGTGCACAGGTTTCTCATTGTGATGGCTTCTGTTGTTGCAGAGCACGGGCTCTAGGCTCGCGGGCTTAGTAGTTGTGACTTGCAGGCTGTGGAGCGCAGGCTCAATAGTTGTGGCACACGGGCTTAGTTGCTCCGCGGCATGTGGGATCTTCCTGGACCAGGGCTCGAACCCGTGTCCCCTGCATTGGCAGGCAGATTCTTAGCTGCTGAGCCACCAGGGAAGCCCTCCCAAACTTTTCTATTACCCTAAACAGAAACTCTGTAACCATTAAGCAGTAAATACGTACTCCCTTTCCCTCCAAGCCCTCAGTAACCTCCAATCTACTTTGTCTCTATGCATTTGCATGTTTTAGATATTTCATGTAAGTGGAATCATACAGTATTTGTCGTTTTGTATTTTGCTTATTCACTTACAATGTTTTCAGGTTTCATCCAAGCTATAGCATGTATCTGATGTTCATATTGCTTTGGAGCCTACTTTTTAGTTTAACAGTATATTGTGAAAATGTTCCTGGTTGGGCAGCGGATGGACATTGGAGGTGGGCTGATTTTTGCAAACCACACTGAGGAGTTTGGGTTTACTTCTGTAGGCAAAGAAGGAATAGCAAACATTTTCTCTTTCTTTGTTTTTTTAAGTAGAAGAATGACATGATGACGTTTCTGTTTCAGAAAATGCACCCTGACACAGGTAGGGAAGAGGCCTGAGACAGGGCGATTTTGGAAGCCCCGGTCCTCAAACTTGAGTAAACATTAGAGTTGCCCACAGTGTTTATAAGAATGCATATTCCTGGACCCCACCTCAGAAGTCCTCCCTCAGTGGGTCTTGGATGAAGCCAAGACATCTGCATTTTAAACCTGTGTCCCAGTTGATTCCTATGCAGATGGTTACTGGACTTTGAGAAATATTGGACTGAAGGTTGGAAGACTAATTTGTAGTATTGCCTAATTTTATTTTTTAAATTGCATTGAGAGAGAAAATGCTTTTCTATTTAAAGTGAAGCAAAAGTCCTGTAGTTGCACCTTTTTTCAATACAAAGAAAACTGACACTCTGGGACTTACTTTGACAGGAAGAAATACATGATGTTGCAGTGTCATTGCCTAATGACTTCTGCCTCACACTGTATAAATTCTCTTTTTCACTAATTCAGTTGTGTGCACCTTGCTTGTACCAACTTGAGTTTCAAACTGCTCTGGATAAGAAGCCTGCTTTACCTTCCCCTCTTACGTCCCACAGTGTTTGGTGCCAGTCGGCAGTCATGAGTACTTGATTAATTGATTTCAAAACAAGGGCTTAACTTCTTCTTCTTCTTTTTTTTATTATAAGGGATCACTCTTTGATGCTCCCATTGACTGTTTATTTATTTATTTATTTTTGGCTGCATTGGGTCTTTGTTGCTGCACATGGGCTTTCTCTAGTGGTGAGCGGGGGTGGGGGCTACTCTTCGTTGTGGTGCACGGGCTTCTCATTGCGGTGGCTTCTCTTGTTGCGGAGCGCGGGCTCTAGGCATGCGGGCTTCAGTAGTTGTGGTACATGGCCTCAGTAGTTGTGGCTCATGGCCTCAGTAGTTGTGGCTCATGGGCTCTAGAGCGCAGGCTCAGTAGTTGGCGGTGCACGGGCTTAGTTGTTCCGCGGCATGTGGGATTTTCCCAGACCAGGGCTTGAACCCAGGTCCCCTGCATTGGCAGGCGGATTCTCAAGCACTGTGCCACCAGGGACATCCCCAGGGTTTAACTTCTAAGGTTGAAATATCGTGTGTTTATTTTTCATACTGTGGATGGTTTGTTCCATTTGAAATTCAGCAAATCTATTTTTGTTTTAAAATTATGGCCATTTTTTTCATCAGGAGTTTATTCCTACACTTCTAATCTACTTCTCATTATAGTCCTTTCTATTATGCTCTATTGTTACTCTACTCTTTAATGTATCGCCATCCACAGATTCAATTCTTTATTTCCCTCTGTGTCATAAAAGTATCATGAAGAAATGATGTTTATTATACTGCCATATAGAATGACCACTCTGTTTCTGTATGTGGCTATCCTAAAAACAAATTGCAACCATCCTGTTTACCTCTTCCAAAGGAGACCAGACTATGAAAGGACTACATCCTCTGTTAGGTGTGTCTGCCAATTTCTGGACAGATTTTCAAGATACCTAGGAAGCTCAGGCTTGAAAACCCCAAGAAAGGCTGCACTGTAAATAAGGAGGAGCCTCCTCCCAGCTGTTGGACAGAGCTTCCAGAGCAGGATTCCTCTACTCCAGTGGGACAGATGTTCTCCTGGGAGGGGGATGGCATCTGTCAGGAAGAGCCAACTGTCAAGCTCCTTGCAGATATGAAATGCTAACTGTCCCTTCTGAATAGACTTGCATGTTATTGTTCCTGCCTTTTCCTAGGAGAAAAAATAATTCGAGGCACACTGGAGATACTCACAAAACAGGAGAAGCTCTGGGAGTAGAACCACTCATCACCAAAATCATTAATTCAGAGTGTTGCAGAACGAGGGTGTGGCTGATTTATCTCTGGTCTCGAGGGGTTTGAGCCCACCCTCAGGGGAGGATGGCTGCTTTATCTGAGGACTTGGGTTCTGGACCCTGGGAAGAGCATCGTCTTGCAATGGAAGTTGTGATAAGCCCTGGTTTCTTTGTCTTTCTTTCTCTCCCCTGTTCCCTCCTTCCATCTCTCTCTCTCTCTCTCCCCTCCCAATGTGCTATAAGAGGCTGGGGTATTTTTCTTGTTTGGGTCTTTATTTTCCTAATCTATAAACCAAGAAGTTGAACAGGATGGTATCCAAGGAACCTGGAAGTTCTAACACTTAAAATCCCTGGTAGCTTGGTCCATGGATCTTTCTTCATGTGTTTACCCTGGTTTTGGTTGACCAATGTCCTTCTTTCTGTTTGACAGGAGATATGGTATTTAGTCTTTATTTTGTCATATTTGAACTCTCTTGAATCTCCAGACAGAGGATTGGTTGGGCTTTAAAGTTCTGTCAGCATCAATAGAAATATATCACTTTCCTTTCTGTAGAAGTGGTGTGTGTAATTGAAACAGATTTTTTTTGGAGAACCCTTAATTCCCTAGTGTGAGTCATGACTTGCAGCCAGCATCATGGGAGCGATATTGAGAATAACAAGGAAGTTGTGCTGTTATTTCAGGTCTTAGTGTTTCCTGGGTTGTACTCTGCATCCATACCCCCCATCTATATATGATTTATGCTGCATTTCTCAGGGGAAAATGAAGAAAGCCACCCCTGTGGGCATGACCTCTGTCCCTTTAGCAATAGTTACCATCTCTACTGCTCAGGTTGGCTTGCTGGACCATTGTCTGCTCTAACTGATGGTGCTGGTTCATTTCTTGATGTCTCCAATGGTACAGTGGCTTCACCTCCAAACCAGACTCATTGCGTTTTGTTGTTGTTGCTTTCAATTTCTTATTCCTTTTAGTTAAGCTCCTCTTGAAACATAGAAGATTGAGTCCTACTTTTTACATTTTGGGTTCTGTTGATCTCTGTTGGAGACCTTGTGCTAATCTCCATCACTTTCACTTTTGAAACTTTCTCTCCCTTTTTCTTACTGGTCTAAATCAAATATGCTATGGGCTTGTTCTGTTTTCAATTCTGTTTCCTAAATATCAAGGATCCTGTACTGTTGTTATTTCTCTTGTGGGCTGTTTTTCCCTGGATGGAACTCCTTTGAGCAGGCATCGTCTCTTCTTCCATGTGTTTCATTTCAGCCTTTGATCTCCTCACCTCTCACACCATCTCTAACCCATGAATGAGCCTTTCCTTCACCCCATTGTCCTCTGTCTTCACCTTCTATACTCTGTCCTGGGGCAACAGCTGCTTTGCTGGTCTCTTTCTGCCTGTAATTTGGCTGCAGAATGCACTCTACACTCTATAGCATGGCTGACAAACTTTTCTCTATCAGCCCCTCGTTTCCTCTCTAGCCTGTTTCCCTTTCCTTCACAGCTCACTCAGATACCTCCCATCTTACTACCTCTAACATGCAAGGATCTTTCCTATCTCTGTGCTTCTGTTTGCATGATTACCCCAAGCCTGGATGCCCATTTCCCTCTTTTCTAACTGGCAAACTCTTACTCATCCTTCAGTACCTAACTCTTACATTGCCTCTTCATTCCTGGATTGAGTCCCTTTCTCCTTGGATCTCCTATGACACATTGTTTTTAGCCCTGGAGACCATGCCTTACTCTGTATCATCATTGCTTGCCTCTGTCCTTCCCATTAGACTATATGCTCCTTGAGGGCTAGAGCCAAGCTTAGTTTCTTTATATAGGACCCCATGCCTGCCACAGAGCTTGGAGAAGTGGCAGGGACTATTTGGAAGAGTTTTATTACTAGAGAGGGTAGGGTTCAAATCCTGACTCACCACTTATGAACTAGATGGCCTTGGGCAAGACACTTCATCTGTAAAAGCCTCGATTTCCTGATCTGTGAAATGGGAATAAGAATATATACTTTGCACGTTGGTTGTAAAGATTAGAGACAACAACACAGCAGTTGATAGAGTATCTGGTGCAGGGCAGATCATAGTGTCAATTGTGTGAATCATCAAGTGGTGCTGCTCTTTGATTACTTTCTCTGATATGCTTATTTTCCTAGGTTTTTGTTTTTCGTTTTAATTTTTTTCCTGATCTCATTTCTGAGCTGTATATTCTTGGCTTGGGTAAGTGTGTTCATTTGTGGGAGGTTGAGGAGAAGTGGAGAAGGGAAAAGGAAATTAAAAAACTGCCTTCATTTGGACAGCGAGGATCCAATTTTAACTTGGCAGTTGTTCTGTGATAGACTCCCCAGTCTGGTTAGGTTCACAAGGCATGATGATAATGTGGTGGAGTTTTTGGCAAATATGCCAGAATTGGCACACATGCACATCTTTGCAGATGCATGCACACGTGCACACATGTTGAAATAAATTTCTGCCAAGTGAGTTAACCCCTTGTCAAGGTGTCACCTAGACCATCCACCCTTCCCAGTAGTTTTATTGCTCAGCGTTCTCTTTCAGCTCTTCTTTCAGAGCTGCATGTTCTTCAGAATTTCCTCAGTGATCATAGCCAACATTAATAAAACTAATAATCATAACCTACAGGTATTGAATCCTTATAAGGAGTCAGGCAGTATGTTAATGCTTTATATTTAATATGGATTTAATATGCATTTAAATGGATTATCTCATTTCACCCTCATAACAAGCTCAGGGGGCAGACACCATCATTCCATATTATAGATGAGGATAACAGAGCTTGAAGAGGCTAGGGGTTTGCCCACATCCACAGTTACTAAGTGTCACAAGTTGAGATGTGAACCAAGTCTTTAGTTACCATGGCCTAAGCCACCAGCCTGACTGGGCATCTACTGCACATTTAAGGGTGTAGTTACCTTTTGGAAACCAAGCTATGTCTGGCCGTAACTAGCACTAGGTGTTCGTTGTATTATGTTACCCACACTGACTATGTAAGCTAGATTGAAGTATGCTTTTAATCTATCAAGTATTTCATACACTTGACTGTGGACGTAAAAAAAAATCTGGGAAGACCACCACTTTAGATAATTCCAATTTAAATTTATCACAGTGACTCTTTTACCTTATGCTAATTTGGAAGTTTAAAAGAATGTGTATTAAAAGTAAAACAACAGCCACTATGACAGTTAATCTGTTTTATGTGTTTTCTTTTTAAAATTAATTTATTTTATTTTTGGCTGCGTTGGGTCTGCGTTGCTGTGCGCGGGCTTTCTCTAGTTGCAGTGAGTGGGGGCTACTCTTCGTTGCGGTGCGCGGGCTTCTCATTGCAGTGGTTTCTCTTGTTGTGGAGCACATCCTCTAGGTTCGTGGGCTTCAGTAGTTGTGGCACACGGGCTCAGTAGTGGTAGCTCGCGGGTTCTAAAGCACAGGCTCAGTAGTTGTGGCCCATGGGCTTAGTTGCTCCATGGTATGTGGGATCTTCCCGGAACAAGGATCGAACCCGTGTCCCCTACATTGGCAGGCAGATTCTTAACCACTGCGCTACCAGGGAAGTCCCTGTTTCATGTGTTTTAAAAATAAAATCCTCACATAAGAGGAAAAGAGAAGAGGGTAGGTCTAGTGTTTGGGCCAGTTGCGTTAGAAATATTGTTTCATTTATCAAGAACCTGTGCCATAGCCATTTTTGTTCGTATGTTCTAGATGAGGAGCTTGAGGATTAGTGAGGTTCAAGGTCACTCCGACAGTAAACTACATTTCTGGCTCTGAAACTCTTGTTTGCTCCACTGGATGACATATCAGCCCACGGGGAGAGCAAAGATTTATTCTTTTGTAATCAGGATCCATTTTCCCCTTTTCTCTCCTCAGCCAGCGTCCGGGCTTGTCTTTATCCGTTATTTGCAGAATTAGGGCAGAAGAAGTCTTATGGAGGAGGAAACTTTATATGGATGGCATGGTTTAATATGGCAGGTTGGTGCCTCAGAGTAGAATCAGGCACACTTGGAGTAGGGACTATAAATGAAATGGGCTCTGGGAAGTGATTTCCTTGGTGCTTGCAATATTTATTTATAATTAAAAAAAAATGACATTGTGCGACATGATGTATTTGATCCCTTGGATCATTCATTCCACTGAATGTAATGGCTTATTCAAGTTTAACAATGGAATATGAAATCGGGTCTTCTGAAATGACCTTTGATCTTTAGTTATCTGGAATGTTTTCTGTCTCTTCAAAGTGGTAAGAAGTGGCATTCCATGTGAGACCTGCCTCAGGAAGCCAGGGGCTGTAGTGGCCCTATATTTCCTGTGGACATACAAGGGTAGCAGAGTAGCCAGGAGACCAGGACTCGGTTCTGGGTGGTCACACTGAAGAGGTGTGGGTTCCAGCTTCAACCTGGGTATATATAGGCTGTGGAGGTGGAAAATGCAGCTCTAGGGTCCCACTAACTGGGTTCAAATCCCAGCCCACACACCTAACCAGCAGGGCAACCTTGTGAAGTTCTTTCGCTTATTGAAGCACCTTTGCTCAAATAGGAATAGTGATGGCTCCTGCGTGGAGGGAGGGCTTTTGTGAGGTCTTTGGGAAATAGGGACAGAGTCTGGCTCCTACCAAGTACCTAGCACAGGCTGCTGTTACTGTGTGTAAGTCTTGAGCTGTGTGCGCTGGAGGGGGGGAACATTGCCAAGGTGTTTGTAGCCCATTGACTTTACATAGTGGAAGTTTCATACAGGCCCCCAGACCACCTGTTTTCATGCTGCTGGTGAGCTAAGAATGTGTTTTTCATTTTTAAATGTATAGCCTATGACTGCTTTCACACTACAATGGCAGACAGAGTTGAGAGGTTACAACAGAGAATATGTGGCCTGCAAAGCTAAAATATTCAGTATCTGGCCATTTACAGAAAAACTGTGCCCTGATTTAGTGCCCAAGACAGACAAGGGCTATACTCTTTACTAGCTGTGTGATCTGGGGTAAGTTGCTTTTCCTCTGTTAGCCTCAGTTTTCTCATCAGTGAAGTGGGAGAAGTGATATATATCTGGCATAGGAAAATTAAATGAGGTCAAATATATATAAAGAGTTGAGCATGGTACCCGGAACATCGTAAGAGCTCCACAAACAGCTACCCTGATGTCCCCTATTCAGCGAATAATGTGAGATCATGTTGGCTGGAGTTGGTGAGGTTGGCTTCTTAGAGGAGGTAGAGCTTGATTTAGGCCACTAAATCAAGTGGAGAAAGTATAGAATCTGAGTGAGCAGACATCAGAAAAGGAAGGAAAAGTCAGAATAAAGTCCCCATGTGTGAGTAAATGCTCAGCTAATTGTAGGTGGAATGAATGAAGGGGTGTAGACATATGCCAACTAGATGCCTACTCAGACTCCAAACCAGATCCTAGCCAAGGGCTCAATCCACGCACATGAGTTCACCAACCCCTGTAGAACCAGGCTAATGCTCAGATGAACTTAAACCCCAGACCACTTTACCCCAGGCCTTGGTATATACTTGTATTGCTGTTTGCTGATACTGTTTGGCATGTACTCAGGCATGTGCCTAGGAAAATTATATTTGAGAAATTAGATCTGTTGTTTCAAAGAATAACCTTCAGAAAATTCCAAATGTGATGATTAGTGATTTTGGAGTCCCCCACTGCTTTGAATCTCTCCTGCCCCCATTAAAAATAATCTGTGGTTGATTGTACAAAGTGGCCATTGTCTTTCACAATCAGCTTGGATTTGATTCTTTAAGAGGTGGGAAACAGCAGGAACTAATGGCCTTGGTTTTCCAGCCCTGCTGACTGTGCTGGGTTTCTGATTCACTGGGCTTCTGTGTATGGCCTCACTGATTGGGTGTAATCAAGATGCTCCTGAGGAATTTCAGAGACCCACGCGGTCCTGTCCAGTCTGATTCATCAGCTCCTCCGTGGTAAGTACAGTGCTAGAGCAGACGGAACAATTTTGGAGTCTTCTCAGCAGTGTGGGCGTGGTCCCAAAGGTTTTAAGTTATTTTGGGATTCAATGGACTTGTTTTCTATTTATTTGAGAGCAAAAGAGGAGCCAGACTGTACCCTGAGATTGACTCACAGAGGCATGGAAATACACAACATGGCCATTTCCTACTTGGTAGAAAATTTGTTGGGATGGTCCTTTGACTCATTGTCTGGAGTACAGGTTTAGATTTCTTTGTCTTGAAAAATAGAATAATGGTTCCTTCTCCTTCTTAGAATTATAATGTATTTTCTGCTTAGTATACACACAACTCCTACATGTGTTAACAAAAAAGAGGACTCTTCATCACTCAGCAAATACATCTGACATGCTTTAGAACAATCTTGTTGTCTTCCTTCACAATGATTTGTGATTAAAAAATAAAAAGAATCATTTTTGGAAGGTAGTTCATTTGCATGTCCTTGCCTTTCAGACATTTAAGGGGTGAATGGTTGCTTGAGGAAATAAACACCTTCCAGTCCTTGGCATTCGATGATGTTTCTGGGTCTGTTTGTCTCCATCTTGCATATTGTTTCATTTATCTGATTTTTCTAAATCAGGGAATTGTTTGCTAATTCAAATATACAGGTGCCAGAGGCTGCTCTGGGTAAGGCTCTATTAATTCCAGAAGTAAATTAGACTTTAGTAAATTCAAAGGAGAAGCTCTTAGTTTGGAGGAAATGTGTTAATCATTGAATGAATTACTCTTGTAGAAATAAAGCCTACTCCATCTTTGAAATAAACTTCAATTCCTATCTCTTCGACACTCGTCCTGTTTGGAATTTAGGTGTAGGTTGGGAAAGGAGCTCAGATATTTGGGGCTCTGATTGCATGTAGGTTTATCTTGGAGAGTTAGGACATACACATAAAACAGCGAGTGAACTTTATGTTGATATACATTAGGGTTTCTCAAACTTGACATCATTAACACTCTGAGCTGGATAATTTCTTGTAGGGACTGCCCAGCGCATTATAAGAAGTTTAGCAGCGTCCCTGGCCTTCATACACTAGGTTCCAACAGCACCCCCTCCCTAGTCATGACCATCAGAAGTGTCTCTAGACATTGCCAAATGTCCCCATTTGGATGGCAGAATCACTGCTCGTTGAGAACCGCTGATACAGGTTGTAATCCCAGTACCAAAAGAATGTGACAGGGGCCGCTGGTGCCCAGCTGAGGAGTTGTGTGGGGAAGCCTGTGAGGCTCTGCAGTTGTTTGCTAATCCTCATTACCTGTAGGGGGAATAAACATTTGCACATGTAGGTACTGTGTTTCACATATATTTATATATTCTATCATGGGAAAAAACTATAAATATATTTATTGAACTCAAAGTGGCTTTCGGTTATTTTTTATTTTCTCACTCAGAGGATCCTAAAAATGCAAGTGGTTATGTTTAAGTGGCTGGTCTGGCTTTGAGTGTGGGCTCTGCAGTCAGAATGCCCAGTACCCACCACTTAATTAGCTGTATGACTTTGGGTAAGTGCCTTGTCCTTTCTGTGTCTCCATTTTCCCATCTGTAAAATACGAATAATATTTGCACTTCACTTGGTATCATTTTGAGGATTGAATGAGATATTGCATATATGGTTTCCAGTATAGTGAGTGATATATAGCAAGCATTTAATAAGTGGTAGCTATTATTATTTCTTTTGAGGGGTATGCAGTTTTTTGACCCTCAGATTTTGGAAACTGTTTGTTTAGATTTTAAATGCTATCAGACCAGAATGGGGTGGGGAAGGAGCAGAGGGGAGAGCCTCCTTGGAAAGATTTCATGGAAGAGATTGAATTGAGAGGGATGGATGGGTCATGAATCTATAGTTGAATACCACTCAGTAACTAGTTGCTTAGGCCATGGGGCTGTAGGAGATAAGAAAGAAGGTCCAGGTGTTTCCAACTTTTGGTGATCAGATGAAAATGACTGTGGTGGATAGACTCTAAGGTGGCCTCCATGACCCTTACCTCCTGGATTCAGGCCTTAGTGTGATCCTCTGCCCTTGAATGAGGCAGAGAGGGGAAGACCTGTGACTTTATTCTAACCAATAAAACACAGCAAAGGTGATGGTATGTATGTGAATATGTTACATAAGGTTGTAATGCCTGTGTTTCAAGGAGATACTCATTCTTGCTAGATTTAAAGAAGAAAGCTGCCATGTTGTTAGCTGCCTATGGAAAGGGCTTTGTGGCAAGGAGCCTAGGGTGGACACCAATCAACAATGAACTGAATGCTCCAAACAGTCATATAAGCTAAGAAATGGAGTCTCTCCCAGCTGAGCTTCAGAGGAGAACCCAGCCCTCGCTGACAGATTGATTGCAGCCTTGCAGAGGAACCAGCTTAGGTATACCTGGACCCCTGACCCACAGAAACTGTGAGATAAATATGTGTTTCTTGAAGCTACTAAATTTGTGCTAATATTGTTATGTAGCAATAGGTAACTCAGTGAGTAGGCTATAGAGGCACAGATGACAAGGAGCTCTCACCAGACACAGACAGTTTAAACTCAATACGTCCAAGTCTGAACTTGTCACCTTCCCCCAGTTTTATCCTGTGTCCCTTTTTTAGGGAATGTTTCCAGCATCCCAGCCCCACCACAACCAAATCACACACTTTGAGGTCATCCTTGACTCTTCATAACCCCTGTCCAAATTAGTCCCCAGTTCCTATTGATTCTTTCCCCCCAAGCGTCTCCTGACTCAGTTCCCTCCTTTTCATTCTCCCCATCTCAACCTTAGTTTAGGTTTCCATATTTCCAGCCTGAACAACTGTAGTAGTCTCATGACTTACCTCCTCTCCTCCAATCTAAACCTCTTTCCATTCTGTTATCTGTATTTTCTCCACATTTTTATTTTTTAATGCCAATCTGGACATGTGATTCCCCTAATAATGAACATTGAATGACTTTCAATTTTCTTCAGGATAAAATATAAAGATCTCACCATGGTATGCAAAGTCATATCCCTGATAACCTCTCCAGCCCTCCTTCTACTTCTTTCCTTGGTTTTCCCTCCTCCCTTCAAGAATCACATGCCACTTCTGAGCAGCCTTCCTCAACCCTTGTTCCCATAGGCTGAGTTCCTAGAATCCCTAAGATGTACCCCATTATGGGTAGAATTAATTGACTTGTTACTTGCCTGAAAATTTCCAGCAGATTATGAGCTTTTTAAGGGTAGGGACTATGTCTGGCTCCCCACAGTATCTTCAGCTACTGTTGATGAGTCAGGCTCATAGTCAGGATGTGGTAATTATTTGTTGCATGCATGCATGTATCCATGAATGAATGAATGAATGAATAAGCCAAAGCCATGTCTGTGCACTAGTTCTCCAGGCACTTTGCCACCTCTTCTAACAAACCTCCCCAGAATAGTTCTCCTGCCTTTCTGAGTGTGAGCCTCCTTCCCTCTTCACATCTGTCACGTTAAGTGTGATTCTGCAGAATTTGGAAGAGAACACGTGATGAGCTGCGTAGTTTTCTGGGTTGTTAGTTTTATTTTCTTTTTGTCTCTCTCTGTCTCTGAATCTTTCTTTCTCTCTTTCTTTCCCTTCTTTCAAGTGACGATGCCCTGCATCAGTTGTCATAGGTAAACTTTTCAGGAATTTGGTCTATAAATGAAATTTTGTTGCAAAGAGAGCTGTTTCCTTTGCTGATCTTACTGCAAGTTATGTTATCTCAAATATTAAAGGAAAGAAAAAGAAATAGTACAAAATGTCTGTTATTTTACATCCCCTCATAGTTCTGCTTTATTTTCCTTCCCAGTATTCCATCAGTTGTTTTGACAAGGGCAGTCATTTGGCCTGTCAAGATAACCCTTGGTTTTATCTTTCACTGGGAAAGTTTTCTTTCTTCTCTTTTAGACTAAATGCTTTAAAGAATAGTGCTTTCTTCAACTGTTCAATGAGAATAACAACACATACATTATAGAACTGTACTATGGAAAGACTCATGTACTCATTCATTAGATACAGAGAGTACAGACCTGGGCCAGATGCTATGCTAGAGAGACATGTTCCCTCATAGAGCAGTGGTAGATGCAGAGTGCAGAGAGTCAGGGGCATGGTGGGTACCTTGCATACTAAATGGTATCCTTTTTCTTTTCTCTCTTCCCCTCTCCTTCTTCTCCTCCCCAAGAGAGCCTTTGGAACTAGGCAGACCTGGAATTCGAATCTGGGTATGCCCTTTCCTCGCCAAGTAACCTTGGGCTTAAACTCTCCGAGCCTATAGCTTCATCTATAAAATGGACATAATACCCAGCTCACAGGGTTGTTGAAAGGGTTGAATAAGATAAAGCAGGTGAAGTAGTAGACATTGAGCCTACATGCCGAAGTCTGCAATAAACATGAGATGCTTCTCTAACAGCTGTGAGAATCATGTTATTTTGCCCCTCTGAGCTGTTTCATATTGGTTCTTTTCCTATTGATCTGAGCATATTGTCTGTTTCTGTCTTCTCCTCTTTTACTTGGCTCCAGTCTCTTCCGGCCTTTTAACCAATTACACTGTCTTTTTAAGGCCCACTTTTTGAGATGGACTCATGCGCTCCTCTTCATTTCTTAACACATCTCCCCTTCTCTTCAACATTTGGTATCTTCACCATGTGCTCTGGCATTTCACAATATATATGGCCTTTTGAGGTCCCCAAGTGCCTTTGATTTGTCTCTATACTGAAATTTCCTGAGTCTGATCTGTAAACTTTGAAAATCAAACAGGCTAATTAGAATTTTGTGTCAAGAAAGAAGGAACGGACTGAAGATACAGTAGTTCTCCAAGGAGTCTTTAGGGCATGGCCTTTGTGCCAACCATGTGAACTCTGTAGAGGCCTCTTATGGCTCCTTTCTGGCTTTTGGAGAGTAAGGTTGTGGGTTTTAGATGGGCTAGTTCTTATTGCAGTTGACAATAAGTACTTGTGGAGGTGGAGCAAAATAAGTTGGCCGTGGGAAATTGTAATGTCTTCCTTCTGTAGGAATAACACACAGGGACATGTTGGAATAAGGAATAAGAAATTAACCCCTTCTGCCCCGCATCCCCACTCTGGCATTACTGACATCGCTTTTTCCCCCAGCAGATGGACTTCACATTGCTCTGTGCTGTTAGACATTCCAGGCAGCAGACATCATACTGCTTTGGAGTTTGCTCTGAGGCTGGTAAAGTGTGGCTGGGAAATGTAGCTAAGCTTTTAAAATGGCATGCTTTTTTAGTTCACATATGATAATTATAGAGCCAGTGTGTCTTTTTCTTGCAGACTGGGTAATTGTACATGGAGGGTTTGGAAGGTAAGTGGGTGTGTGCCCTTATGTGTACCCAAGTGGCCGACTTACTCAAATGATGCCTTCTCCATTTCAGAGCCTTAGGTGTTGGTGGAATGAGCAGAGGGTAAATTTACCACTGGATCAAGCTCTAATTTCATTGTCACCATTTTGGCATATGTATACCAGGCCTACTCTGTTTGTGTCATTTAGAACTCTAGAACAAACTGTTCTGTAAATATTACTTAAAAAATAATGTAGCACTACCACCTTCTAAAATAAACTTTAAAAGCGTTGCTTTAGAGGCTATTTTCTTCTGTTAATTTTTTTCAAAGTTGAATCCCAGATTTTCTGAGGTGAGGGTTTAAATCAGGTAGTATCTTCTGTTACTCAACTCTTTCTTGCTTTCTTTCTTTCATTTTGGTGGTAACTTTGAAAAGTGGCAGGGAAAGGAATCCTATTTTTGGTTTGCTGTTGTAATTCAGAGCTCTGTAGGTTACTATTAAAAATAGTTTTAATCATCAAATCTTTGACAAAAAATGGAATATGTCTAATGCATTTGATGCTAGCATTGTGCAGTGCTAGCAAACAGGGCATGCAGGCAGGATTAGGCAAGTTTCAGTTAACCTGCACAGAATGGTAAAGAGCCATGTTTAAAAACTCGGAGATTTCACGTAAAAAATCTTGATTTTTTGACCTCCCTTGAAAAATTGAGGCTCTGATATCTAGACAGGCACACACTTTGCAGCCGCCACTGGCACCACAACTTCCAATTTGCATATTTGCATAACTGTACTTAGACGGTGATGACATTGGAGTCCCAGAGTTCTTATGCGTGGCCACCTTCTCACCTATATCCGACCTTCCCACGGTGGGCATTTCAGTTTGTAACCTCTGGCATGAGGAAAGGAGCCCAAGTGCCTCAGCTCTGTCACCTTCTGAGACTCATCCTTTTTGGCAGACTGGTTCTTGGGATTTTGTGTTGGAGAATTAGGAGGAAAGGAGCCGGGGAGGAAGACAAAAGAGACTACATTGAAAAGCTAAGGGTGGAAGGAATTTCAGGGGGAGAGGAGACTCTTGAGGAGTCAGCATGGGAGCAGCTGTAGTATTTGAGAGCGGCAGATGGGATTTTAGTAAAGTTCAGAATTATGTGTCTGCTTCATAGTGCTCGAGAAAAAAAATTGAGGATTAGAGTTCTTTTGAAATTGCCTGACTGTGTATCAGTTAGGGTTGAGTCAGGAGACAGAAATTACATTAAATATTTTAACAGAGAATTTAATATAAAAAATATCAACCAGATATTAAAGAACTGAAAAGGCAACAAGAGAACACTACGGGATCACAGAAGTAGCAACCACAGGAGGCATTTGCCACTCCTAGGATTGAGATTATTAAAGTTCAGAAGCTTGGTGGAGGGGCCCTGTGGGGCTGAACTCCCATCTCCAAGATAGTGTCTGGTGCTGAGGCCTCTGAGCTCGGAGGAGGGAAGCTGAGGGCCTGGTACCCAGACCTCTGAGAGATGGTACTACCTGGTTGGTGTTATGGAGTCTCTGAGCTCAGGTGAGGTGCAGGGGGCTAGGACCTGGACCTGAGGAGGAGGCAGGCTGGAACTGTGCTTCCAGAAAGACTGCTAACTGGATTCAGCCAGCAGCTGCCACAGGAAGGAAGTGCAGCTGCTGGAGTGAAGAAGCAGGGCTAGGCCATCCACAGGAGCAGGAAGCCAATAGGTTACAGACAGAAAGGAACAAGCCACACCTCCCTCTTCCAGCCTCCTAGCTTCCATCCAGTGCCCTCTGTGGTCAGAGCCTAACAGGCAGCAGCTAACAAGGTGTTCACAGAGCCCCAGACCTAGCATCATAGAGATGGTATGGAAGGATGTGTTTGGAGCTGAGAGGTAGTAGCTTAATAACAGGCTCAGTGTCTCTTTAACCAGTATAGAACTTTGAGACTGAACTGTGGACGGCTTCACAAGCACTACACAAAAATCCATGGTTCTAATTTTATAAATATAATTTAGGTGGGTTTGTAATCTGGAGTTCTTGTGATCACCAGATTTCCATCTTGTGCAATACTAGTTTCCAAATTACTGATTTCTTTTTCTTTTCTTTTCTTTTTTTCTTTTTTGGCTGTACTGAGTGGCATGCGGGATCCTAGTTCCCCAACCAGGGATCCAACTCCTGCCTCCTGAAGTGGAAGTGCAGAGTGCTAACCACTGGCACACAAGGGAATTCCCTAATTACTGATTTCTTTATAATATACCCCAAAGTAGTATCATTTTTAATTAAGCTTGTCCTTTAGTGAAGGGGTTAGCAAACTATAGCTTGTGAGCCAAATACGGTTAGCTGGCTGTTTTTATAAGTCAAATTTTATTGGAATACAGCTATGCCCAATTGTTTAGCAGAAAAAGTTTGCAGACTCCTTCTGTAGTGTAAATTTCAATCTTTCTTTAGTTCTGATTTAAAACAGAGGACTATGACACATAAGTTTAGAAAAGTAACTCTCACACTATAAAAACCAAACACACAGGTTAGATCTTTATGTGAAAAAAAAAAATGAAGGCATTGTCCAAGTGTGAGTGAGTGCCACCAAAATTTACCTTGGCTTTCTGAGAGAATGGACACATATGGGCAATTTTTTGGACTTGCTGATAAAATTAAGATAATGCCATCTTTCTTGAACAGATAATTGCTGCTTGAACAGAGCCTGTCCAAATAAGACATTCCACTAGAGGCATCTTCAGAAAGAATGTTGAGTTTGGAGTCAGACACCTGGAGGCCTGGTGCCACCACATTCATGCTGCTCTGTGACTGTGGGCAAAGCAGTTAACCTTGGCAATTCATTTTTACATAGATGCCCTGAGGACTAGAATTTTCACATTTATCCTTGTAGCTCCTTGGTCTGTGTCTCCCACCCTGATACTTTTCCTGAGCTCTAGCCTGCACATATAATGGCCTTTAGAGGGCATGCCGAAGTTGTCCTACTTCATGTCAGGTGCTTCAGACCTAACATGTCTTTGATGGACATTCCTGATGACCACAGATATCAAGTTCTCCTCTGCTTCTGGGCTATTTTGGGCTACATCTAGGAGGATTGCAACTCCTCTGCCCCCTTGAATTTAGGCACAGTCATATGTGCCTATATTTCTGGCCAATAGTTTGTGAGTGGAAGTGATGTGTCCCACTTCTGGGCCAAAGTATTTTAATTGTCAGGGCATGGTATGAATCTTTAGCACTCCTTTGTCCTGCTTTTGAATTGAGCAGTGTTTCAGATGGTAGGGTATCCATCAGTCTGCGCCCCAGAGGGAGGTCTGTTGAAGTACAATAGACATGTAGCATGAATGAGAATTTCATCTTTGTTGTTTAAATGACTGATATTTGGGGATCGTCAGTTACTATAGTTTATTTTAATCTAGGCTGATCAATACAGTGTTCAACCAAAAGTTACTCTCTTCCTCTTCATGTCTGCTGCCTCTCCTTAGGTCATACATAGGATGGCACAGCTATAAATTTACCTGCCAGAAACCCAGAAATCATCTTTTTATTTTCTATCTTCCCTTGCTGTCAATATCCAGTCAATTATCAGGTCCCTTAGCTTCTATTTCCTTAATAGCATTTGTATTGTACCTCTCTATTGATGCCCACCACTGTTGTCTTATTTCAGGGTGTATAACCTCTCACCTGGACTATTATTTTCTAACTACTCATTCTTTTTATAATCTTATTCCAGTCTACTCCATTTCATATAGGAAACTTAAATTGGATCATGTCCCTTCGATTCTCAAAAATTTTCAGGCGTTCTTTGCTGGCCCTGAGAGAAAGCAAACTCCTCAGCATGGTGGGCAAGCTTCTCCATAGTCTTCCCAGTGTCCCAGTGCATCCTCTGTGTTTGCTGTCCTTACTGAACTCCCTTTAATGTCCTGTGCCTAGAAAGACCTTTCTTTTTGTCTGCCTGTCCGTCTCTCTTTTAAGTCTAAGTTTTAGCTTAAGAGTTACCTCCTCTATAAGCCCTTTCTGAATTTCCCAGATGCACTTAGATATTCCTTTCCTAATATTCTCTTTGTTGTTTGTACACACTTGCTTACATAAACTAACATATTAAGTACAATTGCTTGCATGTCTGGTTCTCTTTACTAGATGGTCATCTTCTTGAGGGCAGCTTCTGAATTTTGTTTCCTCTTTGGCCCAAGTAATTAGCAGAATATCTAGCACTTGGATCATTGTAATTGTTGATGAATGATTTACTGTTACTGTAAAATAAGGAATAATTATTTTTATAAAATAAATATAGGGCAAAAATAATTTAAGTTTAATAACAAACATTACTAAGACTACCGTCATTCTTTCTGAGGGGAGGATGGCATGCACTTTTTGAATCAAAGACCTTATTTTTCAACATAGGCTTAGGTGACTAAAATACATTTTAATCAATATCAATATCAAATATCAGTGAAGAATTATTGTCATAGTCTTATGAAAGGATGAGGAATGTTAATATTGGCCGATATCAGTTTTTAAAATATTCTAGTTAGGGGACTTCCGTGGTGGTTATGACTTTGCATTCCCAATGCAGGGGGCCTGGGTTCGATCCCTGGTCCGGGAACTAGATCCCACATGCATGCTGCAGCTAAGAGTTCGCATGCCACAACTAAGGAGCTGGTGAGCTGCAACTAAGGAGCCTGCCTGCCACAACTAAGGAGCCCAGGTGCTGCAACTAAGACCTGATGCAACCAAATAAATAAATATTTTTAAAAAATGTTCTGGTTAGCAAGTAGAAGTTTAAAAAATACTGACACAGCCATGGAGATCACATTTTAGTCTCTGAAAATCTTGTTAGCAAATTCAGAAAGGGTAGCTCTTTTTTTTTTTTTTTTTTTCAGTACGCGGGCCTCTCACCACCGCAGAGCACAGGCTCTGGACGCATAGGCTCCGGACGCACAGGCTCAGCGGCCATGGCCCACAGGCCCAGCCGCCCCGCGGCATGTGGGATCCTCCTGGACTGGGGCACGGACCCGCATCCCCTGCATCGGCAGGCGGACTCCCAACCACTGCGCCACCAGGGAAGCCCCTGGGTAGCTCTTTTAATATGCATATATCTTCTTTATTCAAAGTGTTACACTGAATTCTATTCCATAGAGATTTTTAGTAACATAAGAAGCCAAAATGAAATGGACAAAATGTTTCAGAAACCTCAAAAATATTCGTATCCTGTGGCCCAGTGATTCTTCCTCTGGGGTGACGTCCCTTTGGGATGGTTTTGGCCTCCCTCTATGGGGTGAGGGGTAGATCTCCAAATAATAAGGAGAGCCAGACTTTGAAAGCTGTGTGAGGTCACTTTCTTTCTCCCCTTGGCCTGGCACAGGCAACAGGCAGAGTGGGAAGTGATTCATGGCTCCCAGCTTCCCAGAGGCCACTCAGAGCCTCCATACTCCATGACTTATGCTTACCAATTACACACCTGTGTTTGCTCTACTATCTCATAGTATTCCAAAGTGTGGGCGTGCGTGTGGGGAATAGGTTATCTAAGACAGTGGAAGTCTTAGTACTGCTCTGATGCCCTTTTACCACTCTGACACAAAAGTTCACTGAGGAACCTTCCAGCTGAGCCCTCTGCTACTTTCTGCAGTTTTCTTTATTGTTCTCTTTCTCTCCCCAAACCTGCAGTCTTCCTTTTTGTATAAATGCCACATTGTTTTTGAACAACCCTCCCTCACCTCCGCAGTCCCCCAATGCCATTTTCTCTTTTACCACACAAATGATTGTTCACAAACCAGTTGTTTCCATTTTCCTGCCTCAGTTGAACCAGAGCACGTGTATTTTACTTTCATAACCCCTACAACTTTTTCTGGGCAATGTTTGGCTAGATGCTTGCCCTTCTAGCTAAACTGTAAGCTCGACAAGAGCTGGACTGCGCCTCTCTTTCTCAGTGTGTGTCTCCAGGGGGTGGAATAAATAGATGTTCAATAAAAGCTGTTGAATGAATAATTGAACAAAACCCATTAAAGGCAAACCTATATTCAGACTTCATTGTTTTCAGAGAAGGTAAGCTGGATCATTGCTGTGCGGCTTGGTGCTGTTAGTGGCCTTGAGAAGAGCACTTTGGCTGGTATGTGGCTTTTCATTGACACATCCCTTGAGGACTTTGTTGACACATTCAGTGAAGGTTTGTTGTACATCTCTTCACACCTATAACAGTCACCGTGCTTAGAACTGGGAATTCATGTCCCTGTCCTTGAAACACCTAACAGATGAGTAGAAGGTAAAGCATAATAACCTTTGGCACATAGTAGGCACTCAGTCATTGTTGAGTGAATGACCCACCGTCACAAGGGCACCGTGGAACTGATGTTCCATTAGTGAAAATGCTCTAATCCCAATTTCTTATTTGCTTGGGGTTGATGATGTGAGGGTTGGCTTGATAACAGGAAAAAAGTGACTGAGGGAATAACTTAAATCCATTTTCATAGTAAATGCATTGTATATTGGTGTCAGGGCCCACCTTTTATTGAAGGATGGTATTTTTGTCCTTGCCACTTCTTGGTGTGCAGGGAGTGAGGTGGAGGAGTGGAGCTGGGAGAAGCTCCTGGGTTTTCATTCTGAGCGATGCTGCAGGCATTTATTGGAAGCAGACATTAGGGCATTTGGTTACAGTAATTGTGAGCTTTGTGCTCAGCAGACCATGTGAAGGTGTGTTGCTGTCAGGTTTCCTCGGTGTGCTAATCAGAGCGGGTGGAGAAGGAGAGAAGAAGGGAGAACGAGGGAACGGCTGTTGGCCTGAGCAGTGGAGGCCTGATTGTGTTCAGAGGCTCAAGTGGCCAGCTTAACCTAAGTTATTAAACATTCTGCAAGATGCTGGGTCCTTTCCTTATGTTTGTTTTGTTTTTTTCTTTTTGCCACTTTATCCAGGAGATATGAGCAATGAAATGGCGTTTATTTTACAAATGTAAAAGGTTATTTCGTTTTACATGATATTTGAAATATCCATCTGCCTCTCTCTGCCTGTTTGCTCTGATAAGTCCTAGTAACACAGGCTTAGCTGAGTTAGGAGCCAGGGATCATGTATTGTATTCTTTGGGGAAAAAAGAATGTTAAATATCAACAGATAAGATTATTGAAATAAGTAATCCTTTCTTTGTTGTTACTGAATTCTTCACTGTGGCATCTGAATGCAAACAACAGAATCTGCAAAGCTAATGAGGACAAGACTTTGTGAAGGAAGAAAATTTATTATTATTATTATTATTATTATTAACATCTTTATTGGAGTACAATTGCTTTACAATAGTGTGTTAGCTTCTGCTGTATAACAAAGTCAATCAGCTATACATATACATATATCCCCGTATCTCTTCCCTCTTGCGTCTCCCTCCCACCACCCTCCCTATCCCACCCCTCTAGGTGGACGCAAAGCTCTGAGCTGATCTCCCTGTGCTATGCGGCTGCTTCTCACTAGCTATCTGTTTTACATTTGGTAGCGTATATATGTCCATGCCACTCTCTCACTTGGTCCCAGCTTACCCTTCCCCCTCCCCGTGTCCTCAAGTCCATTCTCTTATGTCTGCATATTTATTCTTGTCCTGCCCGTAGGTTCTTCCGAATCAGAAAATTTATTATTAAAAAAAACCCCACTATACAATAAGGAGCAATAATTTAATTTAGACAACTCTGTCTTGTGGCCTAAGGTTTGCTGTTTATTTAGTGAACATTTCTGGTGCACTTTCTGGAAGCTGGACACTTTTGGTCCTCTAGGAGCTTAGTCTTTTGTGGGAGAAGGTCAAGTTATCTAAAAATTAAAATTCTATCATTTGATAATTATCTATTAAGTGATTATCATGTTGCAGGCATTGGGGACCCAATAACTAGCAGGACAAAATCCCTGCCCTCAAGGACAAAATCCCTGCCGTCATTTACAGCCTGGTGGGGAAATGTTGGCCATGGAACTTCTAACCCACACAGTCTGATGTGTGTGTGGTGGGGGGAGTGGGGCTTGGAAGGCTGCATAAAGGAGGTGGTTCCTTAAGGACAAATCAGAATGAGCCTGCTGGAGGGAGAAAGAGCACATGGTATATGAGGGGGAGAAAGCTTGGTGTGGCCTGGTAGTGCTTCTAAAGGGAGGGGTGTGCTCAGCCCAGGGCCTGCACTGGGGCAGAGAGGAGATCAGGCAAAGGCAGGCTGAGGGGCGCAAACTTCATCGAAGTAAATGCCCCCTTGCTTAGAGAATTTATTTTTCCTTCGTGAGCTAAAAGAGAATCCTCATATGAGAGATCACTTCGTCATCCCATGAAAAATCATTTCTCAGATTCTTAATGATTTTTCTCTATTCCAGTGTATTCAGTTTTGTATTTCATTTTATTCCTCTTCCTTCGGTTGGATTGTTCTAATAAAGGTGGGGTCTAGGATACACGGGTGAGTAATGGCCTCCCCTTGGCGGTACCTGATACACACGTCACAGAAGCCTTGTATTGCTTCCCCTCCCCTTCTAGGGTATAAGTCCTCTGAGAGCATGGACCAGGGCCACTTAACCTGTGTCCATCGTGGTGCTTGGCACAGCCCAGTGGTAAACGTGTGTTGAATGCTACAGAAGGGCACGCTCAAGGATTTGTCATGGGCCCTTTGGAAGTTTGCAGTTATGAAATACATTTTTAAAAGGAGACTGACACATGCCCAGCACAGTAGTTGGCACGTGGAAAATGTCTAATGAATGGTAGTTTTCTACCTATTTTAATCAAAGCTGCATTACTCCATCATGCTATTCCCCTGTAAAAGTCTTACAGTCCTTGCATTGCTTGGTGAATTAAGAGAAGTGATACACGCTTTGTTATTATAGTATTTTATTGTATGAATATGTTCTCCATTCTGTGATGCCAATAAGTAGTATTGTCGGTTTAAAACTCAGGGTAAGAAAGGGCTTGTTGCAGCATTTTAAAAATAGTCTGGGACATTTGAGGTAAGATGTCAGCCAGATTGCCCCGCACGTATACTACTCGGAAGAGAGTTGTGTTCTGAGACGCTAGAGTTCTGTATCCCTCATGTGGAGAAAGAGGCATAGCGGCAGGGTCAGCACTGCAGGTTTGCAGAATGCAGTGTCAAATGAGCAGGCACTAAGATCCTTGTTAACACGATCACATCCTTGCTCCCTGTTGCCACCCTGCCTCTCCAGCCAGCCTTCGGGAGTGTCTGGCTTGGTGGACAGAGCCAGCTACAGACAGCACCTTCACAAACCTTCTAGAATACCTTGTCCCTGAGCTCTCAAACCACATGCATGTGGTCTAGGGGTGTGAGATGCCTTGCTTAGGAAACATAAATAAGTGAACATGAAGTTTACCTTATATTTTTAGGAATCACAAATATATAGAAACCAAGGGATTGCAATCAAGAGTGTTTCCTTGGTGGAGCAATGTTCTGGAGGCTGAACTAATGACTCAGGATTGCTAACAGGATTAGAGAAGCTTCTCAGGCATGCCCAGTGGGATGCTGCTTGATGAAAAGTAGCTTGGTAGTCTTAGGATGGGATGTATCTACCTTGTTCTTTTAACTTTTTTTTTTGGTAAAAGGTTGATGAGCTCATGGCACAAACCCCTCACAGATGGTCACTCTTATCTGTGGTGGGTGTTCTGTTCCTAACAGGTAGCTTCCTCTTTTCATGCTAACAGGAAGCTGGCTCTTTGAGGATAATCTAAAGCTCTGTACAACCTCTGCTTTTTCAAAATGGAAGGCTCAGCTCCCAGGGGTTCAGGCTCAGTGCAGTGTTTTTAATTGGCAGAAATATCCCCTAACCCAACAGTGATGCATTGTGTCTGTTCCCAGAATGACTTTTAGTATAGGTTCTAAGAGCTCTATGCTGGCCTGGACCAGTTCACCTTAGAACAGCCTTTGTAAGATGGAAGAGGGTGGAGATGGGTAGGAAGGAGAAGGTCTTCAAGAATAGATCTCATTCTTTAAAAATAACCATGACCTGTTACATTAAGTATTAATTGCAACTGTTTCAATTTTTAAATAACATTCAGTTCTTTAAAGATTTACATCTGCTCATCTAAGCTCAATCAAATAAAATTTAAAACAAAGGAAAGAATGATCAACTTCTGGGTGCCATTCAGTATGTTAAATTAGTTTCAGGATTTTTCCCCCCAAGAAGTGGGACATTTATTTTTAGGACTTACATACTTTTTCTTTTTTCTGTTGAAAATTCTGCACAGAAGTAGAACAGGTCTGTCTACTTTTAAAGTTTTCTTGTAGGTGGCAATAGGTTTTAACTTTTGTATCATATAGGGAGAAGAGGAAGCTATTATCTATAAATCTGGCTCGTTGAGGATAAGCTATAAAGGAAGCTATCTGTTGAGTATTTGGAACGTCTGCTTTACAATTAAAAAAAAATTCCCCTGGTTGTTTTCTGGGCATGAGTTTGGTGCCACCTTGTGGGCAATTGTCAGACTATTATTTGTGCCATTAAAAGAAAACTTGCCACGAGGCAATTAATAGTGCTCAAAAAATATGCTCTGTAAATTTGTTAGATTAAAAAAACCCCATATTTCAGTGATTCTTTCACTAGATTCATGCAGCTTCATCTTAGAGGCAATACTGCTACCTATTTTCAGGAAACATTTGATTTTTCCTCAGGGATTTTGATACCCTGCTGAGGTACCAGTGTCTTATCACCTGTAGAAAACATTGTCGGCGTATCTGTGTTCTTTTTTTAAGCCTTGTGTTTTCACCATATTTTAACATGGTTTTCTTTATTTCATTTAGAGATAAATATTAGGTATCTAATAAAATATATCTTCGTAGTGGTAGTATTTAATGCTGACCTTATTTGAGAAAAAAACAAATACAAACAGATTACCTCAAATATAATATCAGACATGTACAGGTATGAGAAATTCTTGTTAATTTACTTTAAATAAAATTTGGATGCCTTGTTTATATAGATTTGCCACATCATAGAATTTATATACTTTTAATTAATAAGAGAACAAATAAACTATGCTGTGTGATGCTATTTTGCATAAGGATGCTACTTTTACTGAAGTCCTTTGGCAGTTTCAGCAATGCTGAGGATGTGATTTTTGACCTACTTTATCACATTTCTCACAACAGCCCTCTGAGGTATCTAGAACTGATCTCCTAATCCTTATTTTGTCTGTGGAGAAGATGGGGTGGAAGGCATGGATGGCTCATCCTGGGTCACAAGGCCTCATAGTGGTGGGGCAGGATTAGAACCCAGCTCTCAGGACAGCTGATCTGTTGCTCTCGTCATTAGCTGATGCTGTTCTTATTATTTACATCATAGGGTGACAAATGCAAGAAATGAACACGTCTGTGCTGATGGGAGTTTTAGAGAATCAGGGTGTTGGGCAGGAGCAGGAGGAAGTGGGGCTGGGGGGGGGACGGAGGGAGAGAGAGAGGGAGTGCGAGAGAGATTCCTGCTGCATAGACTTAGAAAACATATCCTCATTCTTTCTAAAAGGGAAAGTGGACCCCATGTTGGGGTTTAAACATTAAATCCCATGTTTAATCATTGTTCCCATGATTAAAGCTTTTCAAGGCTCTCTCTGCCTACATGACAAAGTCCAGACTCCTTTCTTTAAGTGGCTCTCAGCTCCTTTATGACCCGGCTCCCTGAGTTCTCCTGCCAACTACACGTCACTCCAGCAACACCAGAGTGCTCTTAATTGCCCCGGTGGTACCAGTTCCTTTTCTTACCTTCCTCCCTTTGTTTGAACTGCCCCTCACCACTGTTGCCTTGACCACCCTTTCTCCTCTGTTTTTCCTAATGAATCCAAATTATTCAGTAGGGCTCAGCTCACAGGTAGCCTTCCCTCTCCTTCTCTAGTCTGGTCAATTCCGTCTCCTTCTCCAGTCTGGTTAAGGTGTTCTACCTCCCTGCACTCCTGTAATGCTGTGCAACTATCTGTTGGAATGTTTGTTTTCCTAATTAAACGGTCACATCCTTAAGAGAAGGTCCTGCATATTATTTACCTTTCTGTTATTAGAATTGAGCACAAGATCTGACGTATATTGTCTCACCGTAGGTGGGAAGGACAGAATCGAGGCTAAGTTGCAGAAATCGGGGCACCAGAGGTAGAACTGGGGACTCAAGGCTCGCAAAGCCTCTTTCTGCCTTCTCTGGCCTCTGCTCCTCTTGCCCTAAGGCACTGTTCTCAGGCCCTTGCCTTGTCTCTCTCCAACTCTCAGCTCTCCTTCCCTCTTCTGTCAGCCATGTTTTGTCCTCCATGTAGACATGGGTTCCTCCACATGGCTGGAGAAAGTGGCCTCCAGAAGACTCATCCCCTTCTTTTTGGTTTAAGTATTTATTTACTTACTTATGGCTGCATCGGGTCTTAGTTGCAGCATGCGGGATCTTTTCGTTGGGGCGTGCGGGCTTCTCTCTAGTTGCATTGCGTGGGCTCTACAGCACGTGGGCTCTGTAGTTGTGGCACTCAGGCTTAGCTGCCCCACAGCATGTGGGATCTTAGTTCCCCGACCAGGGATCGAACCTGAGTCCCCTGCATTGGAAGGCGGATTCTTAACCACTGAACCACCAGAGAAGTCCCTGCAGACTCATCCTTGTAGCTTGGCAGCCTCAGGGAGAAAAGTGCTTCTCTTCCCCAGTATCCCTGTGGGATCTGGGGGGAAGGACTTTGGTCCTTCCTAGGTCATCCCTGGAATGATCACTGTGTCCTGGCACTTTGTGCATGTTAAATGAATAGTCCATGTGGCATTTCTCTTTGTGTCCCTCATTTCTTGCCTGTGTTAATTATAAGCTTCTTCATTCACTTTTCTTCATTTTTTATCATATCTCAAAAATGATATGATACAAGACAGGGGCTGACTTCACGAGTATCCCTTAACCAGAATGCAAGGTTAGGCAGTTCTGTCTAGACAGTCATAGGTGGTGGGCCCACCTCCTCATCTCTCCTGCATCCTCCCTTCCTGTCAGCCTCCACTAGGATTTTTTTTTTTTCTGTACGCGGGCCTCTCACTGTTGTGGCCTCTTCTGTTGCGGAGCACGGGCTCCGGACGCGCAGACTCAGTGGCCATGGCTCACGAGCCCAGCCGCTCCGCGGCATGTGGGAATCTTCCCGGACCGGGGCACGAACCCGCGTCCCCTGCATCTGCAGGCAGACTCTCAACCACTGCGCCACCAGGGAAGCCCCCCCACTAGGATTTTGGCTCAAGGAGACAGGGGGTTTGGAAAGGCAGAGCTAACTACATAGACCACATTCCTCAATCTTCTGACACTCCTGAAAAGAGGGCCTGGATTAGATGGGGCAGGCAGAATATTTAGTTTTTCAATTATTGTGAAATATCACAAATATACAGACAGAAAGTGTACAAAACCTAAATATATAGCTTAATGAATCAGTATCACATATATATAACCATCATCCCGGTCCAGAAACAAAACCTCAGAAGCCTCCATGTTCTCCTTCTCAGTCACAACCCCTGACTTCCCCCCAAAGCCAGCCATTACCCTGACTTCATGGTAATCTCTTTTATTTATTCTTATACCCCCCAAGTATGCATCTTTCAACACTAGAGCTAATTTGATTGTTTTTGAAGTTTATACTAATGGAATCATCTAGTCTTACTCTCTTGTGTCTGGCTTCTTTCATTCAGCATTGGGTTTGAGAAATTCATCCCTTTTGTTGAGCATAGCCCTCTTTCTCATTTTTTGGCACCATGTGGTATTTTATCATATAAAGGTACCATCATTTCATCATTTATTTTTCCATTCTATTGTTGATGGACATTTGGGTTGTTTCCAGTTTTGGGCTATTATGAATGATACTCCTGTGAACTTTATTGTTCTTGTCTCTTGGTGCACGTGGGATGTGCTTCAGTTGGGTGTACACTTAGGAGTAGAAGTAGTGGAGTGTGGGGTAGGTATATCTTCACCATTAGTCTATAGGCCAGTTTTTCAAAACAGGTGACCAATTTACCAGCAGTGTTTTCTTTCTCTACCTCTTCTAATCCCCAATTTTGGTGGCATTGCAGGAACCACACAGAGATAATAATCACAACTGCCATTTATTAAGTGCTTACTCCATATGAGAAGTGCTTTATAAATAGTATATCAAGTCATCTTCACAACAATCCTTAGGGACAAGTGAAATTGCTTTCTCCATTTTGCAGATGAGGGTCCTGAGGATCAAAGAGAGATTAAGTAATTTACTTAGGGTCACATAACTAGTCTGTGGTAGAGCTAGGACCCAAACCTGGGTCTGAGCTCCTTGACGCCATAACCTGAGCTCTTTTTTTTTTTTTTAATGGGTGAGGTTATTATTATTTTTTTTACATCTTTATTGGAGTATAATTGCTTTACAATGGTGTGTTAGTTTCTGCTTTATAACAAAGTGAATCAGTTGTACATATACATATGTGCCCATATCTCTTCCCTCTTGTGTCTCCCTCCCTCCCCCCCTCCCTATCCCACCCATCCAGGTGGTCACAAAGCACCGAGCTGATCTCCCTGTGCTATGCGGCTGCTTCCCACTAGCTATCTATTTTACGCATAACCTGAGCTCTTACCTCTACATTGAAAGGCTGGGGTTTACCTGGTAGCCAGAGTGTGGGAACTGTGGTTTGGCACAGTGCACCCGTGCCTTCCTGCCTACAAATGTGGGTCATGCCTGTTGGCAGTCATTTCTTTAAAGAAAGAGCCTATTTTTCCAGGAAGAAAACACGTGGAAGAAAATGCAGGTATCTGGGAGCTTGAAGCACTTCTTAGTCCTCTTTGGCTTATGTACTATTAAGGCCAGGCTCTGCAGGTTCTAGTGCTGAGACTTTGCCTCAAGTATTTGTCTATTCATATTTGTTTTTCTCAAATGTCACAAGGCTGTGCCTTGACCATACCTCTCATGCCCCTATTCAAATTCTGAGGTTATAAAATAATCATGTGTTTTTCTAGTAGGAGTTAGAGTAATAAAGATTCATGTGTTAGTATCTGGCTTTTCTATGAAGTTTCTTTTTTTTCATTAGTGACAAAATTGAAATCTTAAACACGTAGAATAATAATGTCATATAAACATTTTCCAAGGCCTCAACACTATCCCCACTGATCTTTTCTTCTTTTTCAGCCACATACCACAGAAACTTTCTTACTGGCTGGCTGGTACATCTTCATTCATCACCACACCCTCATCAGTTGTCCTGATAACTGTCAGTGGGATCTTTTAAAAAGACCTAGTCTGCTTGTGTTTCTTCTCATCAATACCCTGTGTGATTTGGACCCAGCCTCATGCTACTCTCCCCTTTTCTTTGTATTCCAACCACAATACTGTCTAAATGCCTTTCCATGTGCCAGACACTATTCTAATAATTCCATTGTGTAGAAAGTATTATTCCTATTTTAAATAGGAAGCACAGAGAGGTTAAGTAACTTACTCAGGGTCACCCAGTTAATAAATGTCAGGTGGAGGTAGGATTCAAACAGGTCCACTGGCGCTAGAGTCTGTGCTCTTATCCATAGCACGGTGCTGTCTCTCTTTCCTAGTCTTCTCTAAGTACCTTTTATACACCCTACTCCTCTCCTCAGGGATTTTGTACTTGGTGTTCTTTTGTCTGAGATTCTCTCCCCTCACTCTTTGTCATCTAACTAGCATCTCTTCCCCTTCAGAGCCCAGCTTCAATGAAGTTGCTTGAATTGCTTAATCTTACTATTTTAAAAATACTCAGTGCGTTTTAATTACTTTGAAACTGTAAGCTCCATGAGGGCTGAGGCCCACTCACCCTGTTTAATCCCCTTGGTGCACAGCTGCAAACCTTGTGTGTTCATTCAGCAAATGAATGAATGAAAGGATGGCTCACAGCAGGGTATAGAGGCAAGATTGTTTTTCTATCCTCAGATATAGTTTTCAAGTAAGCCCTAACTTAAGTGAACTTAGATTCTAATTATTGTTTAGATGGCTTCTTTGGTCTGGTGCCTCATTTGATCTGGATTTTTAATATGTGTTTTTAGTTCTCAGTCTCCTTTCCTTCAGGCACTGCCTTCTGATTTACAAGGCTCCATTAGCTTAAGGTGTCTTGCTCATGGTTTTGTATTTCATCTTATGGTTTATGGGTCATTAATAACACTTAGGCAAAATGTTCCAATGTATCTATAATGCACACTGGAGCTGCTGCCTATCAGAATATCCCCTCACTTTTTTTTTTTTTTAATTACAGCTTTCTCAGTTGACCCAAGACCATCCCCTAGTCATGTATCTGTGAAAATCATGATCTGTTTTAGGTGAAATCATGGAAGAATTGTGACTGACATGTATGTGTCTTGTATGGGCCCTTTATGTGCTAACTTGAGAGAAGGTGGGACCTTGAGATGAAATGAGTTTTCAGTTTGTTCTTTAATGGTGAGCATGTTAAATAGTCTTCTTACTAATTGAGTAGAGAATCTACCTTTTAGAAGTCACATTTTAACCTAATGTGCTAGTATTAATGCCACCCTTCAATAAATATATATATTTTTATATTCTAATCCTATAAGCTTTCCTCACATTCAAATTTTTTACAAGAGATTTTTATTGCCAACTTTATCATCAGTATCAATCAGCTTGGCAACTTCTCAAGTGTTTTCAGCTATTCTAATAAGTAAGTTTATCAGGCATGGTCTTTCCCTAGTCTCTCAGAAACAAAGCAGTGCTTTTTTTTCTATGCACTATTTCTTAAGGATCCTAACTTAATATTTCATGTTTATAGTTATTAGAGACACCAAGAAGTCAGGACAGTTTTGGTTGCACATACAGATACCTAAACCAAGGTAGCCTAAGAAAAACAGGAATTTATTGTCTCACCATTTCTAGGAAGGACAGAATTGAGGCTAAATTGTGGGAATGGGGTCATCAGGGCTGGAACTGGGGTTTCAAGGCTTCAAGAACTCTCTTTCTCTCTGCTGTCATGGTCTCTGCTCCTCTTGACCTGGACATCATTCTGCAGCCCTTGCCTTGTCTCTGTTCATCTCGCAGCCCTCCTTCCCCCTTCTTGTCAGCCTCCTTTTGTCCTCCTGCCGATATGGCTTTATAATATGGCTTTTCATATGGAGAAGGTGGCCCCCCAATGCTCTAGGCACCTTCTTGCACCTTGGCCTCTGTGGTGTGTTGGGGGGGAGTGCTTCTGTCCCTCAATATCCACATGTTGATTTTAGGGAAGGACTTTGCCCCTGCTTGGTCCATATCCCCACTTCTTGAACTGTCCCTGTGTCTGGTCAGGAGGCTGTGAATGACAGACAGCCTCACCTGAGTGGTGAGGAGGGAGCATGAGGTAGCCAAAGCAAAGGGAGACTGTTGCTAGAAGAGGGATAAGAACATTTGAGGGAATAATGAAACCATGGCTTCCATAGTCCACTGGATGGTTGCTCTTGAGATTAAATAAGCATTTACTGAGTGATTCCTCTGTGTCAGGCACCCTGTGATACCCTAGGGATTCAAAGACTAGTGATGAGATTACAAAGCAAGTTAAATGATTCTAAATTACAATGGGAGGGAGTGGGCTAAATGTAAGGAAAAGCCTCCTGGGAGTGACTGGAGTTATACTTTGGAATGTGTTTCATCTTATTCTTTAGAATTTTCTGTTTTGTTGTGCTTTCATGATTTGTCACTTCTCTGGGATGACTTGACTGTTATAGATAGCACAAACCAATATCCTGGAAGGTGAACATAGATTTTAAAATTCATTCATTGAAACAATTATGTTTTCTTCTTCTGATGAAAAAAATATATGTTCATTTGGAAAATATAAAGTATAAAGAAGAAAAAAAAGAATTCTAGCAGCCAAAGATGGCCTTTTCATTTGTTAGTTAGCATTTTGGTATTTCCTTATGGTCTTTGATATGCATATGTGTAAAGACAAAATATCTAATTTTTATGCTTTATAAAAATTGGTTTAAGAGTGTTACAGTTTTGAATCTTGCTTTTTTATTTAATGTTTTATTGTGAGCATTTACCCATGCCATAAAACATATGTGAGAGATGGGGTTTTTATTATTCTCTACTTCATAATCCACCAAATGGCTGAACCACAACTTATTTAACCATTTCTCCAGTATCCCACATTGAAGATGTTTGCTATATTTTGTCAACATGAAAAACTCAAAGAATGTTCTGCAACCTAAATCCTTGTCTGGTTTTCAGATGATTTCCTTGGGTTGCATTCCTAGTAATGGACTCAGGAGATCAAAGAGAAGGCACACATTTAAGTCTCTGGATCCAGATGGCCACTCTGCCCTTTGAGAGGGTGTTTCAGTTTACATTCTTACCAGCTGTAGATGAGAGAGAGCATAAGAATTTAATGGACCATCTCTGACAATTAGGTCATGGGTCCAGTCAACTGATTTTATCCTATCTGTGAGGGACTACTATGTGTGAACCAAGTGTGACCATGTGTTGGATACCGGAAAAGGCTCTGGCAGCATGAACAGAAAACTTTACCTTTTCAGTGAGAAATGAACACATGACTTCCTCCAAAGGATTCACTTCTTGTTTCAAAAATGCCATACCTTTACTCTTGAGGCCAAGTAAATGGAAAATGCAGTGTCCACGTTGGGAATTAAAAAATTTTTTTCCCTCTTCTTCCTTTTTCTTCTTTCTCTCTTTCTCTGACTCACCCTGGCTCTCAAAATAAAAGAGCCTCTCTGATTATCCTCTTGGATATGATTCCTAGGAGTGCAATTATGGGATCAAAGGGTGTCTTAGTTCAGGCTACTGTAACAGAATACCATAGACTCGGTGACTTATAAACAACAGAAATTTATTTCTCACAGTTCTGGAGGCTGGAAGTCTGACATCAGAGTGCCAGTTTGGACAAGTTCTAGTGAGTGCCCTCTTCCAGGTTGTAGATGGCCATTTTCTTGTTTCTTGCCTCACACGGCAGAGAGAGAGAGAGTGAGCAAGAGAGCTCTCTGAGGTCTTGTTTATAAGGGTACTAATCCCATTCATGAGTGCTCCACCCTCCTCATGACCTAATCGTTTTATTTTATTTTATTTTTTGCGGTACGTGGGCCTCCTCTCACTGTTGTGGCCTCTCCCGTTGCAGAGCACAGGCTCTGGACGCGCAGGCTCAGCGGCCATGGCTCACGGGCCTAGCCGCTCTGCGGCATGTGGGATCTTCCTGGACCGGGGCACGAACCCTTGTCCCCTGCATCGCAGGCGGACTCTCAACCACTGCGCCACCAGGGAAGCCCCATGACCTAATCATTTTGAAGGTTAGATTTCAACATATGAATTTTGGGGAGACACAAACATTCAGTCCATAACAAAGGGATATAAGTTTCCATTGTTGTTACCAAACAAAGTAGGAAAATCTGGTGAGAAGAGCCCAGAGGCAAAAGATATAGTCCTCAATAAACTGGAAATATTAAGAAGCTAAACAGATTCTTTCACTCAGCAAATATTTACTGAGCACCTACTCTGTGGCTGGCGTGTGTTACCACGTGAAACTAATTGTCTCAGGAAGGGCTTTGACACTGAGACACTGAGTATTGAGTCGCACTCACGTGTTTGATAGAATGACTCCTGACGTGAATTTCTGGATGAGGTGGAAGGAACGCTGGTCTTGGAATTGGACAGATCTGGGTAGAAATCCTGGCTCTGCTGGGTGCTGTTGGACATGTTACTTTACCTCTCTAAGGCTTAGTTTCCTCATTGGAAAATCTAGTCAACTCACAGGGCTGTTAGGAGTAAACACAATGATTTAAGTCACTAGTACCCTGTTGGCACCAGCAGGTGTTCGATAACTAGTAGTTGCTATTATTTTTGTCATGGTTATTATCCTTATGGTGATGACTCAGGGATAAGATGAGCTTGTATGCTTTGATAATAGTTTACAATGCCTCTCTCAGCACCTTTCCTCTCAGAGCAAAAGCAACTCTGTGCATGTGTATATGTGTGCATGTGTGTGTGTGTAATATAGGAAGTCTCTCCCCTGGAGTCAGTCCCCAGAGCCTGTTTCAGAAGGGTTCTTGTAAGCGGCTATTAGATTCCCATCTTCCCCGCTCTGCTTTCTGAATCCTGCAAGCTCAGAATGGAGGCAGTGGGAGTGGTCTCACCAGTAAACATTCAGCATGAATTAGGTCTTAACATAATCTGGGTTTGGGGGTAGAGTGAGTACCCTTTTTCGGCTGTGAGTGGGGTGCTTGACCCTGAAAATCTAGATGTGAGGTTTCATCATCTTTACTCTCTTAGCTTTTGGGGTGCAGAAGGCAAATGTTGGTGATGGGGTGAGAAACTGATGCGCCTCAAAGCCGCATGCCCACAAATCATTGCGCGGGCTGGGCTGGGCGCAGCTACTGAAGTGTGATTGATTCCACATGGGCCTACCAGCCTTCACTTCCCATGTTTAGGTGCTTGGTGCTCTTGTACTTTCCCCCCATCACATCAAATACTGATTTAAAATAGTGCTTGAACATCTTAGTATGTACAAGTGTGTATGATGAGGCCACCCAAAGTGGCTGTTCTCTTGCTCTCTGTACATCCCCTGCTCGACCAGTGCCTATTTCACCTACACCCTATTCACATGACTGACCTTCCTACATACTTACCCCCTCCCCAGCTGGTGATTGTTCTAACCGTTAACTCAAAATACCTGCACCTTGATAGCTTACCGAAGAGGCGCATGAGGGGTGTGCTCCTCAGCTGGTTTCCCTGGCAACCAATGAGCCAACCTGACGTCACTTCCCCCTATAACTAGTAAGCTCCCCTTTCCCCGGGAGTGAAGGCTGCTGCCATGTTCTGCCCTGCCGCGCAGGGTGGGTTGTCGCTTCAGGACCTTGCTTCACAGGGTAAGCTCCCCCTATCCATTAAACCACTGATGTCTCTGTCACCTGACTCCAGGCTCTTTCTTCGGTCTTGAAGCTGGGCACGTATAGGCCTTGTAGGCCTGTGGGGTGCAGGTCGACAAAGCTTCAGAGTCTTCGGCACGGTAGAAACTTGGTTCCAGAAGCTCCTGAGAACTGTTATTTTGTTGGAGTATCATTCCTGTGTTCACAGAACAATTATTCTGACACTTGTTAAAATGGTAAGGAAGACTATTTAAGATTACTGCAATAGGGGTATTGCACTAGAGGAGAGAGATGGGGCTTAACTTGGAATACAGCAAAGACAGCTGGAGATTATAGCCAATGAGCACAGTGAGGGGGTGAGTGGGTGGAAAATTACTAAGGGGAGACATCAAGGGTAGGAGAATTCTTGCTAAAGGCAGGCCACGGACTTAGACGTCAAAGGAGGAGGATGAGGACCATCACCAGATACCGAGGGTGGGGGATTCTCTTTAAACTGACTTAACAGGTTCTTGCTAAGACTGGGTTTTGCAGGCCTGGCAAGGACAGAACAGAGGCCAAGTGGAGGTCTAGTTGATGAGAGTGCTCAGAGGAGCCTAATTAAAGTTTGATCAAGGAGGGAGTCTTTGCCACCTGCCATGATTAGAATGAAGCACACGTGGTTACGGGCTCACCTTTTAATTACCCCTGCTTGATGTGTGACCTTGGGCCTTTATGATCCTGAGACTTTTACTGGAAAATGGGCCCAGCAGTAAAATATCTCTCTCATAAGGAATACAGTGAGCATCAAATGAGATAACGCATGGGAAGAACTTGTCACGGTGTCTTTCCTAAACTAAAGGCTCGATAAACGGTATTAGTATTATAAGTTGGGGACTGTAATTAAGTTGTTTTTTGTTTTTTTTGCGGTACGCGGGCCTCTCAGTGTTGTGGCCTCTCCCGTTGCGGAGCACAGGCTCCGGACGCGCAGGCTTAGCGGTCATGGCTCACGGGCCTAGCCGCTCCGCGGCATGTGGGATCTTTTCGGACCGAGACAGGAACCTGTGTCCCCTGCATTGGCAGGCGGACTCTCAACCACTGCGCCACCAGGGAAGCCCTGTAATTAAGTTTTGATCCAGTAATAGGAAAATACGTGGTTTAGTGAAAACTGCTCTGGACTGAAAGGGTTTAAATAGCTGGATTTAAAGTCTGGCCACACCAATGTTTAGCATCCTCCCAGAGCTTAAGTTTTTTATCAGCAAAATGGGACAATATCCTTTTCCTCGACTGTCCTGCAGGATGGCAATAAATGAGAAAATATATGTGAAAGTACTTGGACAACTAGTAATTTGTCTAAAGTTGTTCTTTAATAGTCCTATGATTAGGTGTCTGTTTGCTTGTGAGGCTGTGCCCCTGGGCTGTGACCTTCACTAGGGCTTCTCAGTTTCATTTTGTTTTTCCCTCTTAGGAGAGATAGGAAGGCTAGAGAAAGTTGGAGTTGGGTATTTCCCTTCCCTCAGTTAGGTTCTGGTAAAATATTGATAGTTTACTTTGAGGGCAGACCTTGTTAAGTAGAACAGAATGCTCTGGGAATACATAATGACTGCTTTCCCCACCCTCCTTGCAGGAAGAACCAAAGGACTTTTTTCCTGGCTTTATTGTGAAAGCCTGATAGGACTCCTTGGGGTAAAACTCACAAAAGTATGGGGGTTGGCCAAGACTGGGCCCCCACTGGAGTTTTTATAACATTGTTTATTCAAAAATTAATAAATAAAAGAGTAATTTTTTTTTTACTTTGTTCCTATCAGCTTATTGATTGGAGATAGGAAGATGGTTAGCAGCCATTTAAGGAGTTTATTTAGAATAATGATAATGGCTGGCAGCCAACGTATAAGTGTCTTGTGGTTACAACCAGATGATTCTAACACAAGTGTGTGGTTGAAAGGAAAAGGGAGTGGATGAAAAGAATATGCTACCTGTCTTTGTCTCTTTTGGAGGAAACCAGGTAGTAAAGTGGATATTTTACAAAACAGAAAACTGAGTTATATCCACTTCAGGTTATGGTGGATCTTCAAAATCTACCGAAAGCTAGAAAGTCATAGAAGTCATTGGCTTACTTTAAATACCAGACAATTGTTTAATCAGTCATTGCTTTGGAAGGTCCTTTAAACTATTTTTAAAAAGTCCTATCGTGCTGAATGATTTTCATTGTTGGACATTTTGTATAACTGGATTTGTTTCTGATTTATGTTCTAAATGAAGTTAGGGTAAAAGAGTAAAAAATAAATCCTTAGCCTTCTCTCAAAATAGAATTTATACTTTAGTCTGCTCATAACAAAATCTTTTAAATATCAGAAGTCTACTTCCCATCTTATAATTTGTAAAAAATATTTTGCTTTTGATTATTTTCTGGATCCATAAATGTCTTTTTATTGGAAAATAAGGTGAGCAAGGGGGAGCTAGGGGAAGGCACATTGGGAAGATACAGGGAAATATCTGAGCTTTGATGTCGATGGATTTGTCTGTTGCCTTGCTCTTCCACCATTTTTATTTGAATTACTTTTAGGATGCACGTGGCTGGAGCTGCATCCTTCAAGAAGCTAACTCTCAGAGGAGACGTTCTTGTACTTTTCCAAACACCAAATCTGGGCTTCTTTCTCTCTCTCCTCACAAAGTCTACTGTTCTTTTTCAAATTCAGTGTCAGATGGTGATGAAGAGTTCAGCTTCTGAGATCAGACTCATTGGGTTCCAGTCTGGCTCTTACTCTTCAGTGTGTGACCTTGGATGTGTATAACCTGTGTGATTACTTGACTTCTCTCTACCCCAGTTTCCTTGTCTGTAAAACATGACTAATAATACTACCTCCCTCTTAGAGCAGCTGGGAGGATTAAATGAGAGAATCCATGTATGGAGCTATTGTAAGGGGTTGGTAAATGTTACTTGATGCTATTATTATTTACCCTCCTGCTTTGCCTCTTTTTTCTTATTCTGTTCCTTTCTTCTTTGCCTTTGCAAAGGCTATTCTAAAAATTCCCATTTGTACCTTCTCTTTCTCTAATATGGTTGTGGTATATCCTACTAATTTCATTATGCACACAAACACACATATACATACACACGTGCACATATACATATGTTTCTTTACTGTGTACCTATAGTGTATACAGCGCTCTGGTAGATACTGAGGATGAGATTCCTGATTTTGTGGAGTTTGCATCTAGTGACAAAAATACAGAAAATGAATCAGTTATAGAAGTGAAAGAAAGACCAAGGTGCTGTGGGGTTGTGCAGCCAGGGCACAACCCCAGCCTGTGAGGTCATGGAAGCCTCTGTGAGGAGGGAACAGTCCAGCTGAGACTGGAAGCATGAGGACCTTCTCTTTGGAGCCCTTTCTGGTCACATTTATTTTTTACACTCCTGATTGAGGTTACTGTAGCACTTTATTTCTGCCTCAGGTATAACATGTACAAATTCCTATCTTATCACATAAACATGTGGGTCAATCTTGCTCCCACTGAGTTACCTTGAAGAGGATGTTACTCATCTTCGTATGGTCATAGCTCCCTGTATAACACTGTTGATATTGGCCATCAGTTAGTGTTTTCTGAACTAAACCACATTGTGCTTTGAGGAGGGTAGACCTACAAAGGAATTCTCCTTTCTCATGTTTGGCTTATTTGGGCCTGAGGGGTTCCTCCTTGCCTTGTTATAACTCAGTTTCATCATACGCAAACTGGAAGGAATGAATTAGGCTCCTTCTGGTTAGTGTTTCTTTGATTCTCTTGAGGGAATTTGGTGTCGCTTTAGATGTGCAGCACGAATGTGTATTTAGAGTAGTGAAATGTAAATAGGGGTCCATTATCTTTCAGTGGTCTTTAAGGGTATATTTTGACTGGGGCTGAGTTGAATTGGTCAGCAGGCAGAGTTAGGCAGCAGCATTCCCTTTGTATGCTTCCAGGCCGCCCAGGTGTCATGGAACATTTGTGGGGAAAGAACTTGCGCTCTTAACGTAAGTGGAATCTAGACCTATGCAGCCCTAGTTTGGTGGACTGAGGTTCACCAAAAGAAAGCCAGATCGCAGAAGCAGATCATGGGACCCTTGAGAAAAGAACTCATGAGTGAGGAGAGTTCTCAGAGAACAAAGGAGTCGAGGAGAAGTGGAGCAGGTGCCTCACCCTGGCCTGACACAGCCTCTGTGCTGCTGCTTCCTGAGAACGAGAAGGCTGTGGCATAAAGAAAGAGAGATGAGTCACTAGGGTCCCACAAGCTTTGCTGAGGGAACCTACTGAACAGCCTGGCTATGCACAGCCACAGGAGCACTCCTTCTGGCCAGAAATAGACAAGAACAGCAGAAGTTGGTGACCTTGAAGGTCAGGAGTGGTGGAGGGAGAAAAATCTGAAATCTGGAACTCTCCTAGCTCTCTCTTACATGTCCAGGATTAGTAAGCAATTCAGCGTGGTTCCAGAGAGGGTCCTATTGGATAAGAATGCCATTTCTCATCCTATAGTTTAGCCTGGCCAGTTTATTACACTATGGTTGATTGGGTAAGTTGAGATTGTTCAAGCTACTTCAAGAGAAAGAAACCAGAGGTTCACTGGAGCTGAAACTGAAGCACTACTGGTATATAAGTTGGCTCTTCCTTTGGGCATTTCTATGGCTTTCCTGCCCTATTCTTCCCTCTTTACTATCTACCTTCCACAGCCTTCTCCATGTTTATTTTGCTTCCTCAGAACTTGGGCTTCTCTGCGACTTTGGTTTGTCAAAGCCCCATATCCTCCTGAGGAATTCTTTGCAACTTTGCTTCCTCTGTTGACTGCCTCAGGCTCCCAGTTTCCAATTCCATTTTTTTGAGAGACATACGATGGCCCAGTCAGGCCATGGGTGAGAGGCCTATTCCTTGGTCCATTTAGCCACTGGACTCGGGGGAGGCAGGAGCAGGGCCAACTGACATGGAGCTTGGCTGTGGACGGACAGAGTTGCTTGGAGTAGGTTGTGACCAGAGCAAGTCATGATGGACATCTCTAGCTCATAATCCAGTCATTCATTCATTCTGTTTCTTACCTGGGAACGTAGCATTGGGGTTAAGAACTTGGGTCCCAAAGTCAGACTTAAATCTCAGCTGTGACTTTCCTCATCTGTAAAAAGGGGATGGTAATCACACTCACTTCATAAAGTTGTTTTGAAGATGTGAGAAAATGCATATAAAGAGCTTAGCATAAGGCTCAATGCAGAGTAAGCACTTTTTAAGTTATTCTTTTTACATATAGTCCATAAATGAGCAAGACAAGTATAGCATCTGGCTTTATAGAGCTTGTAATCTAATTTTCATGAGCCACACACAGCACTATTGACAATGCATTTATAATGTTTGGAGGACATCATATAGTTAATAAATTAATTTATGGAACAAATATTTATCGACCATCTACTAGGTGTGTGGCACTGTTTCTGGCGCTGAGTGTACAGTTTTTAACAAATAGTCAAATCCCTACCCTCACGGAGCTCATGTCTAGTTAGAAGATAGACACACTGATTAAAGATAGACAGATGGTGGTAATGTCTAGTGATGCTATGTGGTATGAGGGAAAAGAATAGGGTAAGGGAATAGAGAATGCCAGGGTGAATGTGAGGGGCCTAATTTACATGGAGTAGTTCATGATGACCTCCCTGAGGAAATGATGCTTGAGTGGGGAACTAAGTAAAGTGAGGGAGGGACTCATTCAGCCATCTGGTAGAAGAGCATTCCAGTCAGAGGGAAGGGTGAGAGCAACAGCTTTGAGGCAGGAGTGTGCCTGGCATGCTCGAGAAACAGCAAGGAGGCTGGGGTAGCTGTAGCCTATTCAGTGAAGGTGAGAGTGGTGGGAAATGAGGTCTCAGAGGTAGCCAGGGGCCCGGGGTGATTTTTAATTTTTAACTTTACAACAGTCTCTTGTGTCTAAGGCTCATCTGGGCTTTTCAGATTGGCATGAACTCCTGGCTTGTCATTTTCCTCTGTGACCAAGGGCAGCAGACAGATGCTCATTTTGAAGCAGGCTGACTTGGAGATGCACAAAGGCTCATTAGAGTTTTGAACTATCTTGTGGACTATTGGCTCCTGAGACTGCAGCTGGTATTTCTCCCCGCCAGGGTAGGGTGAGTCATGGTGGGGGGGAGGGTCTTGATAAATGTAAAGCCAGCTTCCTCTCTCATCGCTACCACAGAGCTGCTTCCTTAGTCATCCTTTAATCTCTGTGTTCTGACCTCTTTCTCAAGGATTAAAATAGCCCAGCATGCTGCATCCAGTGTAGTTATTGTTGAGGGACAGGAAGTGTGCTAAGTGACTCACCACAAGTAAGAGGTGAACTGTTCAGCTGTGTCTGCGGCTGGCTGCTGCTGAGGATAGGAGGCCCACAGACTACCCTGACATAGGTGTAAGAGCAGGGCTATCTTCAATGTTCCATGGTAACAAGAGGAAGAAGCGGGTATTTCCATCAGCAGACTCTTGGGAGTGTTTTACAGTAGATGTGACATTTGAGCTGTGATATTTCCCGATTCTCTGATTCAGAACGTGTTTCCAGAATGGTTTTAATTTCCTGCAAGAAGGCTATGACTCTTGCTGTAGTTGGGGCTGGCTGCCCTTAGGTATTGGTTATGCCAGTGGGAGGCAGGGATAGGCTATTTACTTGACATTTATTGCTCATTTTTCTGTATATACAACATTGTTTTAGGCGTCTTTTATATCAGTTATCTATTGCACTGTAATAAATCAGCCCCAAACTTGGGGACTCAAAATAATATTTTTATTTGCTTATAGTTCTGAGGATCATAAATTTTGGCCTGACTTGGCTGGGCTCAGCTCGGTGGTTCTTCTGCTGATCTCTTTTAGGGTCATTCTTGAGGCTGCAGTCATCTGGTGATTTGACAGGAATGTTTGGTTTAAGATGGACTCTGTCACATGTTTGGTGGTTGGTGCTGCCTTTTGGTTGGGTCTTTTTTTTTTTTAATTTAATTAATTAATTTATTTTTGGCTGCGTTGGGTCTTTGCTGCATATGGGCTTTCTCTAGTTGCAGCAAGCAGGGGCTACTCTTTGTTGAGGGCTTCTCATTGCGGTGGCTTCTCTTGTTGTGGAGCACGGGCTGTAGGCACACGGGCTTCATAGTTGTGGCTCACGGACTCGAGAGTGCAGGTTCTGTAGTTTTGGCGCATGAGCTTAGTTGCTCCGCGGCATGTGGGATCTTCCTGGGCCAGGGCTCGAACCCATGTCCTCTGCATTGTCAGGTGGATTCTTAACCACTGTGCCACCAGGGAAGCCCCTGCTTGGGTCTTTCTTCTCATGGTCTCGTAGTCTTAAAGAGGGTATCTTGGGCTTACTATCAAGAGGGCAAAAGTCTGAGCTCCAAGTATGGTTTCCTCTATCCTTTTGGGTGGTTCTTTCCCTGGCCTCAGGCAGTTTATTCACACACATTTGATGGTTAATAGCTGAATACTTAAGGGGGACCCTCTGCAGCTCTCTGCCCTGTGAACTTTAGTTGCCTTGATCTTTCCAGACTTCTCCCAAACTAGGGAGAGTATAGGTCTTTGCCTGGGACTCTCCTCCTTGTGCTGCAGCCTGGACATTGTCTTCAGGCAATAGGCTGGGGCAGTTATAGTGCTCACCTCTTTTGATTCCCACCTCTCAGGGATTACTATTCTTTTTCAACATATTTTTAAAAATAAATTTATTTATTTATTTATTTTTGGCCTCATTGGGTCTTCATTGCTGTGCGTGGGCTTTCTTCAGTTGCAGCAAGCAGAGGCTACTCTTTGTTTTGGTGCGTGGGCTTCTCATTGTGGTGGCTTCTCTTGCGGAGCACAGGCTCTAGGAGTGTGGGCTTCAGTAGTTGTGGCACGCGGGCTCAGTAGTTGTGGCTTGCGGGCCCTAGCACGCAGGCTCAGTTGTGGCACGTGGGCTTAGTTGCTCCACGGCACGTGGGATCTTCCCAGACCAGGGATCGAACCTGTGTCCCCTGCATTGGCAGACGGATTCTTAACCACTGTGCTACCAGGGAAGTCAGGGATTACTATTCTTGAAACCATTGTTTTATATGTTGTCTAGTTTATTAGTGGTTTCAGGCGAGAAAATTTTTCTGTCTCTATAACTCCTTCTTGGCTGGAAGCCGAAGTCTCAAGAGGATGAAAGTGAACTGGCAAGTTGTCTTGAGGCCTTGGCTTGGAACTCACAGACATCACCTCTGAATTCTGTTAATCAAAAGACACCCAGGGGGTGGAGAAATAGATTGGACTTCTTGATGGGAGTGGTAGCAAAGTTACATTACAAAAGGACATGAGGATAGGGATGGGAAGAGTGATTGAAGTCCTGTTTGCAAAGACTACCCAACTGTGTGTGGGCAGGTAGGATTAATAAGATGACAGCTATCATTTGCCAGGCTGATGCTATGAACCAGGCCCTGTTTGAAGCAATTTATGCACAACTTATCCTAATAACATTGTGAAGTGTTGTGAACTTTGTAACATGGTTCATATGTGGAACTAGTGTAACATTGTAAATCTCATCCTACAGGTGAGGAAAATGCCATTCCCCCAGGTTAAGTGATTTGCCTGAGGTTTTGTGGCTTCCATGCCTGTGTGATTTCATGCCTGTGTTCTGAATCCATCCTTTTACTTTCAACTTTCCTGTGTTTTTAAGTTTTAGGCATATTGCTTATAAACAGATATAGCAGCATTAAAAAATGCCAAAAGATGATTTCTGTCCTTTTAGGTGGTAAGTTTATTCCATTTACCTTTATTGTAATTATTGATGTATTTGGATTTATTTCCACTGTTTTATTTTGTGCTTCCTATTTGCTCTCCCTTTTCTAGGTCGATTTTGTCTTTTTTTTGATTGCATTTTCTTTATTCTCCTTTCCTACAGATTTGGAAGTTATATTCTCTATTCTTTTAACTATTACATTTGAATTTTAACATGTGCACTTGAATTCAAGTCTAAAGTTAACCTGTTTATCTTAGTTTTCTCAAAAAAAAAAAAAAAATCCATGAAGAATTTGGAACATTTTAACACCATTTGCCTCCAGTCTTATATGTTTTTCTTTATGTATCTCCCTGGGGATATGATAGTGTTGCATTGAATACTTTCCAGTTCCCTTTGAAATTAGGCATGGCCATGTGACTTGCTTTGGCCAGTGAAGTATGAGAAACAGAAAGCTTCAAGAGCTAGTGTGTAGTTCACCATATGACCTGTAGCAGTTGTTGAAGCAAGTTTTGAGATGAGGTCCTTGGGGGGCTACAATGGGCAGAGTCCTCCTGCTAACCTCTGAAGGATATTTAGCGTCAGTGAGAAATAAACATTTGCTGTTTTAAGCGATAGAGATTTTGGGTTTGTTACCACAGCATAAGTTGATCACCTGATTAACTCCTGATTCTGTCCAAATTAGTTGTCATCATTATTATTGTTTTATATAATCAGTGCTTAGAATTACAACATTTACCATATTTATTTGATCACCTGTCCTTCATTCGTATCAATACTTCCTTCTAGATTTTTCTTTTTTCTTGAAGTACATATTCTAGAAGTTCCTTAATGTTCTTTGTGGTGTGCTGGTAAATGTTTAACAGCTGGTTCCCTGAGGACCAAAGAGCCTGGTTTTTAGTGTTTGCTGTTTTCCATCGTGTAAATACTCCCACCGTGGCTGATTTCAAGTAACCAGCATATTGTCAACTGGCTCTCAAGAGTCCAGAAAATTTGGCTCTTATGAGCTAGTATAACACACTGCTATTTCAGGTGGTTTATGTTAGTGGTAAACTGTTTTTGTCTCAAGATACCTTTATTTTCTCTTCATTCTTGAATGGCAGATTTACTGGGAGTAAAATTCTAAGGTTGAAAGTGTTCTCTTAGCAGTTTCAATCTTTTGTGCTCGAAATAAAATTGTTACTTTCTTGAAGTCTATTGTCATCTTGCATTATTCCTTTGCAGTTAATCTATTCCTCCTCTCTGGTTGCTTTTAAAACCTTCTCTTTATGCTTGATGTTCTGTAGTTTTGCTTTGCTATACTTGGATATGAGTTTAATTTTACTTATCTTGTTTGGATATATTTTGCTTCCCTCAATCTTTAATGAATTTTAGAAAATTTTTAGTCATTCTTTCTTTGAATATCATTTGACCTTTGAGATTCTGCATGATCTGGGTTGAAAGACTGTACTTCCAGAGCATTTATTTTTGCAGGTATCACCTTGGGATCATTTTTATATTTATTTCTCTGGAAAGTGAACCCCATAGTCACATGAAGGTAGACCCTTGGAGAAACTAGTTTTATCTTGTCCCAAGTCCAGAATTCAGGCTGTCATCTACCATTTCACAGATCCAGTTTTATGGAGGGGGTCTCAGCTTTAACTTGCCCAGAGCCTGTTCTGGCACTCTTCTAAGGCTGTTAACCCAAGCTCACTCTCTCTGCCCCTGCCTTGAGCCCTTGACAGACAAACCCTCAGCTCCTTTCACTAATCTGACTTTTAATTTTCCTTTTTGTTTTTGGCTCCCAAGGATTTCTCTTACTTTCATGCATGGTCACCTATGCACGCAACGAGGTATTTTTGTATTTTTGTTTGATTTTGTATTTTCTCTAGCTTTTCCTGGTGTTTATAGTTACCCGTCCTGTAACTTGGATTATTCCAATACCTTCCTCATTGGTTTCTTTGCCTCTAACCTTCCTTTCAGGCTATCTTCCAACTGTAAAATATCCACCCCTGTGTCTCCCCCAAACTTTAGTATATGTGTCCCTTTTAAAGTAAAAATAAAAACACGTTCTTGTAGACCCTTAAGAATGTTTGTGACAACCATGGGGAAAATCTTATTTTCTGAAGATATCTTCCAAATATCTTTACTCATATGTCACATTGGTGAGGAAGTATGACTCACTACTTGTCTATTCTGCATGAAATTAATACCCTCTTACCATTTTCATGTTTTATTTATCGGTTAGGGTTAGGGTTATCAGCACTATTTCCTGATATGCTATACTTCTATTTGTTTACTGATTGTCTCCCCTTTTTAGATTCTAAGTTCTATGAGGTCAGGTACTTGTCTCTTTTGCTCATTGTTACATCTCCGATGCCTAGTATTGTGCCTGGCACATAGTAGATGTTCAGTAGATATATTTTGAATGAATGAATGAAACATAAATTGTTAGCACAGACAAAAGTGGTGTCTTAATTTTAGATAATTTTATTATCATTAAAATTAAAGAAATTTCAAATTTTTATGAAACTCATGGACCTCTGAGAATGCATTCATAAGCGTGGTTTGTAACGTGCAGTATTAAACAGTATTTACATGACTTTCTGAAGTTCACATCCTTTTCATGACATTTGAGTCCTTTATTGATGAGCACTGCCACCTTTGTAGCTACCTCCTGCCACTCTTGATGGTGTATTCTTTTCCTACCCAACATGCCATGGTTTTTCCACACTTCAGGACTTTAGTCATGTCCTTTACCCTGCCTGGAATACCTCCCCTTTTTGCCTCTGGAAAATTCTCCTTTGTTCTTAGTCCCCACTCAAAGTTCACATCTTCTGTGGAGTTTCTTGTGCTCAAACCAGATCGATGCCTCCTTCCACTGTGCTGCCTCAGCACTTTGTATATGCTCCCTTATGCTCACATCCCTTTCTGTCCTGATTATTGGTCTACACATTTGTCACTTCCTCTTGACTAAGAGCTTCTCAAGGCCAAGGACAATGTCTCCTGCTTTATCTAACCTTGAATCCTCAGTGCCTTAGCATAGTGCTTATCACACTTAATCAATGCTCAGTAAAAGTGAGTTGAGTGAATGTTGCCTGGGAGTGGTTGTGGCAGAAATTAATGACCACAGACTCTCTGACTGGACTCAAATGAGGGAAGACAGATAGCGGATTTGATGGGAGATGGTGTTAGCATCCTTAAGCTTCTTTCAAAAAAAAAAAGACTTCTTTCTGAGGAAGTAAATAAATGTTATCTTGCCTAGAGTTTATTGAATGAATTGCTAAATAACCTTTAAAGGTACTTTCTAGCAAAGTGGTGTTTTTCACTATTCATAGTAATTGTAACATGAAGAGAGGTTGTTTATTAAATTCATAAACTGTACTAAGCTATATATGTAGCCATACATAGATATAAGTATATACATTTATATATATACATAAATATAAAATTATTCACAACTACAAGTGTATCATCCTCATTTTACAGTGGAAGAAAGTGAGGGCAAATTATTTGCCAGAGATTAAACAGTATAGACATAAACAGTGGTAAATCCAGTTCTCGCTTGAGTCCAGGACTCGGACACTTAACTGAAATCCACACTAGATTTCAGTAACTCCTCTAATAACAGAATTTTCCTTGCCCCTTTAAAAGGTGACTTAAAAGCTTATTTAAAGGAATAAGTGAGGAGTCTCTTTGCAGACACTGTAAACTCATCCTATGTTTATTTTTTCCTCCTTTCTAAAACCATAAAGCCTGCAATTCTTTCCACTGTTATTTCCCTTTAGATTTTTAATCTAAAGAAACAAAGCCTTTAAAGATACAGCAAAAAGTTCCACTCATTTCATAGGCCCCATCTTCACTGGTTTTGTACAGCAGCCTTTTTCTACTCCACAGCTAAGGATTCAAATGATGGTGAAAGGGACAATCATGCATTTTAAATAATGTGCAGATGCGTAGATTCAAGAGAGCCGTTGGCCTCCCTGTAATTTGCTGAGGGCTCTGGTATGTTGAAATGTATGTAACCCAGAACTAATAGTTTATCTTATTAGGAAAAACGGCAGTAGGACTTGGAGTTACTAAGGTTTTACATTCGGACTTGCTTCAATTTAAATTCTTCTTCCATTCAATAATGCTTTTGTTCAGGGCACCAGCAGTGTCTGCACTGTTAGACACACTTTCTTTATATCCCTGTTAGACTTGATAGGTTAGCTCTGTTCCAGACTCAAATTTGAAAGCCATTTTCCTCCCTTCCCAACTTTAAAAGTCTCAAATGAATTATAAAACAAAATAAATACCCAGGGATGAAAAAAGTACTTTGCAAGTCCTTGTTTAAAAATAATTTTTACTATCCTTTTGGAGAAACTTCTATTCACTTTCACTGGTTTAAAGATTTGAGAAGGGCTTTTAAAGCGTATGAAATGTATCCATATGCTCATGAATGTGCTTACATGGGTTTCTGAGTTTTTGCTAAGGAAAGCTTTTGTTATTAATAATATGTATAAAATTATCCAGATAAAATAAAAATAACCTCAAATTGATATCATTCAGGACTGGTATTGAGGGATCTTATTTCTCAGCCATATAACATATTCTTCCAGTGATGGTATCTGTAAAAGAACCCTTCCTTCCTTTCTGGTTTTTGCTTTGGCTTTCTCAATGATAACATGGATCTCCTGTGACTTATCATATTTTCCAGGTTCCTAAGTGGCTCCTTCATTCTTGACATTTATCTCACATTTTCGGAGGGGGAAATTCCTCTAAACACTTTTTAAAGTCCTGAAGCTCTCAGGTGGAAGAATGCTAAATCTTTTCAAATTCTCTAAAGGTATTGTTTAAGAAGTCCTTTCAGAGAGAAGAGTTACTTCATCTTGGTTGGAATTAATGATCTGTTCCAACTCCTGAAGTCCTGGAGCCACTGGGGTATGGAGTGTGGTTACAGCAGCTGCACCATCGGTGGTATGTGGTGGAAGGGATGTGTCTGGGCCAAACATGTTTGACTCCAGTGTGGAAATCTGGCTCGTGGCAGCTGTTGGACATGCCCTGACACTAATTATGTGGTAATGGGATCCTTCTGCAGTTTGGTGACCAAATAAGACTGGTGCATGGGGGCTATATGGGAAAGACCACGACAAAACAATGTGCTGTGAGTTTGGTGTCTGGGCTTTACAGCTAGCAGTGCTGCCATCTCTGCTGTGACTTTGGGTGAGGAGTGGTTCCTCTCTTTGGGCCTCAGTTTATCCTCCTATAAAATGAAGCAAAAATAATTATTCTTATCCCTTTCATCACTAATCTTCAGTGATTCTGTTGTTAAATATTTGCTGTCTTTTTTTTTCTTCTTTTGGCGGTACGCGGGCCTCTCACTGTTGTGGCCTCTCCCGTTGCGGAGCACAGGCTCCGGACGCGCAGGCTCAGCGGCCATGGCTCACGGGCCCAGCCGCTCCGCGGCATGTGGGATCTTTACGGACCAGGGCGCGAACCCGTGTCCTCTGCATCGGCAGGCGGACTGTCAACCACTGCGCCACCAGGGAAGCCCCTTTCAAAGTATTTTATTTGATATTGAAATGTTAGCATCTCAAGTGGCCAAGCCAGAAAATTTTCTCTGGGTTAAAGGTTTTATTTGTGTATGACACAGCCAAACATAATTTCACCCCCCCCCCACCTCTACTATTGTTTCTTTCCATTACATTTTGGGTTTGTAGATTCCTAACAACGGCTTTTAAAAATGATGGCTTCCTGTGGATTGGAGTGGGACTTGCTAAGTATCAAACATGCATTATCTGTTTAACTTTATCATGGTTTTGTGAGATGTTTGTATTATTAGGAGCTTTTTTTTTTTTTTTTTTTTTTTTTGCGGTACGCAGACCTCTCACTGTTGTGGCCTCTCCCGTTGAGGAGCACAGGCTCCGGACACGCAGGCTCAGCGGCCGTGGCTCACGGGCCCAGCCGCTCCGTGGCATGTGGGATCTTCCGGACCGGGGCACGAACCCTTGTCCCCTGCATCGGCAGGCGGACTCTCAACCACTGCGCCACCAGGGAAGCCCCTTATTATTAGGGGTTTTTAAAAGAGATAGAAAGTGAAATCTAGAGAACAGAAGTAACCTGTTAGGGTCCCACAGCCCACCCAAGGCTGTGGGACCCTGTAGCTAGTGAGTGATCCGATTGACCCCACAGCTAGTGAGTGCCCAAGCTGGAGATTGACCCCAAACTGTTTGACATCAAAGACAGGGTTATTAATTGGGAGTATTATTCTCAATCAGATATTTAGGACTTTCACTGTCAAATTAATTATTCCTTTATTTCCTCCCGGAAGTCTATAATTCTCTTTAAGTTTTCCATTCTTTTAACTCATGTCTGTTGTTGGGTGTCAAAAGCTTGAATTAGCATGGTTATGTTTGTACCATGGAGATCACCCAAGTCTTGTATATATTGCTGTTTAGGAATTCCTTGCCCTGAATAAACATAACCACAGCACTATTATGTTATTCATATTTTGCTTCTTTAATTATAACAGCAATTGTAGTATTGATAGATTCTTCTTGGGTCTCTGCCCACCTTTAAACAAATATCCTTCTCTTTTGAGTAGCTCCTGATGAGCAGTGTCACCTGCCACAACTGATTGATTCATGGTGGACACCTGGCCCATGCCAGGACCATTTTGTCTTCTGTCCTGGGTATTTACAATTTGGAGCAAAGAACTGTTGAAACCAAGTCACAACTTCTTGTAGAGATTCCTGTTGTGTCCTGCTTGTTTCTTTTCCTGGGTTTTGTTTTCACAATTGCTGTTTTGATTCAGGGAGATACCCTGATATCTTTCTCATACATTCTCTTCTTTGGCTTAAGGTAGGCCAGATCAGTTTCTGTTGCTTGGAACTCAAAGAATATTAACTAATCTAGCAGTGATGAGCACATGGCAGGTGTCTTAGTTTCATTCACGCTGCTAAAAAAAAAAAAATGCCATAGCCCAGGTGGCTCATAAACAGCAAACATTTATTTCTTACGGTTCTGGAATCTGGGAAGTCCAAGATCAAGGTGCTGGCAGATTTGGTGTCCAGTGAGGGCCTACTTCCTAGTTCATGGGCAGCTGTTTTCTCACTGTGCCCTCACAGGGTAGAAGGAGCAGGAGAGCTCTCCCAGACCTCTTTTTATAAGGACAGCATTCCCATTCATGAGGTCTCTACCCTGAAGACCTGATCACCTCCTAAAGGCCCCACCTCCCCAAGTACCGTCACATTGGGGATTAGGTTTCAACATAATTTTGGGGGGACCTAAACATTCAATCTATAGCAGTAGGCATTCAAAAATTATTCTTAGAAAAAATATTTGCAGAAGGCATCCATAATGCTCCCACCTGCTGTCATTTTTAACAGTTTTATTAAGATATAACTCATGTATCATAAAAATTCACCCTTGAAAAGTGTACAATCTGGTGATTTTTACTGTATTCACTTAAAACATTTTCATCACCTCCCCGCAAAATCCCATACCCTTTAGTCGTCTGTCTTTATTCCCCTCTCCCCCAGCAATGATCATTTTGATGTATTTTCTTCTAGTTTTTTTCTTGTCTCTTCATTTTACATACTATGGTATGTTGGCCATATTTTTATTTATGGGATATGGTATATTCATTCTCTCTGTTATAATATAAAATGTATATATGGGGCTTCCCTGGTGGCGCAGCGGTTGAGAGTCCGCCTGCCGATGCAAGGGACATGGGTTCGTGCCCCGGTCCGGGAGGATCCCACATGCCGCGGAGCGGCTGGGCCCGTGAGCCATGGCTGCTGAGCCTGCACATCCGGAGCCTGTGCTCCGCAACAGGAAAGGCCACAACAGTGAGAGGCCCGCGTACCACAAAAAAAAAAAAAAAAAAAAAAAGTATGTATTTAAAATATTAAAGATCATAGGCATTGTGTGGATACAGTAGTAATCTTACCTTTATACCAGAGAAAGAAATGAAGATGTAGGCCTTTTAATAAAATGGAAAAACTTAGGGAGTTTAAGTGATTAGGCTACTTAGGAGTCAGTATATTCACATTTTCCCTATATACTGTTCAAGTTATAGTTTGTAAAATAAGGTTCATCTCAGACTCCTCATGGTTTTCACAGTCGCTTAAAATTCCACCGAGAGCACAGTAGCATGGATATGCTACTTAAAAGTAAAAATGAATAAAATAGTTGAATGTAAAGCCTAGTACTTGGCACTTTAGATGAGTCTTTAAAGATTCCTTCAGATTGACTTTAAATAACAATAACAAAAATAATGGTATAGAATTAAAATTCAGATATTATATATCATTAAAAAATAAACAGCATATATAATAATGTGTAATCATATACTATATAATATATGTAACATATATTTTATATAATAAAATAGATATTATGTATATAATAATAATTATTATATTTATATTTAACCTGGCAGGCTTTTTTTTTAACGTATAATACATATATTTATTGTACTTATGAGGTGTGTTCTCTTTGGGAAGTACAAAGCTATTTGAGACATGGGTTGTTCATTTTTTTGTTTTCCCACAAATACTGTGACCCTTTGAGCAGGAAGGTCTATATTTTACTAACATCTAGAGCAAGCAGCTAATACGGTGTCTAATATGTCAATAAATATGAAATAGATAAATGAACACAGTTTTAACGACTTGGAAAGGAAACTTAGTATATTGCCTGTCAGAGAGCACATAGTTCAATTAAGGTTGAATGAATGAATGAATGAATGACCCTCTTTGTCTGTTTTATCTAGTATTGTCTTGTATTAAGGGGCACTACTCATAGTTTACTCAGTTTTTATTAATCACACAAACTGACTTTCTAGTGTGCTCCTTAGGACTGTACTACAGTCCTATTTTCATGATGTTTTCCTTCCCCACCTTTCAATTACCAAAAATTTCTTAAAGCAATAATAGAGCTGAAACTTCTTCTTGAAGTCCAGAGAAGTACTTCTCAAACCTTTATGTGCCTACAGATTACCTGGTAGTCTTGTTAAAATGCAGATTCAGATTCTGCAGGTCTGAGTGAGACCTAAGATTCCACCTTTCTTTTTTTTTTAGCAGTCACGTTGCTTTTTTTTTTTATCTTTTATTTATTTTTTTATGCAGAAGGTTCTTATTAGTCATCCATTTTATACACATCAGTGTATACATGTCAATCCCAATCTCCCAATTCATCACACCCCCCCCAGAGATTCCACCTTTCTTACAAGATCCCAGGTGATGCTGATGTTGCTGGTCCAAGGGTCACATTTTGAGTAGCATGGAGGTCAGTTATCCCCCCTTCCCAGGGGTGGAGCGAATCAAGAAGCAGAGAGAAGCAGGAGAGTACTTAGGAAGAATCTCTCCTCATGAAAAATTGAATAACAAGGATTAGAGTTTGAGCAAATCATGTGGTCAGAGTAGGAAAAAACAAGTAGTTCAATGCTTGCCACCCAGCTATTTGCAATGATATTAATTTAGGTCCTTTTACTTTTTTTAGAAATACTTAGGTGGTAAGCAGTTTTGTTAGGTGAACATGTTGAGGTGAAGAGGAGGTGACAGGGAAGGAAATTGCAGTAAAGATTTTAAAATGTCATTTACACTGAAGATTTGCTAAGCAATTAAAATGAAAGAACTATCCACTAACTGCATGTGGCTGTGACTATTAATAATTGGAAAAGTTCCAATTTTAACCATCATTTTTATGGTTGCATGTTTGGGGTTGCTTCTCTAAACACATTTAAAAAATATCAATATTTCTTAAATTTGTATCTTTTTTTTAGCTGTAACAGGTTGAGCAGTGTCAACATCAGGGGATGCCACTGTCTTTCAGCTGCTTATATATTACTAGATAATAGTAGGGAAAGAACCCTGACCTTCAAAACAAATCGTTGGTATTCCCTAGAGCCGCTTAAAGAGTTATTTATAGATAAGTTAATAGGAAATCAGTTCCATCCATCTCTGAGTTGGTCTTAAAACAACTGTTTCCTGTTTTCCCTTATTTAAAAAATGCCAAAGTACTTAGCATTTTGTTTCCCACTGTTGCATGTATTTGATGGTCAAAAATTTATGTTTGTTTCTTTTCAATGAGAGGAGGAAGGAGACACATTTTAATTCTGGATCTCTAGCGGCCACCACTGTCTCAACAACAATGATAGCAGTGAACATTTATTGAGCACTCATTATGTGCCAGGCCCTGTGCTTCATGCTTTATGGGAACTTGTTCACTTTGATGAGCATATCATGTTGTTTTTGTGCACATCGTGTAAGTTAGTTATGAGGATTATTTCCTGTTTATGGATGAATAATTTGATGCTCACAGTACTTAAATAATTTGTCCAAGGTGACATAGGCTGTCATAGGTAGCTATAGGATTCAAAACCCTGCTCATCACCACTGCTCTTGGAAGCCCAGACAAGTTTGGTGATTTTATCCAGATCATGTAATAGGTTAGGAGCAAAGCTGGAATTAGAACTTAAGTCCTTAACTCTCAGCTCAGTACAGTATTCCAGTACTGTGCCACCTTATAGTATTGGTCTGTAATGAAAACCAGAACTCCTTCTTGCTTACAAAAGCAACTGCCAAGAGGGCTTTCGCATGTATACTTAGTATTATGAATTTTGGCAAAATGTCACATATTATCAACCAAAGTGGATTCTGCAGTTATCATGGATAGTGCATCTGTGTGAGGATCCCAGGATACTGGTGCTTTGGTGCTTTAAAAAAAAATCACCTATCAATATTCTCTATTAGCTATGTGCCTGTTCTACCCTAAAGGAGAAAGCCTAGACCATATGTTCACATAATAATTTTTAATACTTTTCTCAGCAGAGCAACTCTTGAACAGTCCGCTGGGGCCACATGTTTTTAGCCAATGCCTGCTGTGTGTCTTTTCACACACATGACACAGCCCATGTAGGGTTTGAAGCCACGAGGAATGCTGCACATCCTGCAAGCAGGATTATGGAAAAAGGAACCAGAGAACCTGCCCTTAATATTTGATTTGAGACAAGCTGGAAAATGATAAATAGGAAAATAAAGTCATAGGAGAAGTAGAGCAGGCCAAGTTGTCTGAAAAGAGATTCTCTTTTCTTTGAAAGAGTATGTTAAGCCCTTGCTTGAGAAGGAGTATGGATTTATTTTTAAAAAGTTCAAGACTTTTGGATATAAGCCAATTCATATTTTTATCAAGCTCAGAGACGGTTTTCATAGCAATGAAACCCTAAACTGCTTTGTAGTAGAAAACTTTATCATTTTTTGTTTTTTCCCCATAGTGTGGAAAAGAGCTTAAGGTCACAAATTTTTTCAAATCTGCCAGGAACTCGTATTTTCCATGTTTGGGGATAAGACACAGTAGATTCTAAACATCTGGCTAGTCCCTACTTAAATAATTGTGTGTTCCATGCACATCATACATATATAATTATATTTTCATTCTATTTACCTTTTTTGTGTTTTAGACATTCTGATATCTGGATTAGATTCTGACTCCAGTAGCTATTAGAAGTCAGTCTCCTAAATGTTGGCTAAAGCAAAGTATATATCCCCCCCTTTCCCATATAAACTCAAGTATGGCTTAGTTTCTTATATTTTCATTGTTCTCCTTTTTTCAAAATTAAGTGACTATGGAAGCCTATAAGAGTTGTGTAAAATGAAGTTCTATAGTATTTTTAGAGCAAGAGAGACTTTAGAATTGGCTGGAGGAAATGTCTATTTTAGACCCTGGACCATGTTTGCTAACGATGTGATTGCAGTAGAATCCCTTAAGCCAGTTCAATTTATTCTCTTGTGAAGTGGACATAGTTCTGGCAGCTTTGGAGCAGTATTGTCAGATGAGTGGGCTGGTGGACGTGACGAATTTTGAGTTTTGGGGGAGAGAACAGGACAGAGTAATCTGAGGCCAAGGATACTCTTCCTACTCTCCCCTCCCTCCGCAACTCTCCCCCCACCCCCAGGCTAACAACAGCAAAGCAAAGAATGGAAGCCGTTCTCCATCACATTGTTTCCCTGTGCTGACCTTTGGGTGAACAGTTTCCTTTCTGGTCTTCATCTTCCTATCCATATTTTACTTGCTATTTATTGGGTACCTATTATGTGCTAGAGTAGGGGGTATGATACAAATCTGGCCCAGAATCTGCCCTTGAGGTGCTCACTTTCTCTCTCTCTTTCTTGGAGGTTTCCCTCGCTTTTTTGTGAGCACAGCAATGCTTTGAAAGATATATTTGCCTTTATCTGACTATTGAGTACTAGGAGGTCCTATCAGAAAATTAGCCTGCCATAACATCAGAAACAGAAGTCCTTATGACCTCCTTTATTGTCTGAGACTTAGAATCAATTGGACGGACTCATCTCTTTAGCTCCCATTCTGTTTAACTGTGTTTAACAGACAGGGCAGTGATTGTAAACTTTTTTCCTTCCGTGGACTGGAGATGGGGTTAAGCCTTGTCCAGGACAAAGTTCAAAGTATGTAATTAATTGTGTGTGGGGAAGATGAAAAAGAACTGGGTTAAAGGTCAGGTATCAGGATAAATATGATGCATTCTGTTTTCACTCCTAAAGGAGCCTGGATGCTTGTTGTCACAGCTGCTTCTGCTTTCTTCTGTCGTGTCCTCAGTGGTCAGCTGTGGATAAGGGAGTTTGCCTTTTCAGCTTTGATTGAGGACAACTGGAGAATGATCCCACAATCAGGGTGGGGAGTAAAAAGCTTTCTGAATATTCATCCAACCATAGACTCACTTTTGTGCTTGAAGGGAATTAGCTGTTTTGCCACCTGTTTCACCTGTGCCATAAGTGCCAAGTGGATAGAATTTTGATTGGGACCCAGGCATGAGGTCGGATCACCTGGTGATGTCCCTTTCCGATGCAGGTGGACATTGGAAGGGCTTCTCTCTCCTAATATGCAGTGGAATGGAAGCAACAGAAGGAGTGGTTGAGGCTTTGGGAAGTTGAGACCACAGTGATGACTGGGAGATTCCAAAGAGATGGCTCCTGGACACATCCTTGCAAGTTGTGGGTTTGTAGGTACCTGATGTAGGTAACAAACTGAAATGAATGCTCTTGATTATTGATCCAATGAAGTTTAAGTGGCTGCCCTAAAAGAAATGTGCTTTCGTGGTTGAGAAGTGGGAGACGATTCAATTCCAAGGAATTGAATAATCAAGGAAGCGGGGAGATTGAAACCTGTGCATCTTTTTTTAAATTTTAAAAAAATCTTTTGACTCTTAGAGAAAGTGCTTTGGCTTTGCCAGAGTTTTCACTTGTACTGTTGTATCTTGATCTTTTAGAGAGAATTTTTTAAAATTGAGCTTGTCTTCTAATAGCTACTACTTCTAATACTAATACTACTAGCTTCTAATAGCTACTCAGTAGCTATTACTAATTGCAGGGACTTAGAAAGGAGGTCTCAGTAAATTATCCTTGGAGTGTCCCATGCTATTTAACTATTTGATGGGACCAGTAATGCAGAGGGAAGTGATTTAGATTATCTCTTATCCTAATGAGAAATAGGAAATGATCTAGGTTCTCTCTTATCCATATGAGACACCACTGCTATTTCCTAAGTTGTCAAAGTGGAGAGCCACCCGTTTTGGTCTACTCTTAGGGTTATTAGAATACATACCAGGATGGAGTCCAAGATCCCAGAAAGATTCTGGCTTTAGCAGTGTGCTTGTGTGCTCTTGGGCCTGTCATTTAACCTGTGTGGATCTGATTTTTCTCATTTGTAAAATGAAGTTAACAAGCTAATCTTTAAGGCCTCTGTGAGCTCTAAGAATTTTGATCCCATGCCATCAGCATGTCAGGTGGGTTTCATCTTTCAGAATGTGGGTTTTTGTGCTGTTGTCACAGCATACTCTAGCCTATCCTGATTGATATAATTGATTATTGTCTACCTGGTACTTTCTAGAGCTTTATATGTATTAACTCACTTAATCCTTAAAATAACCTTATGCAGTAGGAATTACTACTCTCACTTTTACAAATAAGGAAACAGACACAGAGAGAATATTATTTTCAGTTGGTTATTTATTGAAAGTACTGTTATATTTTAAAATTGAAATTGTCTATGTTAAGTATTCAACTAGAGATGAGTATCTGGTAAATAATTTTTGAAACTTGATTGAGTTAACTCTCTTAAAAGTAAGGCAATGAAGAGGGGAGAGAAAGCGGGGTGGGGAGCGGCGGGGAGAGAGAGCAAGAGAGAGAGAAAAAGAGTGTTTTAAAATCTCTCCCCATCCTCTGAAGCAGAAGGATGATCAGTGTTCTATAAGGCACGTTAATTATGCTCAAGAATCCCTTTTTAGGAACAAGGAGATTCCTGCTTAATTTAAATATCTTTTTTTTTTTTGCGGTACGCAGGCCTCTCACTGCTGTGGCCTCTCCCGTTGTGGAGCACAGGCTCCGGACGCGCAGGCTCAGTGGCCATGGCTCACGGGCCCAGCCGCTCCGCAGCATGTGGGATCTTCCCGGACCGGGGTACGGACCCGTGTCCCCTGCGTCGGCAGGCGGACTCTCAACCACTGTGCCACCAGGGAAGCCCCTAAATATCTTAAAAGAGAATGAAAACTAAATGACATATGGGTTTGAGAAGTTTTGGAACACTAAATTTTACGTTGATTATCAGATTGTGTTTGGTCATGCCGAAGTCATTCAGTGACTAATAAAATGATTATCTGGAAAGTAAATTTTCTTAATGTACAAACTGAAAGTATCCATCATGACAGCTTCTGAGGAATAGGTTGGTTAGGATGGCTAATTTTTAATTTTGAGAATTGCTGTAACTGTCAAAATTGCCTGCCTGTCTGCTCTCACCACTCCTGCCCACTTCCCTATTCTTTTTTTCAGCCATCCTGAAGTATTTACACCAATTCACAGGTCAGGTTGTGTAGTGGTTCATGCAGGGGTATTGGGGTCAGACTTTCTGGATGAACACCTGGCTCTGCCACTTACCTAGCTGGGTAACAGTAGAGGTTGCTTAACAGCTTTGTGTGTTCATGTTCTCATTTGTTAAATGGAGTTCGTAACAGTGGCTGTCTCACTGGTGGTTGTGAAGATTAAAAATGCTTAGAACTGGGCCTGGAGTGTGGAAGCACTCTACAGATTTTTGCTATTACTGTTCATTAATAGATTTGGTCTGTCTTTGTCTCTAGGCTTTTGTACTTTCTCTACTCTTTCCATCTTCCTTCACGAAGTTGACTCATTTATTCTTCAAGACATAGCTCAGTGGTAGCTGTTGGTTTGTGGGGGTATTTTCTTACACGTCTCTAGCCTGGGTTACACCTTCTCTGCATTTCTAGCCACCTGACTATGACTTATGTTATATTGCTACTATTGGTTTACTTGTCCACATGGATTGGGAGCATGGACCACTTCTTTTCCTTTCGTTTCTTTTTTTAAAAAATTTCATCAGTATGAGGAAGACACTGGGTAAATGCACACTGAACGGATAAATAGACTGATTTTTTTTTCCTTCCGTTCCTCTTTCTTTTTCTTTTTCTCTCTCCTTCTTTTTTGTTCTTTTTTAAAAAAAATTTATTTATCTTAGGCTGCGTTGGGTCTTCATTGCTGTGCTCCATGGCATGTGGGATCTTTCCCAACCAGGGCTCAAACCCATGTCCCTGGCATTGGCAGGCGGTTTCTTAACCACTGCGCCACCAGGGAAGCCCTCCTTCTCATTCTTTTTTTCTACTTCTCTTCCTTCCTTTCTTTCTACCAAACTTACTCCTTCCCTTCACTCTCAAACCTGGCACTTGATGCGTTATCTTAGTTATTCCTCACAGGCACTCTATGAGGTAGGCATTATGATTAGTCCCATTTTGCAGGTTAGGAAACAAAGGATCAGGGCAATAGGCAACTTGCCCATCCAAGCGGGCAGCCGCCTTAACAGAGTTATCTCCCAATGTTGCTGTCTTTGCTCAAAGCACTACGGCAATCTTTTTTTGGGAGGGGAGGGAATTCCCTTCTGGCTAGTAGTTTATTAACTACATAAAAAAATCCAATTTTATTTTTGGTCACTCTCAGAAAAGATGATTTGTAGTCTCATCATCCTGATTCATCGTGTTTGTCTCCAGATAAACTTGGATTGTCTCAGAAATCCAAGCCACTCTCAAAGGACAAAGATTTGCCATTGTCAGGAATGTTTAAATGACTTGAAGACAGTTGCATCGTCCCAAGAGGCTTGGCAGCAGCCACATCAATGGGCTGAAGACGGTTGTTACTCCTGTGAACTTTGGTGTCGTTTAGGGATGGGGGGTGGTGGAGGAAGGTCACATTACCTTACAATCCCACCTCATGTTTTTTTTTGACAGCTTTATTGAGATATAATTTATGTACCATGCAATTCACCCATCTAACATGTAAAATTCATTGGTTTTTGCTATATTCACAAAGTTGTGCAACCAACATGACTGTCTAATTCCAGAACATTTTCATCATCCCCCAAATGAGGGATGGAAGGATGACTACCATACCCTTTAGCAGTCATCCTGCATCCCCCCAACCCCCCAGCAATCACCAATTTATTTTCTGTCAGTGGGTTTGCTTATTCTGGATATTTCCTGTGTAATCATATAACATGCGGTCTTTTGTAACTGGCTTCTTGCACATGGCATAGTGTTTTTTTTTTTGCGGTATGTGGGCCTCTCACTGTTGTGGCCTCTCCCATTGCAGAGCACAGGCTCTGGACGCGCAGGCTCAGCGGCCATGGCTCACGGGCCCAGCCGCTCCGCGGCATGTGGGATCTTCCCAGACCGGGGCACGAACCCGTGTCCCCTGCTTCGGCAGGCGGACTCTCAACCACTGCGCCACCAGGGAAGCCCGGCATAGCGTTTTTAAGATTCACCCATGTTGCTGTGTGTATCAGTACTTCATTGCTTTGTATGGCTAAATGATACTCCATTGTATGCATATACCACATTTTATTTACTCATTCATCGGTTGACTGACATATGTTTTGTTTCCACTTTTTGACTATTATTAATAATGATGCTCTGAGTATTTGTGTATGAATCGACTGCTGAATGGGTAAATACAATGTGGTAGGTCCCTATAATGGAATAATATTCATCTATAAAATGAGTGAAATACTGATCCATGCTACAACATGGATTAACCTTGAAAACATGCTAAGTGAAAGAAACCACTTATTGCATGATTCCATTGATGTGAAATGTCCAGAATAGGCAAATCCATAGAGACAGAAAGTAAACTAATGGTTGCTAGGGCCTGAGGGTAGGGAGGGAGATGGGGGGTGACTTGTAGAGGGTGCAGGGTTCCTTTTGGGGGTGATGAAAATGTTTTAAAATTTGTGTTTATGATTGTAGAACTTTGTAACTATACTAAAAAGCACTGAATTTTAATTTTAGTTTATAGTAATTTTGACAGGGGTGAGTTATATTTTAAAAAATTTATAATCACCATCATTAAATACATACCAGTTTCTTACTCTGCATTCAGTACCCTGGGAGGCGCTGTGGCACACAAATGAGAGAGAGTAGTTGTTCGTTGTGCTCTAGGAATTTCTCATTCCATGATCCTAAATGGAAAGTTGAAGTGGATACCAACAAAGAGTTTAATTAATGCATCACTAGGTGCTAGTCTCTGGGTACAGCCCACACTCAGAAAGATCTCAACCCCTCTGGGTGTCAGCTGTGGGAATTCAGAAGGATTTCCCAGTGTGGACTCCTCCAGTATTTATGTAACTTAGACATAGTATTATCCATGCCTTACAATACTGTGAGTTCCCTTCAGGCAGGACCTATGCCTTACGTCCATCTTGATTCCCGTACTTAGCACTGTGTCTGGTCTGCATGGGGAGAATGTGTTTGGTGAATGGATGAGTAACTGTGTTTTGGAAGCCCCTTGGTTTCTTCCTAGGACAGAAATGCCTTCAGCTTATGGCTGCCTGCTCTGAGCAGCCTGGGGGTTGCCCCTGTTGGGAAAGTGTTGCTGAATTCACCTGTCTTCGTGCAAGGGTTTCTTTTCTCACAAGTGGTAACTATTTTGTTTCTCTGGCACTTTCACTCTGGTTTTGGCTAAAATGGTGACCTGGAATGACATGTGGGTACTTCTGGAGTGTTGTGCTTTCCTCCCTGGTAATACAACCAAGATATTGGGTTCTTGGGTCAGTGAGATTTAGGAAGACAAAAGGTGGAATAAACCTCATTTTGTTTCTTTTTTAAAATCACATTTATCAAGCATCAGTGCTATAAATTCTGTGTAGCTTATGGGTCTTTGCTGCAGTAAGAAACTGTTTTTCTTTTTTCTTTTTTTTCTCTGTGAAGGTACTTTGTGTTGATTAAGTTCTTTCTGTTAAATATCCTTTGCTTGCACTGGACTTTTCTTTGTGTTGATTTTTGCTTCGTTTTTCTTTCATTTCCCATGCTGTTCAGCTACTGGATGCCAGAAGAACCAAGGTTTGTCCACTCTTTGCAGCTCGTTTGTTTTGCTCTGCACAACCTCACCCCCTTGTGTGTTTGAGTGTCTCTGTCTCTGTCTGCATTTGTTCCCTTTTGCTTGCAGATGCAGTAATCCTGTTTACTAAACCTGTTCACAGCTTTATTTGTAAAAATAAAGTCCTCGTTTGTGTCTACTTGTAGTGGATGCTATTATTTTTATTTTTAAATGGACGTGCACTTAATCACAGAAAATAATGGATAGTAGAATAAAGAACACCTTAGAAAACAAGGAATACTGAGTCTGGAGCATTGTGGGTGTGAAGAAGGTGTGTTTGTGAAAGCTTCCCTTCTAACCCTTTCCACTCCTAAATTAAAATCCTGTAGATGTATAATTTACCTTGTGACTGACACTAATATACTGTTTCTATGTATGTGTACATTTCTCTTAAGACATTCAGAAAGCATCATTGAATTAATTCCCCCTCTCCATGTGCTGTCCCATGCTTCTGAAGTCACCCTGGAGGACTTCACGGCTGGCCCTCTGGACCTCATGATTAACATTCCATCTTCATAGTGTGGTAGCAGCAAATAGCGTTTGGCATGTCCATTGACTTTTCCCCCCCTTCTTTCTCCTCTCCTGCTCCGTCTTTCTCATCACAGCACCTGCAGTTGACAATCCAGGCCCTTCAGGATGAGCTGCGAACCCAGAGAGACCTCAACCACCTCCTGCAGCAAGAGAGTGGCAACCGAGGAGCAGAGCACTTTACCATCGAACTGACGGAGGAGAACTTCCGGCGGCTCCAAGCTGAGCATGACAGACAGGCTAAGGAACTGTTCCTATTGAGGAAGACCTTGGAGGAAATGGAGCTGAGAATCGAAACACAGAAACAGACCCTCAATGCCCGAGATGAGTCGATTAAAAAGCTTCTTGAGATGTTGCAAAGTAAAGGTTTGCCGTCCAAAAGTCTTGAGGATGACAATGAACGGACACGTAGGATGGCAGAGGCTGAGTCTCAAGTCAGCCACTTGGAAGTGATTTTAGACCAGAAAGAGAAGGAAAACATACATCTTAGAGAGGTAAGGACATTCACTTTATTTTCCCAAAGCCGTATTTTACAAGTTAAAATACGTTAAATATGTTATCAAGTTGTTACCACAGGTTGAAAGTTATCTATAGCCTTAACCAAATTGCTGTTGTCATCTGTTTTATAACCTTCCTGTCTGCTTATCACCTTTAAACTGGAATTTCGCAGTAGCCTTTTTTTCCTATGCCCACCACACATATGTTCCATTATGATTCAGCACGTATTCAGGACCCAAGTGTGTGCAGCACGTGTCAACTCTAAGGTGGTTTACAATTGCTTTCCTACAGATGGCCATTGTTTCAGGGCCTTTTAAATGCACTACTGGTTAAATTTTAGATGTTTATTAAGTATCCTCTTTTTAAAGGAGCAAAATGAATAGGTGATTAGCAAAACAATGAGCATAAATACTTTTATAGCTGAGTTGGGGGTGGGGTTTTCAGAAAGTAAAGCCTAAGGATATTTCTGGAAAGAATAGAAAAACGTGCAGACCAATTTTGAACGTTTAGATAATCTTTGTCTACATTTACATTCATGGATAGAGGGACATGAATGTTCCAAGGACAGAGTGTTCCAAGTTTTCTGAGAGTGTGTTTTGCACTTAGTTAAATCATTTGAAGTTTCTCAGAGGCAGCCTCTCTGGCTTGCCACCACCATTGAATGTTGGGAGCCTCAGATATCTGAGAATACGTAGTTGGATAGATCTTAGAAAGAATGTGGGTGACAGCCAAGGTTTGAAATTTTTATAGCAGTTCCTTGCTACTATGGTGGATGTGGATCTCAATAGTACCATGTAGGCAAAATGCTGTGGCAGACACAGATCTCACAGAAAACAGGAAGCAATAAAGTGGCATTAAGTATATTTGAAAAATATTCTGCAGCCATAAATAAGAATTCGAAAAGACATTTGCTTTTAGACCAAACTAGATTTCTTGGCATTATGTACCTTTCTGGATGGGCAGCGCTTCCAGTGAGTCATTTGTTTGGTTGTTCAGAAAACATGGCTTTCGTGTTGGGATTTGGTAATGCAGGTGCTCCCAGGAGTTTTCTCTGATATAGACTGTATTTGCTTATAACATTTGAGTAGACTTTTGTGTCTTCAGATTTAATATTCTCCATGCTTATTCTCCTTGGTTTTGTTTTCATGAGACCTTAGCTACATGTTTGGGAAGTCAAATGGCTTGGTTTCACATTGAGATGCTTAAAGATATGCTTTGTTGGGCCTGGTCTTCCTATCTGTATTCCAAGACTGTGAATGTGGTGGGAAGACTTCTAAGATCCCTACCTCTTGGAATTCATATCCTTATGTAATCTTCTTCTCTTGAGTTTAGGCTGAACCTAATGATTTGCTCCTAAACAACAGAATGACAGAGGTAATGGAATGCCGATATCCCTTCCATGATTAGGTTACTTCCATCTTGTTAGTACACCCTGTTGCCTTCTCGCCTTGCATGCTTTGATGAAGCAGGCTACCATGTTGCAGAGGCCCGTGTGGTAAGGAACTGTGGGTAACCTCCAGCTGACACCCAGTGAGGAACTGGGACCCTCATCCGAACAGCCACAAAGAACTGAAAACTGCCAACAATCACTTAGTAAGCTTGGAAGTGGATGTTTCCCCAGTTGAATCTTTCGATGAGACTTCAGTTCCTGGGCTGACAACTTGGTTGCAGCTTTCTGAGAGACAGTGAAGCAGAGGACCCAGCTGAGCTGTGCCCAGTTTCCTGCTCCACAGGAACTGTGAGATAATAAATGTGTGTTGTTTTAAGCTGCTGAATTTTGGGATAATTTGTTACACAGCAATAGATAGCTAATACAGTGGAGCAGAAACTAATCTCTTCCTGTCTTACTCCATAGACTTTCCATTTAGTTTACAGAAGAGAAGCAATGATTACTGGCATGTTATCATTGCATGTAGAGTGTCTGTGGATTTTGAAATTTTGATTGTGTTATCTGAAAACTGTGGTTGGTAGATTGCTATAGTTTAAAAAAGCTGCTGCTTTATTTGGGGTTCCAAGGGATCATGTTGGATGTATAGCAAGGCTGTGATACCAGAGAAACCTCTATCTGCAGCATTGACCTTCACTCTATTTTGGGATCTTGGGGTCAGGTAGTCAGTCTGAATAGATTCTGCTCACTGGTAGCACTTAAATAGATGGTGCCTTGATTCTGTTTTAGTATATCTCCGTTTAAATGAATGTAAACACAATTTGGTTTGTGTTTTATGAGATTAGTTGGTCCTCACGATGGTCTGGCATGAATATGTCATGTTTAGAGCCTTAAACATTAGTCTAAGAGCGCACAGAGAGTCGTACAGAAAACGCAGCCCAACGCATGCAACTAGTTTCCTTGAGCACCCGACCAAAGTCAGTGGGTGGCCCTTATCTCATCAAGAAGGGAGAGTGTGAAAAAGTTGTCTATAAAAAAAAAAATCTCATTTTAAACTTGAACTCAACAAACAAGATTTGGAGGCCTGAAAGGACCCTTCCCAAGAGAAATAGTGTACTGGCTTGTGAGAGCCATTTGTTATATTTCCAGGAATTTTGGTAGCTTGAAATTGGTCATGGTGGGAGTATTTACAACGTGGAAATCAGCAAGTGCTACTCTCAGGGTCTTCTGCCCGCTTCGCCCCATCCCTGAAAGTCCATTTTCCAACACACCTCTAAATAAGTGCCATGAAATGTTTATCCACAGTATACTAGGAAGAGGCAAGTTAAAAATAGTGCAAGAATTATGATTCTGAATCCATTAACCAGTCATAGTTCATCAGATATTTTCATAACAGCATCTGGATAGATGTTTATCTGTTGGGCATTATGAAGAGTGCTTTACGTTGATTCACATTTAATTCTCACAACCACCTCATTTGTTCATTCATCCATTCATCCATCCACCCATCCATTCTGTGAATACTTATTGAGGATCTGGTTTTGAGTAATGATAACTGATGAAATTTGACTTCACGGTGCTTATATTTTATTGGGGTGAAACAGATAGCAGTTTAATAGTTAAACAGAGAAGTATCATGAGAAAAAGAAGAGGATAAAGTACAAGTGAGCTGGGTGGGGTCAACTTCATATTGGATAGTCAGGGAGGGCTTTTTGAAGGGGGTGACATTGTGAATTTGAATGACAAGAAGGAACCAGCCATGTAAGGCTCTCAGAAAACTCCTGTTAGATGGAAAGGCCCATGCCTAGGAGGTAGGTGCTATTATTTTGCCCATTTTGCCTGGGGAAACTGAGGGACAAGTGACATCAAAAATCTTGCCCAGTGTCCCACAGCTAACAAGCTGGTATTTGAATTAAGCTGCCTCTAGTCTCCACTCTTAAACCATATCTTACATATATTCCTGTTCTAGAAGAATCTTTCTCAAAGTGTGCTCCACAGAACAAGCTGTTTTGTGGGATATTGTTATGTGTTATGAGAGAAAAAGGGCTGCAGGGCTAAATGAACTTGGGAAAATGTTGAATTCCATAGAGCTTATCGAAGGGCTCTCAGGCTCTCTCATATGCAAGTGTGTATCAGTTATTTCCAAGAAGGGGCCTGGGGAAGGCAGAGCCTCGCAAACTTACTTGATTTGCTTTTTTCTTGTTGCACTGATGTTCTTTGTAAAAACATTTTGGAAAAATGCTATGCTAGAAAAGAAAAATTGTGCTTTTAATTTGTGACCTACAAAATATGTAATAATATACAAATAGTTGTTTCCCATGGCCAATTAACTGGGTAATTTCCTCGATTAGTTATTCTAGAAAGTATATTGTAAGCTGTTTCCATATTCTCTACCGGGTTTTAGACTGTTTGTTCTTCTGTCAGGGTATTTTTTTTTTTTAGTGGAAAAATGTGGCTGACTGCTTTTGGTATTAAACCAGTAAGAATAACCCAGCTTGAATAAAGAAGTTGCCTGACCTCTGTTAATTTAAATGAATCTAAAACAGGATTTAAAATGTACTTGAGGTTTTAAGTTCAGAGTGTTCCTGATTCCTTTTTCATTTTGCACGATTCAACCCAGTTGGAGCTGAATGGTGTAATGCTGGGGAATGGAGTGTTAGTGGTTTTATGATTAATTCTCAGGCAGAGGTGTTGGACCTCATATAAACCCCATCTCCTGGAATACTGGCTTTGTTTAGCCCATTGTTACAGGAGATTGAGAATTGGCAGGAGTTGCACATGGGGAGGGTTGGGCTGCTTTAGTGTCTTGTTGTCTTTCGGTGGTCTGGAAAAGACTGAGGGTGAAACCTCTTCTTTGCCTGGCAGGAAAAACAACAAAAAGATTATGATCTCAACTTATTTGGAAGACCAGAACTACTGGCCAAGAACTACAACCGACAGGCTGATGTGAGCTGAAGTGTTGGCTAAAGTGCAGGCATTGCTCACTAGTGTAGTCTGATGCTTCTTGATACAGGTTGATTTGATAAGACATTGTTTGGTGTGGTAATAGTTTACCTTGTTCTCCAGCTTTTTCCGCAGAGGACATATTGTTCCATATAAAGGTTTTAGTAATCAAGTACCCGAGGTACTACTGATCTCATTAAAGAAAAAGAGGGTTTACATACTAGGATCCTCCTATATTCACTGTCCTTAATGTTTTCTTGGCTGATGCTCAGAAGAGAATCAGGAGTCTTTGGATTCATTGTACTGTAAGATGTTTGAGGGGAAAGGATGTATGTTCTTCTGCCAAGCTTGTTGGTCTTCTATGCTAATACCCTTGGGCAGCTTGCTATTCTTTGAAAGGAAGGGCAGAAAAACACTTAAGTCATTGGGAGCCGCAATTGCTACTAACCCTGGACAAGTAAAGCCCCCAGGATACTGGGCCTAGGCTTCCCTCCATGCTGTTGGGGGGCAGGGAGGAGGAGGGCAAGGCAACATGAATTCTTGGTCTCCTCGTTTACTTAGCCAAGTAAACTTGGACAACTTATCCAAGTTGTCCCTAGGCCAGCAGGAGATCCACCAAGGCAAAGTCTATGACCTAGAAGTTCTTGAGCTCATAAGCCTTTTACTGACAGCTCAGACTTCACCTATATAATCAATCTTCACCCTAGTCCACCCTCTCTCAGTACCAAATGGCCTTGTTCTCTTTAACACACACTTGTCTCCAATTTGGTTGGCTGAGCCATGATTTTGCTGCTGCAGTCATTTCTAAATCTGACTGTACAGATTATACATTCTATTTCTACCAAGAAAGCTTATCACAGAAAATATTCCCAAACACAAGTGACCATAAAAACATAACATTTTATATCCTTTTTTTGCAAGAGTTTTTCCTTATATATAATAGAACCTAACAACTGCTCCCTATTTTAATAAAGTAAGTTTTAACATAATCAGTACCTTCCATCAATATTCCCAGACTTCAAATATCGCCTGCAAGATGCTCAATAAATATTTGAAAGAGTGAAAAAATAGTTTAAAAGTACCTCGAGAGTTGCTCCGTGGTTTATTTTGTCAGTATTGGACAAGTTTATAATGATTGTACAGAGCCATATTCTGTTGTTTTCTCTCATTGCTCTGTGTTTGGAGTGGAGCAGTAGCTTTGAGGGTAAGCTTAACTGGAAGTTTTATTTTTTTCAAAATACGTTGTACATCACTGGGCACATGTTGAGCATCCATATACAAGGGTGCTGTGGGAGCATTCATGGCAAGTTTGTGGTCTTGTTCAGGGATTCAGTTGGGCAATAAGAGAAACAGCTCACACTTATGGAGGCTTATTCTCTCTTTTTTTTTTTTTTTTGCGGTACATGGACCTCTCACTGTTGTGGCCTCTCCCGTTGTGGAGCACAGGCTCCAGACGCACAGGCTTAGTGGCCATGGCTCACAGGCCCAGCCGCTCCGCGGCATGTGGGATCTTCCCGGACTGGGGCACGAACCCGTGTCCCCTGCATCGGCAGGCGGACTCTCAACCACAGTGCCACCAGGGAAGCCCTGAGGCTTATTCTGTGTCAGGTGCTGTACTAAGTGAAAACTGTTGTCATCATCCCCATTACACAGATAATAGGGCACAAAGAGGTAAATAATTGTACCTCGTCACAGATCAAGCACTGGAGCCAAGGTCAGAACCTGGGAAGTCTAGCTCCAGAGTTTACACTTGTCACCACTACACACTACTGCTTGTTGGGGTGGTGCACTGAGAGGCCCTTGAATGGCACTTACATGCTGCGCAGCTTAGAGGTAGGGGAGCTGAGAACTGGCTTCCTCCATGATAAAGCTGGTCTTGAAAGGCAGGAAGAATTTCAACACGCAGATATGGTTGTAGAAGAGATAGTTGAGCCACATGTTAGAGGTGGGAACTGTGGTGGGTTTGGGGCATAGTGAGTTTGGAGCAGCTGAAACTCCACCTGTCAGGAGGGAAAGGAAATAAATCTCAACAAGTGGTTTGAGGTCAGGTCACTGAGGACTCTGAGCATGTGATACAGGAAGTTGGTCTTTACTTGCTACTCTGGGCAGCCTTTGAAGGAATTTTCCCTGGAGAATGGCATGATCAGAAAAGATTGTCAGGTGCTAATTGATAGTAGATTGGATAGGAGGAGAATAAACGCATGGAGATAAGTTGGAAGGATACTGTTGTTGTTCAGGTGAACAAGAATCTGAATCTGGGTGGTGGCCAAGAAATTGAAGGGCAAGGTCATCCCCACCTGCAGGCAGGACTTTGACAGCTCAGGAGCTGAGTGCTAGGAGCTTTGAGGGGCAGCCAGTCACTGTGGGCCCTGGTAGATGCAGGTGGTGGGGCAAGGGGCAGGAGAGAACTGTCAGGAGGAGGAGCTGGGGTTGAGGAAAGACTGTGGATGTGTTGAGTTTGATGAAATCCTGGTGGAGCTGTCCAGCCAAGGGTGAGAATATGGCTGAGGAAATGACTGAGAAGTTCTGCCCAGATGCACAAGGCATTTCTGACTATTGGTCACTTTTTATTGTAGTTGTTTTCACACTTCATTATTTGTGACCACGAAGCCCCCAGGTTATATGATTGTTCTAAAGGCTGCCATGTCACTTACTATTATTTAGGAGGAGACCCTAGGAACTGCATACTTTTTCATGCTTCTTTTCTGAATAAGCACTTAATTTTGAATATGGTATCTTGAGATTACACGGACTTTTCATTGACTGATGCCTACTTGATACAGATTTCCTTTGCTCTCACTGAGTTCCATTTTCTCCAAGCATTTAATGCAGGATAGATCCCAATGACGAATCTCTGCGGAAAAGCACTTTTTCTGGACCCTGCTAACAACACATCCAAAAACAGGATTTCATAACTTTCACCCTCACATTTCTGACGACATAGGGAATGTATTCATTTCTGTTTAGCAGCATTTGCCTTATCTTTAAATTCTAATACATTCTTTAAAGTTTAAACACTGCATGCTAATTTGAAATGGTCGAGGTTTTACCCCGTATTGATTTTAATGAGTGTAATTGGTTGCTTTCTACAGTAACAAAGACTGATGGAGCCCCAGGGAGCCATTAGGCTCAAGGCATATTGCAACCTGTTGAGAAGAGAAAGTGGCAGGGTAAAGGGTGTTTGGGGAAGTGCCAGGGAGTGGGGAGAAGTCAGGAGGTTATGCTGGGAGAGATTCTAACAGGACTCTGTCCTCCTGCTCTACCTTGGGTGTGACTGCTTTTTGAAAAATACTCTTTTGGCAGCTGACCTAATTTATCATTGTCATCATTTGGTGAAACAGTGCACCACAAACAAAACCTCAGTGGTGAGAAAGTACTCCAAGCACTGGTACTGCAGGTACTTGAGTGTGTTTCACAAGCTGCAGCAGTGGGAAGTTGCTCACCTGTAACAGAGTCCTGCGTGTCTTGGATGGGGATATTAGCTAATACCGTACATGTGGAGAAAGCTTTGTACTTTATAGAACACATTGCATTTTAATGATTTCCTCTGATGCTCCTGGTAACCCTGTGAGGAAACTGAGGCTCAGAGAGATTAAGAAGTGATGACAGGTAACATTTACCAGGTACTCATGAGCGAATCACTTTTCGGGGAGTGCCGTGTAATCCTCCCAACAATACTCTAGGGTAGGAGGTGGTTTCCTGCCTCTCAGATGAGGAGGCTGAGGCCCAGAGAGTCTGGTCCCGGTTCTCAGAGCAAGTAGTGATGGATCTAAAATTCAAAATTGGGCCTGCTGGTTCCATGCATCTGTCCCTAACCACTCCTTGAAACGGCCAGGGATTTCAACCCGAAATCTCTGAACAGACAAAAGACGAGAATTCTGGTCTACTGACTTCTTGCTCAGGGATATTTTCTCTGTAAGTGCAAAAAGAGGAAAAAATGCAAAAGGCTCTTTTTTTTTTTTTTTTTTTTTCCCCTTGCCACGTCTTATCTGGGCCTGCTGAATTGGGGTTGGTAAGTCCATGAGGTCACCGAGCAGTGGAAGGTTAAACAGTGCCACATAGAAGGCAGCACCAGGGCTAGGCCTCCTCAGACCATGTGTGGCTCATTAAAATGAAGGTACTTGCTTAAAATATGAAGCGTGGTACTGCATATACAGGCGTTCCATGAATTCCTAGGGAATAGGTGAATTTTTATAGCAGAGAATAAGGAAAAATTGGAGGTGCTTAGAGTCGGACCTTCTCCATTTCATCTGTTCAGTTAGCCTTCTTTTTCAACTTTTTTACTTCATCATTACCTCATTGCCTAAAAGAAATACTTTGCCTTCTCAAAATGACTTTACTTTTTATCTAGTTTTCGTTGGGTATTGGTTTCTTTCTTTGTCGATTGTGAGATATTAAAATTGTGTTTATAACCTCCTAATATGTGCCCCATTTCATTGCTCTTCTAATTGGCCAAAATTTGGTAAAGCAAAATCTACTTTCCTAGCCACCTGGCTTGGTTGAAAGGGATAGCTTTATTTGTGTTTCCAGCTTGGCATATAGGTTGAAGGATGCCTTAAATGTTTTGGGCAGAGTGTTAAATAAGGCAATGAGAATGGTTGCCGGTTGATTCCTTTGAGTGGCTTGTATAGTTGCAGCAGTTGTAAAGAATGAAATAAACCCTCCTTACTAAAGGAAAAATATTATTATATGAGTAGTCTGTAGAAAGAGGAAAAAGAAAGATAAGTGAGACACTAGAGTGAAAATTCTAAAGAGTCGCTCACTTAGATTAAGAGTTGGCAAACTGTAGCCTGTGGGACAAATGTGGCCCACCACCTTTTTTTTTTTTTTTTTTTTTAATGGCCTGGGAGCCAAGAGTGGTTTTTACCTTTTTAAATGGTTACATTTGAAATGGTTATGTAAGTACCTATGTAATATCCTCTATTTTGCCTGTGGCCCTCAAAGCCTGAAATATTAACTACTTGACCCTTTAAGAAAGTGTGGAGATTCCTAATTTTGATGATAGGTAAATAGATTTTGAATCAAGAGATTTGGTAAAAAAAACATACGTGCAATTAGTTACGTGCAGAGTATAAAAATCCTATTTTATGTGTAACTTTTGAGTTTTTTTAAAACGGGGAGACAATTTTTTCATCATTCCTGCACATTTTTCTTTTTTTTATTAGATCAGTGATTTTAATCTCCAGAATTACAGCACATAGGGTATTGCCAGTTATCACAAAAGTCTGCAGCTCTTTCAGGAGTGGTGGGTGTTAGGAAGGTAACCTGTGTGGATTAAAAAGGGAGTCTGGGGATTCCCTGGTGGCCCAATGGTTGAGAGTCCGCCTGCCGATGCAGGGGACACGGGTTCGTGCCCCGGTCCGGGAAGATCCCACATGCTGCGGAGCGGCTGGGCCCATGAGCCATGACCGCTGAGCCTGCACGTCCGGAGCCTGTGCTCTGCAACGGGAGAGGCCACGACGGTGAGAGGCCTGCGTACAGCAAAAAAAAAAAAAAGGGACTCTGTGTGAAGTATTCAGTAACCTAGAAAGTACCAGAGAAATGGAGGTTGCCATTAAAACTCTGATAGATTTAGGAATTCTGACCTAATTAAAGCACAGGGTTCCAACTCGTCCTTCTCTTGTTTTTAAAAATAGTGTTTATTGATACTTTTTAGGCTTATGCAGTTAGTGCTTTAAAAATCTGTGGCTGCTTTGAAGGAACTAGCATGAAAAAGAAAGTGGCCGTGTGTATACAGTTGTGTTAAAAAATATTTACTTATTGTAATTGTTGGCGTGCCATAGAATTGCTGGGTTTTCCTATGGGAAGTACTCTTATTTAGGTAAAGCTAGGACCTGGTCAGGATGACAACTGAGAAATCCCCTTACCACTGGCTGTCCTTCCTTCAGCCCCCAAGGCAGTCAGATTTCTTTTGGTGATATGTGGTTGTATGAGTTGGGTTGCCAGTTGTTAGAGCATTTTTAGTGTTGGGGGAAGACCCTGCCTATTGATGTAATTTTGCTTTGTCGGTATGGGCCAGGGTTTCTCAATCTTGGCACTATTCACATGGGGGCAGGATAATTCTTTGTTGTGGGGACTGTCCTGTGCATTGTAGGATGTTTAACAGTATTCTGGGCCCCTACCCACTAGAGGCAAGTAGTACCTTTGCCCTTCCCTCAGTTGTGACAATTAAAAACATCCCCAGACATTGCAAAATATCCTCCAGGGACCAAAATCACCCAGGTTGTGAACTCTGGTGTAGAGTGATTGACAAATCCTTCTGGTGGTTGGCCTGTGGACATGGCAAATATAGTAATTCCCAGCCCCACGTACTTGAAACTCTGTTTTACTAAGGAAGGGCAACCCAGATCAAGATACTTCCTGACCCAAAGACTGACCACAGGGGATACAACTAGGAAACAGATGTACTGAGGGGAGGTGGGGGTTTAAGCCTGAAAAAAAAAAACAAAAGTGCGATGTGTGTGTGTGTGTGTGTGTGTGTGTGTGCGCGCGCGCCCGGGGAGGGGCGTTGGTGGGGGTGGGGAGTGGGGAGAGAAAGAGAGAAGCTTTCTCCGACTCCCCCCCCCCCCACCCCGCCTTCCTCCTTTCCTCTCAGAAAAGGTAGCAAAGAAATCTAAGGGAGGGGTTTTGATATGAGATACCACATGGGAAGGTTGGGACTTTGTGAGAATAAGAGACATTTATTCTCAGGAGGTAATACTAATGGATCTGAGAAGACACGTGACCTGACTTTTTGACTACTGGACTCTCACTATTAATTGGCAGTTTTATTTTTATTTATTTGTTTATTTAACATCTTTATTGGAGTATAATTGCTTTACAATGGTGTGTTAGTTTCTGCTGTATAACAAAGTGAATCAGCTATACATATACATATATCCCCATATCCCCTCCCTCTTGCGTCTCCCTTCCACCCTCCCTATCCCACCCCTCTAGGTGGGCACAAAGCACCAAGCTGATCTCCCTGTGCTATGCGGCTGCTTCCCACTAGCTAGCTGTTTTACATTTGGTAGTGTATATATGTCAATGCCAGCAGTTTTATTTTACAATAAATGTTGTCATCCTTGCTTTCCCCTAAATGGCCTTTGAGTCTCCCTTTCTGTTTTTTAAATAAACATTTCTTCGCATGAACCACTATCCCCCCTCCCCCAACCCCAGCACCACCAAACTTCAGAACAATTTTGGAGTGTGGTGATTTTATCATGTGGAAATGTAGTACAGATGTTCAGAATTACCTTTTCTTTCTCTTTAAAACATCATGACCACACATGCTTTGCTCTAAGTACTATTTAGCATTTTTATTATTGCTATTAAAAAAATCTTGCCTCAGGCAGAGTCCCAGTAAATCTCAAGTAAAGGCAAATATTAAAATAGAAATAAGTATTTATGCACATCACACTAAAAATCTGAACTCAAATTTGGCTTTTTATGCAACTGAAACTTTTATTTTTTGACCCACTTAACCAAGTCCTCTAGTTTTACCCCTTTTCCTGACTCTAAAACTTTGAGTTCAGACTATTGGATTTTGTTCACCATCCTTCCCCCTTCTACCAGTTGTCTCTAGACTTGAGTTTTTCTCTTTATCCTGCATATATTTTTGAACTCAGCCCGATCACCTAATGAAATTTGTTGGGAGGATTTGGACCGCCAGCATGAATTAATTAGCGCATGTTTTTAAAACTTATTAATGGAGGGAAGTTTTCTTCTCACAGACAGTCCCTGATGCATATAGCACTTAAACAGCCGAGTTTCTGCTGGGGCCAGTAGTCATATACAGAGGAAATGCTGATCAACACCCAACACATCCCCCACTCAGAAACCTACTGATGGAGATTAGCTGCCGTTCCAACCTTAACTTCTTTTGGGTTCATTGATGCCACTTTCTTTTTACATTTCTTGGCCAGACTTAAATATACTTCTCCAAATAGTTGTTAAAAAGGAAACATTTCTATTTAATCACTTGAACCCGGAATTGAGAGCTCTCTCCTCACTATGTATACTTTTTAGTTGCTGGAAATTAATCCTGGTTTAGACAAATGATCTTTAAGGCAGTGCTTTCTCCATGCACATCCAAATAGAAATGCATTGCAAAGTGATTTTCTTTTAAAGGACAGTGGAGATATTTGTTGTTTTGGCAGGGTCTATACAGCAAGGAAGAGGCACAACCTGATTGTGCCTTAGATAGTAGAAATAATACCTACTTAGTGTGAGTATTCCATCCTCCTTCATGATACCCAGCGGTGTTCCTGTTTTTTGCAGTACTTTCATGATGCATGTGAAGGTTTAGACGATTTTAAAGACTCACGTTTTAGTTGCTTTAGAAGACAGAATGTTGCATAAATGTCCTTGCCAATTCCTCACTGGAAACACCGTAAAAACCTGCCAGGTGCTAACCTCAGTAGGTATCCTTAGGATGCTTTTTGAGCAACTGTTACAGATAGAGTGATCATGGGAGTTTAGTGGAGACTTGAGGATGCTTGTGCCGAGTGGGGACTGTGACATGGGATGACACAGGATTCTCCAGAGGACATGAAACCTTTTTGGAAAATATGTTCTCTATTACCTCTTCTCTAGGCTGTGGTTATCTTTACATGCTGGCTCCTTGCTTTGTTGCCTTACAGACACAAATGTGTTACTTCTTGCACAGAGAACTCAAGGAGAATGGTCCAAAATGACCACATTTCCTGAAATCACAGCAGCCTTCCAAGGAACTTGTGTGGCACTGACTGTCTGAGGGTTATCACGGGGAAAGAGAAAGGTTCAAGGAATCTCATCTTGGGAGGTCCTGGCAGGGTGTTAATGGCATTAATCATCCTGGCTCCTCACCACCACTGTTAAATGGAAGGCTGTCTAGGTGCCAGCCCAGAGCTCAGTGCTATACTAAGCTACTCCTCAGTGCAACCCTATGAGGTGTGGGTGCTGGGCAGCTAAGTAACTTGCCTAAGACCTCACTGGGGACTTGACCTCAGAAATGAGAATCATTGTATCATCTACTCTGTAGAAAGTCAAGGTAACTTCCAGTCATTTCTTCCCATTCAGTTCCTCTCCTTCTCTCTGATTTGTTTTCTTTGAAACTTGCATTTCCATTTAGGTTTCTCATCTGGTTTCTATTATGACTTCATTTAAAATCTTATCCTGTCTCTTCATATGTTGATTTCTTTCTCTTTTATTGTAAGCTCACTGCTTTTCTTCCCTTTCTGTTTCGCTCTGCCGTTGTTTTGTGGGGTTAATTGTGTTGTCTTCTCCCAAGTAGCAGTGCTGGGCTTTTGCAAGAGACCTAAGAATGCTAGTGAAACTTACAGGAGACTTCTGGCAGGCCTAATTTTAATTTAATCAGAAGTTTTCTCTGCCTTCTACAAAACCTTTTCATCCACCTCTGAGTTTATTCTTTGGTTTCCAATGAAATGCCTATGCAAAACACTTTTCCACAGGGCTTGGCTCAACAAATGCCATTTATGTTTCCTTGAGGAAAGGTGAGGAGGGGATAAGTAAGAGTTACCTTCACATCAGTTGGTTTCCTTGTAAAGCAAGTCTATGCTCCCTTTACAAAACATAGATTTGTTTCTTAAGAATCAAACCTTGCCTGGTGGCATTTTATAGGTCACTTGTTTGGGCACAGGTGTTTGTACTGAGCTGGGCAGACTCAAGAGTGACCTTTGCTTCACCATCCTGGTTTCACTTTGTAATCGCTTCAGAAAGTTAGAGTGGATTATATTGTATGGTAGATAGCTGCTTTGAATACCTTGAATAAATTAACTTGAATGTAATACATGTGATACATGAATTACATGTAATGATGGGCACATACTAGGTGCTTAATAAATGTTAGCTTACCATTCTTTTTATTTTTTCTTTTTATTGAAGTTTCGTTGATTTACAGTGTTGTGCCAGTCTCTGCTGTACAGCAAAGTGACTCAATTATACACATATATACATTATTTTTAAATATTATTTTCATTATGGTTTATCATAGGATATTTAGGATAGTTCCCTGTGCTATACATTAGGACCTTGTTGTTTATCCATTCTAAATGTAATAGTTTGCATCTACCAACCCCAAATTCCAAGTCCATCCCTCTCCCTCCCCCCACCCCTTGGCAACCACAAATCTGTTCTCTGTGTCTATGAGTCTGTTTCTGTTTTGTAGATAGGTTTGTTTGTACCCTATTTTAGATTCCACACGTAAGTGATATGTGGTATTTGTCTTTCTCTTTCTGACTTGTTTCACTTAGTGTGATAATCTCTAGTTGCATCCATGTTGCTGCGAATGGCATTACTTCATTCTTTTTTATGGTTGAGTAGTATTCCATTGTATATATGTACCACATCTTTATCCATTCCTCTATCAGTGGACATTTAGGTCATTTCCATGTTTTGGCTATTGTGAACAGTAGCCATGAACACAGGGGTGCATCTGTCTTTTTTTTTTTTTTTTTTTTTTTTTTTTGTGGTACGCGGGCCTCTCACTGTTGTGGCTTCTCCCGTTGCGGAGCACAGGCTCTGGACGCACAGGCTCAGCGGCCATGGCTCACGGGCCCAGCTGCTCCGCAGCATGTGGGATCCCCCCGGACTGGGGCACGAACCCATGTCCCCTGCATCGGCAGGCGGACTCTCAACCACTGCGCCACCAGGGAAGCCCGCATGTGTCTTTTTGAATTATGGTTTTGTCCGGGTATATTCCCAGGAGTGGGATTGCTGGATCATATCATAATTCTACTTTCAGTTTTCTGAGGAACCTCCATACTGTTTTCCATAGTGGCTGTACCAACTTACATTACCCCCAACAGTGTAGGAGGGTTCCCTTTTCTCTACACCCTCTCCAGCATTTGTTATTTGTAGACTTTTTGATGATGGCCATTCTGACTGGTGTGAGGTGATACCTCATTGTAGTTTTGATTTATATTTCTCTAATAATTAGTGATCTTGAGTATCTTTTCATGTGACTACTGGCCATCTGCATGTCATTTCTTTGAGTTTCACAGCTTCTAGAGGCCAGCTGCAGTCCTTGGCTTGTGGCCCCTTCCTCCATCTTCAAGCATTTTCCCTCCATCTTCAGATCTCTCTTTCTATGACTTCTGCTTCTGTTGTCATGTTTCCTTCCCTGTAACTCTGATCCCCCTCTTACAAGGACCATTGTGATTACATTGGACCCACCCGGATAATCTAGGATGATTTTTTCATCTCAAGATTCTTAATCCTATCTGCAAAGTCCCTGTTGCCATGCAAGGTAAAATATGCACAGGTTTTGGAGATTAAGGCTTTGCCTTCTTTGAGGGGGGACAGTATTCAGCCTACCATACCCCCTGTATCCAATGTATCACTAAGTCCTGTTTACTGTCTCTACAGACTCTTGGGTCTGCCCATGTTTTTTCATTTTCATTGCTCTTACCTTTGGCCTGGTGTTCTTAACTAGTTTCCCAGCGCTGTACCTCATAATTCTTCACACTTGTTAGGGTCATCTTTGAAAAATGCTTATCTGTCCTTTCTGAACCCTCGGTTGCTGGGAGGACAAAGTACAAACTCCTGAGCCAGGCTCACAAGGCCTTGCTTTTCCAGTCTTAAGTCCTATTCCTTCTTTCTCCTCAACCTCCCAATCACCTCAGACTCTGGCTTTGCACCCCAACCAGCCTCTGGGCTCTGTCCCTATGTTCGTGTGTCTCTCCTACTGTCTGCGGACACTGGGGACACCCCTACTCCTCCATCTTCACTTGACCAATTTTTATTTATCCTACATTATTCGGCCTACGGATTACCTTCTCTAGAAGTCCTCAATTTCACTCCCTTACACTCTAGACTGAATTAGGGTCCCTGCCTGTGCAGGTATTTCTCAGAGAAATTATTAAATATCAATTTACTGTGAATATCCAAGGGAAGAACCCTCTCAACTTCACTGGTGCATCCGCAGGACCTAGTACTGTCCTTGGTAGATGATAAGAACCCTATAAATATTTGTGGATTGACTTTGGAGTGAGGCTGCATTGGAGTTCTTTTGTGGAGGACTAACTTTTTAGTTTGAACTACTTCTGGACTTACAAAAAGTTTGCAAAAATAGTGCAGAGTTTTCATAAGTCCCTCACCCAGCCTACCCCAATGTTAATATCTTACCTAACTTGAATATAAGTATTAGAACCATGAAATTAATGTTTCTGCCTGGTCTGGCACAATACTATTAACCAATCTAAGTACCCTGTTTAAACTTCACACTTTTCTACCAATGGCCTTTTATGGGTCCCACGTTGCATATAGCTGTTATTTCTCCTCGGTCTCCTCCAGTGTGTAATAGTTCCTTAGTTTTTCTTTGTCTTTCATGATCTTGGTACCCTTGAAGAATATTGACCAGTTATTTTGCTGAGTTTCCCTCAGTTCAGGTTCTTCTGATGTCTTCTTATGATTGGACTGAGGTTTTATATGTGCCTGGCAATAACACTACAGAAACGGTGCCGTGTCCTTCTCAGTGCATTGGATCTTGGTGCTCATGATGTTGCTGTGCCTTATCACTGCTGATTATACCAGTCTGAGCTCTGCTTTGGGATCCTGGCATATTAAGTGGTCTGTGGTCATTGTCATCAACATGGCTGACATTTATTAATCACCTGTTGTATGTGCCAGGCACTGCTCTGAGCACTTTAGATGGAGGAACTCACTTAATCCTCACAAGAACCTAATGGAATAGAGCCTATTAATCTCCCCTTGTTACAGATGAAGAAATGGAGTCATAGGGAAGTGGATTACCCTGTCCAGAGCCTTACAGGGAGTCACAGTCAGGATGGACTCAAGGCCCATGCTCTTAACCCTCAGATGACACTGTCTCCTTTGTGTGTGTGAGAGAACCAGGGGGTGCTGTTAGTGCAGCATTCGGGGTCACAAAGGCTTCTTATGGGGCAGTTATAACCCACACTCTTTCTACAAGTGGCCCCCCTACTGGTCCCCTTAGTCCTGCACCTGCCAATTAGGAGGTAGCTTTGAAAGTCCAGGAGGCTGTTTGTGGAGTGGAATTGAAGTGATGACAGTGGGAACAGACTGGAAATAGAAGGGAATGCCTTGAAACAGGAACCACATTGTATGGTAGCTAAGAATGTGAAGATGAAGAGGGTGGAGATATCAGAGAACGCTTGAGTTTTCAGCTTGGGTGACAGGGTCACTGATAATGTTTATGACAGTCATGAGGGAGGCAGGGTTTTGGGAGGGGAAGTTTAATTTGACCTTTGAAAATACATGTTTGCCTCTCAAGGCAGAAGACTGGGCTGTTCATGTGGATTTGGGATCATTTGTAAGAGGAAGGGAAGAGCCCTTGTAAAGGGAGGAGGGCCCAAAGGCATATCTGGGGCATATCTGTGTTCAGGACCTAGAAGGAGGAAGGGAAGCAGTGAAAACAAAAACTGAGAAGGGATTATTTAGAAAGGAGGGAGAACCCAGAAAGCTGAGTGTTCAAGGATAGAGAGTTCATTGATTCATTCATTCATTGATTCAGTCATTTTATTGAGAGTCTTCAACTCTAAACTATGTTTTGAGGGGGACACTGAGATGACAAAGACCCTGTTATGGTAGCTGTGTTAGTGTGGGACCTTCAGGCTAGGTCCCTAGGGATGAGGAAAAGTTCATTGATAAGGTAGGAAAGACAGAAGGATTTGTATAGCCTGGGGGCTTGATATGTTAGCACACGTGTTCTATGTTAGATGCCCACTCCCCCCAAAACTGTATGAATTTAACTGAACCTTAACTTACCCCTAAATTGTATTCAAATGTACAATCTTCCTAAAGTATATGCTATAAGCAAACAAATGACACTTGAAGATTCTCTTAACACCACAATAAGGCATGGTTACTTCAGTAAAAAAAAAAAAAAAAATTTAAAATTGAACTAGTTTTTTGGTATTATGAACAGTAAAGATTCAGATGAATGACTGGTTTCTTTGCTGAGTTTTGGGAATTGGGTGGATGCTGGGTGCAAAGCACTGCAGTATCCCAGCACATTATTGATGGTAAGTAGCAATAGCTAAGGCTGAATAATAGATGGTTTCATGTGATCCTTGTCAACAGGGTAAATGTTTGTGCTGCCAGAACAGGAAATTATAAAATTTGCATCTAAAAATAATCCTATCCTTTGCCTTTTCAATTGTGACCTCCAGTGCAAAGAAATAAGGATCTCACAGAAACTCTGAGCAGTGTGTGAAACCTTTCTTTGTAATCAACTGATTTGATTTTCTTCAGTATAATGGCAGAATATTTGTGAGGAAATTAAACTTCATCATACTCTAGACATTGCTTGCATTTCTATTGGGCTTTCAGGAGAATTTCTGAAATACTAGAGCTACCTTTGACCCCAGTGCAAGTTTGCAAAACTGCAGCAGCTTTGGAAGAAGTTTAAATGAACTTGGGGCCTCTAAAGCAAGATTTCTCAACTGTATCACTGTGACATTCTGAGCTAGATAATGTATTGTTGGGAGTGAAGGGCTGTTCTGTGTGTTGTAGGATGTTTAGCAACATTCCTGACCTCCACCTGCAAGATCCAGTAGTACCACCACCCCTAGTTATGACAGTCAAGTGTGTCTAGACATTGCCAGATGTCCCTCAGAGGGGCGGGGCCCAAAATTGTCCCCAGATGAGAACCACTGGTCAAACCTCGCTACTGAAAATATGGTTCAACAACCATCAGATCATGGGCATCTTCTGGGAGCTTGTTAGAAATGCAGCATCTCAGGCTCCCCTCAGGCCTCTGGAGTCAGAACCTTCATTAACAAGATCTGCAGGGGAAGGTTTGAGCACATGAAGGTTTGAGAAGTGCTGACCTAAAGCTCTGCCCAGGTCAGTGTGGTGTAGCAGAAAGGCAAGAGCTTTGGAGCCAGCTATGGCTTATCATTAATAGCTGTGTAACCTCAGGCAAGTTGTTCAACCTCCCTGTGACTCAGATTCCTCCTCTGTAAAATGGGACTAAGAAAACCTCTGTGCTCTGAGAATAAAATGGGGGAATCCAGGTGAGGCAGCAAAAGAGGCAGCTGGCCCTTATTAGGATCTTAATTGGGCTGGTTTCCTTCCTTCTCTTTATAAAGCTGTTTTACTTGGCCTTGCTGCTGCTGCATTCACTGTTACTTGTAGTGATGATTTAAGAGGGGGAAGAAAAGCAGTATGTCTAAGTGCTCCACAAGTAGAGCAGGCCATAAAAAATCTTGTTTACAGATTTTTATTTCTGAATAATTATCTACTTTCTTTAAGATGTGGCTTTTGTGATCTGGCCTTCTCATTGCTTGGGAAACTGGGATCCCATTTCTGGAAAACCCATTATTTTGGGCGTTGTGAACTATTAATGGTCTCATTTAGAGGCCAGAATCTAAAGGTGGGAAAGTTGAAGCTGATGGCAGCTAAATGTAAAACTGTTTAAAGGAAGAAGAAGCTCACATGGTAAATTTGATTCCTGTGCTATAGCAAGTGGATTTTGAAAAGGGGCAGTTGTTTTTATTACCATTAGTAAAATCTTTGGTTATGCAAGATAAGAATGCACATTTTTGCCTTGGGAATAAACTGATTGCTCTGAGACTCCTAATTTTCCCCTTTTCCTCTTTCTCCCACCATGACATTGCCTTGGTATAAAAGCATATATTTTAAAATTTCTTATCCTTATGTATATAATAGCTGTTTTCATGGCTTTGAGCCAGTAGTCTAATCTGACATAGATGATTCTTTTTTTTGCAAAATGCATTAAAAATAACATATACAGGTACATACATGCACGTGTGCAAATCACACACCCAAACAAACAATATAAGAATCTGACTTGTCAGGACAATTTTTAGGCAAATCACAAGTAGCTAGTTTATTACAGCTCTGACGCTATGAAGATGAAGGGACATTGACCAGAACCAATGTACAGTTGTGTAGATTGGGCACTGCACAACTCTGAATGTGCTGTGTATATCATGGACATCATAGATTTGCGTAAATATTGTGACAGTTTGTCAGAAGATGGTAACACAGTCCCTTGTTCCAACAAAATCATTATATTGCAACAGTTTTCCGGCACATGGAAGTAAAATGTCCTGAGGAAGGTGCTTTCTTTTCTAATTTGCACAAAGGAGCCATATGGGCTAGTGGCAACCTCGCAATCTCACTTTTGTTTGGAAGCTCCTACTATGGTATGAAAAGCGATACAGATTATCATCCCAGAAGTCATACTGTGGCTGAGAGCCACAGGAAAAGTATAATTTGTTTAATTTTCCCATTTCATGAATATGAAAAATGAATCCTCCATAAAAGTGGTCCTTGAATACTACTTTCATCTTGAAGCTATTGCTAATGTCTGTGTGTATGTTGCCATCTTTTTCAAGTGAAGGAGAAATAATTTAAGAAGTAGAAGAAGTTTGCCCACGTAAGTCCAGCAGTGAAAAGTCAGGTTATACCGAAGAATCGCATCAGCTCAGATTAGTTGAAGATCAGCTGACACCCTGAAGGAAGGTGGGTGACAGGTGGTTAAGCTGGAGAGATGGGGGTGGCGATATTCTTCTTATACATGAGAGTATACCTAGTATATTCTTCCTTAAGGCTTTGCCTCTTGGGCTCGAGGGCTATTCATGCAACTTAGTATTGGTCATGTGAGCATTTTTGGTTTGTTTAGTGTCATACTTTGAGTTGACACATTTTACACATGTTCCTGTAGTTATCCCACTTTTATTTCCATTTCTTTCTAGAGATAGTCTGCAGTTTTACATGGAATTGCATTGGAACAGCCACTGAGGAGGGGAAAAGGTCTCTTTCAACTCGGCCTTTTTAGATGCAGCAGTGTTGGTGGTGCAGATGACAGGGACTCCTCTAGGTGGGCAGAGCAGGAAAGAGAGAATGCAGTTACTGACAGGGAACCAGGTGGAGGAAAATCGTTTTTGTTCAAGTGGTAAACTTCTGGAGTTATTTTTCTTGGGTCTGGATGTGCCCAAATTGGTCATTTTGACTGAAATGCAAAGAGGGATGTATTTTGGGGGGGTGATGTCATGTTAATGGTTGTGACTGAATTCTCAACTGTGAGCATAAATTGTGAGGTACAGGGGAAACGATTGGTTCTTAATAATAGTTAAGGTCATGAAATTTGCAAATAATGTGTTAAAACTATTAAGATATAATAATGATAGAAATAATAGATGCAATGTTAGATAGCTTATATAATAGAAAGCTTAGTTTGGGTCCATAATCTCACTTAATTCTCACATAATTCCCTGAGGAAAGTTCTGTTGTTATCTTTCTTATAGTTGTAGAAACTGAGGCTTAGAGAGGTTAACACTGCCATGAAGTGGAGAGAGTGGGGTTTGAACCCAAGCCTGACCAACAGACTCCCACTCACAGTTATGCTTCCCTGAGCTAATAAGATAAGGGTTTGTGCATAACCACATCTCTGGACCGTGCCTTGGGGGGTGTGTGTGAATATCACAGTTCCTGTGTACAATGACTGACTATCCCAGTTTCCTGGGAGTAAGGGGAGTCCCAGGACGTGGGACTTTCAGTTTAAAAACTGGAATAGTGCTGGGCAAATGGGAAAGAGCTGGTCACCCTATTCCTGCATGCATTGGTAAGGACGAGGTAAGGATAAGATGGAAACCACTGGATTGCTTCATCCTCCTTGGAATTGTTATGTGTATTCTGGACGGTTTGGATGAGGGTGTGGTTTTCCATTAAACTTTTTCAGGATATAAAGAAAATGTGTGAAGATGCAGGGCTGGCCTTGTAGGCAGCTCACCAGCCAGGATCCTTGGGGTCTTTCTAGAAGCAGGTGAAGAAGTTGTAAATAAATACATAAATAAATAGCCTGCCTTGATGGTGGGGAAACACATTTACTGTACCTCAGATTTGGCCACGATGGTCACATTGCAGCCAGATGTCTAAGTCCTGTTTTCCACTAAACTGAGGGGTCTTAGTAATTTGGTGCTAGGGATTGGGGCTGGGGGTTCATACCCTCACCCAACCCTGCCCTGAATTTGGGCTGTTTTTCTTCCATTACAGGAGTTTAGAAACTAGTATTTAACGTTTAACTACCATTCACATTGTTGTCCTGGAGAAAATAAAAATAAATTTGCTTATTCTAAAATGTAAATTTGCTACTTGGAAGTGTCTACTCCCTTGAGGAAGTTATTCAGGTTTGATCATCTCATACTGGAAGATCTGCTTGTCGGCCTGGCAGTTGTACAAGGAGAATGTATTTGGTTCCTTTTTTGTAAAAATAAGAATGATTTGTCTTTATTTTTAAAGGTATTCTTGTGCCTTCATTGGAAACTTGGAAATTTGTTTTTTAGCAATTGATAGCTTGCCTATGTGGTCACACAATTTTTCGTCTATTCCCCCCCTGCCCCCCCCATTAAACAGTTTGGGTGTGGGGAGGAGATATCCATGTCTCTTCAGGACATCTGCTGTTTGTTGTTGTAGCTGACTTTGGAATGTTGTCCTTGGAACAACTTCTGATGTGGAGTATCCTTTGCAGTGCTCCATTAACTGATGGTACGGGAGAAAGGAGGTTTTCTTGTAAGACTGTTCCCCAAGTGACCAGAGCCTCGCCCTTTACATGTCAACACTTCAAAAAATGATTAACCACTTTGAGGGAAATCTTTATAAATTACAGCTATTTGAATATTTCCTGGCTTTCTTACACACAATGTGTCTTGGACATATTGAAGCCTTTTTTTTTTTTTTTCATAGCTCGGGTGGAGATGAGCATTATCTATTATTACTCTTTCCTGTGAAGGGGTGGGTCCCTTTGGATGGTCTTGGGAATAGAGGGTTATCTGCCTCTTTCCTAAGTGGTCTCAGATGATGTCCTTTAATATCCACTGTTGATGTTTTTTTTCTTTTCTTGTACTCCCTATGCTGCTAGAAATCACCTATTCTTGTTGACGGTGTCTCTAGCACTTCTTTGACGTGTTAATTCTGTTTAGATTGGAATTAGATTGCCCAGCTTTTTAGAATTGTGTAAAGTAACTAGGGTTTGAACAGACTCACCAAGAGTAAATTGAGTGTAACAGAATTTTATTCAAGCTATTTGGATATTACATGTTTATAATGTTAGCCAAAGTACTTGTATTTATGAAATTTCCTTTGTTTTCTTTTTAATTATGGATAAGGAATTTTTTTTAATCTTTAATGCTTTAACCTCCTACTTACATGTTTATCCTCAACCAAACTGGGTGTAACTAGAAAAAAGGAATGACATCACATTTCATAACCAAATTTGGAGAAGCCCCAAAGCAGGTTAAAATTCCTATTCCTTAGTACCTTGTGGAAGTCAGCTGAGCATAGTGTTGAAAGGTCTGGGAGAAGGCAGGTGAAAATTAGAACTTTTAAAGCCATATGTTTCCCTCAGCCTGTTTTGTTAGACTGTGACAGTAAATTTTACCGAACTGCCAGCCTGTTTCGGTCTCTTAATATTTGTTTGAAATTTAAAAGTGATTAGACTTGCTTTGGATTAAGTGAGAAAGTTAAGCCACGTATACCAGTTAGGCTTAGTATAATATAAAAAATTAAAAGCTGTTTCAGTTTGTGCATTACAAATGAAAAATTCTGTATTATTCTGGCCTAGCAAAAATTTCTCAAGTTTTTACTTTCTATGAGTGTGTAGCGGCCTAGAACAAATATGTGTATGTATTAGAAATCTCTTGTATTTGTGAGTCAACTAGAAAATCAAAAGCTGACCGAATTAATAGACTAAAAATAAAAATCACTTTGAACTTGTTACTATCTTGAAAATTACATGAGCCTGAGAGTAGAAGGTTAAAGGCTCTTCTACCTGAAAGGGCATAAAATGAATGGAAGTGGGCTAGTATTGTTGTATTTCTCTTGTTGCTACTCTGAATCTTCTGATTATGAAAATGCCTTCTCCTAGTCAGTCTCCATGTAAGTTGTAAGAGGATAATTCTGTTTTAGGGGAATTAGTTTGTGGCTGTGAAGACATCTAAGGTTATAACTTCTATAGCGCAAGTGTGAGACGAAGAAGTGACAATCTTAGGAATGTTAACTTGTTACAGGGGATTAGTTAAGACTGTGCCCCCATGAAGGAGGTCCTTCTTACCTGAAGATACTCATATTGGGAGCAAAATTCATATAAATAATGAGAATAAAGTTAGTAAGTTTAGATTGGATGTTCATCTTTCAAATGGAATTAATGGTATGGAATGAGTTTTCAAATCTTACATTTAACAAAATATAAGTGACAAATATAACTATGTGCTAATTTTTAGAATAGAAAGAACAAGGAATAAAACACAAATATCAGTTTTCATTTAGACAAGATATTTCTGAAAAAATGGACAGCTACCATGATGCAATGTCTGTCACTCAGTGTTTGACCTTCACCCTACCATTTTTTAAAAAGAGTCATTTTGCCAAAAATATATTAAAGAACTTCTTGACATTTCCCAGAAGCCTCTTTTATCTCTTGTTATTCAGGTAATTCTCTTTTGGAGTTTCTGTCTTGCTAATCATCCCAGCTCCACTGATCATATCTTGTTGATGGCTGTGTCTAAGATCCAGTGGTTCCTTACCACCTCATCGTCACTGAGTGCAAAATGTGTGCCAGATGTGGTGCTGGGTGCGGGGATGATGTGGCCCCTCCCTTTCCAGTCATACAGTAAGGGCAGCATGAGGAGATACACACTTGAAGAGAAGTAATGCCACATATGGTCTTCAAAAGGTGCAAAGAATGAATGATTTCCATTAATGTTGGGAACCCCTATGGGAAGTGGCATTTGGAAGTGGGCAGATTTCAGGAGATAAAATAGGATGGGATAGCAAGACAGGGCACAGTCAAGCACAATCTCAAGGGTAGGAACACACAGGACTGGTCTAGAGGACAGTGAGTTGTGCAGTTTGGCTAGGAAATAGGAGAGGCAGGGAGGATCAGGGGAAGTCCAGGATGAAAGATAGGTAAGGTCTACCCTTCTTGCAAAGCGTTATACAAGAGAATGAAGTTAGGAGGTGGAAGAGTCTGTTTTGACTGCCCGCCAGGCACCGTAGATGAAGCTGTTCATAGGATAGACAGTGCTGATCCTTATGGGGAAAAACCAGATTGTATATAGTTAAATCATTTCAATTATTAAATATGCCTGGGAGTGTTTAACAGTTACTTAACCTAGTCAAGGGGGCAAAGAAGGCTTCTCTGGATCAGTGGTATATAAGCTGAGTCTTGAAAGATGAAAAAGAATTCAAGGAGAGTGTTGGGGAGGGGAAGGTACAGATGCACTGGAGGCAAAAGGATTGGCTTTATAATGGCTGGAGGCAGCAGAGAGCTAGGTCCATAGTAGGAACCAAGGAAAGTCTGGAGCTGTGCTGTCCAATATGGCAGCCATAGTCACATGTGACTTTAAGCACTTGAAATGTGGCTAGTGCAACCAAGAGACTGAATTAATTGGCCACTCCTGGTGGCTACAGTATTGGACAGCACAGGTTTAGAATACCTGTAACAGAGTGAAAAAGAGGGAGAGAGGTTTTCATCAGGCTGAAGAGGCCTGGAGAGAGATTTTGTGAGATATGGTAGACAATGGTGAGCAGTCAAGACTTTATTCAAGAGCTTTAGGAAACCACTAAAGGGTTTTATGAAAGAGGGGGACATAATCAAATTGGCATTCTGTAATCGGCCTGGGAACAGGATGCTACTGCTGGAGTTGAGCAAGGAATTGATAGTAATAACACTGTCCCTAAGGAAGGTTGCTATGGAGTGGGTGGGTTGGACTGGGCAGGGGATGGAGGGATGTGAAGACATCAGAGGGGGAAGAGGTAGAGCATAGTTAATAATGCAGGGTCTGGAGCCTGATTGCCAGAGACAAATTATGGTCTGCTATCTTCAGTTTGCCTGGAAGAAGGATGCTTCAACTGTGAGCAGTGCTTGGGTCCAGAGCGGGCCTGGTTCACAGAGCTACAGGGCACACGACAGAGGGGCTGCCTAAGCTTCCAGACTCTCTGAGAGTCACTGTGGGTTGCCATTCTGGGGATATGGCATGGGGGCGATGTCCTCCTGTTTTTTAATTGGTGCTGAAATTAAGGGCCCTTTGTGACATCTCATTCAATCTTCTTTTACCTTATTTAGTAAGCTTTTCACTAACCTTTTATGAAAAGTCTGTTATTCTCATCTGTTTCCTGTAAGGAAGTGTTGGGCCGTGGCAGAGAACCCCAGGACTTAGCGGGGAGGAGTGGTTTCCTGAGGGTTCCCCGCAACATTCTCATAGAGCTTACTTTCCCTGGTTGCGGACCGAACGGACTGACTGAGCAAATTCACTTTCTCTCTGGAGAAGACTGAGAGGGGTGGCTAGGCAGATGCAGTGAGAATCTAAGCAGGCAGTGTATGTGGAAGTTAAGACTCTGGTTGCAAGAAATCATAGCTAGCACAATTAGAAAAGGAGTCTTTACTGAAAGGGCAACATGTGGAATTCAAGTGCTGGATATTGCTGGCCCTTAGGAAAGGCTGGAGGAAGAAACCTGAGGGTTGCCAGTGTGTTCCAGCTCCTCTGAGCACTGGCTTCACCTGTGGTGTGTCTTGGTCCTTGTGGTCAAATCAGCCAACCCAAAGCTCTTGAATTTGTTTTATAGATCCAGTTGGAACCTGGGATGGGGCCCAGCTTGGGTCAGTTTTCATCTTTGTTCCAGTCAGGTCTGACTTGCAGGGAACGACCACACAGAACAAATACAGGTTTTGGGCCCCCCTTTCCCTACCCTCTTAGGATTATGGAGCTCTGCTTGGTTGTTGTCATAATGGTGTTCATTATGGTGTCATGTGATAAATAGAAAATTACAGATATAATATCCTAAGCAGTGTCTGGGATATTATATTAAAAATTACTCCAAAACCCAAGTTTTTTCCCCATGTTGCATCCTTGGCCACCTGATATAATGCTTGTTATAAGGAAACTCTTTTGACTCTGCCCTGTTTTTCATAATATCAGCTATTTACACAGGAGAGAGGAAGGGCAGAAACTAATTTTACGTGATCCTTATGAGATACCCTTTTTTGGGAGGAGGGGGATTAATCTGTGCAGTTGCATTCTCTGAGAATGTCTGATCATCTTCATTGCTAGCTGAAGTGATTACCTAGACATGATGTCTCTAACTAAAAAAAAAATCCTTGATGGGAATTTGGCCGCTTAGGTGGACCTCTGTAATTACTGACTTGCTGGAAATTGCTTTTAAATCTCTGGTGGCCCATTTTCCATTTTTTGTAGGCAAAGATCCTAAACTTCTTTCTGTGCTACAATCAGATTTTAAAAGGAAGATATGACTAGAGTTGGTGAAGGGGTAAAGTTCATACTCACAAGGCAATGGCTGAAAAGTAAAATGTACCAAATCCTTGATTTTTGTTCTGATTTTTAAGGCATCAATATATTGATTTGACCTTGAACCTGATGTCATGGAAAATGACCTCTGAGGTAACTTTTTCAAGTATTTCAATTTTTATAATGTAAATGAAAATCTAAATGTGAGTTGCAAGAGTTACTCAGGGTGGGAAATGGAGCCTTGTGATTGGAGCAGTAAGGATGAGGCTATTCAGTGCAGTTTAAGTCACCTAAACTGCAGGTGGTTATTAAGCTTGCAATGCCGGATAAAGATTTTAAGCCATGATGTGTTAAGGTGTATACCAAAAGGATCTCAAGGTTTTGCCGATTTATGTGGGCAGGAACTTGGGGCATATGCTTGCAAATGAATTTTCACGGTGTTAGATAAAGGAGGGTGGATTTTATAGTTAGAACAAGCACAATTTATACATATGGATGCAGTGACCAGAAGGTCACCTAGAAGGGAAAATCCAGAAGGGGTTGGGAATGGGTAGCACTTGTTTCATTTCAGAAGTTTTATCAATATGTAATCTCATTTAATCCTCAAAGTGTCCCTATGAGATGAATATTATTCCTATTTTACAGATATGGAAACTGGTTAATTAAGCACTTCTCAAGGTCACGCAACCAGTAAGTACTTAAGCATATTGGCCCAGTGTTTTCAAAGGAGATGTAGTTGAAGTTGGAAAGCAAGTGGGTGCCTGGGAAGAGAGCCCTTGAACCCTGCCCCATTCCACGTGAGGGAAGAGAGAATTAGATATGGTCTCCTTAGATCCAGAAAACTTCGAGGGCAATTCAGGAGCCATATAGAGCACTGGGGGAACTGAACTTGCTTCCCAGGGAAGCCTGGGGAAGACTAGATGATGCACATTTAACTCACCGCTTGAATGAAATGGCAGTGGCTGAGGACAGCCATGTAGGACCCAAGCTCCAATGTGGTATGGGAAAAGCAGCCAAGAGGACCGAGCCCTCAAGGGAAGCTGTGGCAGATGCTGAGAGGGAAGACTGGAGAGACCTTGGCAGTGAGTGAGGAGGAGGACTCAGAGTGTGGGCTTTGTTGGAGTCCGTGGTGGGGGCAACAGTCATCAGTAGTTGATGCCAGAGGTTAGGTGGCACCTGCTACTCTGACACTATCTGTAGATGGCAAGTATGCCCCAGAGGCTGCTTTCCCAGTGTCAGGAAGTTAGGGGTAGATGAGAAGATGGGGAAAGAAGAGAATCTCAAAGACTGATGTTAAACCAGTGGTTACCAAGTTCGTTCTTTTTTTTTTTTTTTTTAACATCTTTATTGGAGTATAATTGCTTTACAATGTTGTGTTAGTTGCTGCTGTATAACAGAGTTAATCAGCTATATGTATACATATATCCCCATATCCCCTCCCTCTTGCGTCTCCCTCCCACCCTCCCTATCCCACCCCTCTAGGTGGACACAAAGCACCGAACTGATTTCCCTGTGCTATGCGGCTGCTTCCCACTAGCCATAGATTTTACATTAGGTAGTGTGTATATGTCCATGCCACTCTCTCATTTCATCCCAGCTTACCCTTGCCCCTCCCCATGTCCTCAAGTCCATTCTCTACGTCTGTGTCTTTATTCCTGTCCTCCCCCTAGGTTCTTCAGAACCATTTTTTTTTTTTAAGATTCCATATATATGTGTTAGCATACAGGATTTGTTTTTCTCTTTCTGACTTCCTTCACTCTGTGTGAGAGTCTCTAGGCCCAGCCACCTCACTACAAATAACTCAATTTCGTCTCTTTTCATGGCTGAGTAATATTCCATTGTATATATGTGCCACATCTTTATCTATTCATCTGTTGATGGACACTTAGGTTGCTTCCATGTCCTGGCTATTGTAAATAGAGCTGCAATGAACATTGTGGTACATGACTTTTTTATTTTTTTTTTCCGGTACGTGGACCTCTCTCACTGTTGTGGCCTCTCCTGTTGTGGGGCACAGGCTCCAGATGCGCAGGCTCAGCGGCCATGGCTCACGGGCCCAGCCGCTCTGCGGCATGTGGGATCTTTCCAGACCGGGACACGAACCCGTGTCCCCTGCATCAGCAGGTGGACTCGCAACCACTGTGCCACCAGGGAAGCCCGGTACATGACTTTTTGAATTATGGTTTTCTCAGGGTATATATGCCCAGTAGTGGGATTGCTGGGTCATATGGTTGTTCTATTTTTAGTTTTTTAAGGAACCTCCGTACTGTTCTCCATAGTGACTGTATCAATTTACATTCCCAGCAACAGTGCAAGAGGCTTCCCTTTTCTCCACACCCTCTCCAGCATTTATTGTTTGTAGATTTTTTGATTATGGCCATTCTGGCTGCTGTGAGGTGATACCTCATTATAGTTTTTATTTGCATTTCTCTAATGATTAGTGATGTTGAGCATCCTTTCATGTTTTGTGGGCAATGTGTATATCTTCTTTGGAGAAATGTCTCTTTAGGTCTTCTGCCCATTTTTGGATTGGGTTGTTTGTTTTTTTGATATTGAGCTGCATGAGCTGCTTGTATATTTTGGAGATTAATCCTTTGTCAGTTGCTTTGTTGGCAAATATTTTCTCCCATTCTGAGGGTTGTCGTCTCATCTTGTTTATGATTTCCTTTGCTGTGCAAAAGCTTTTAAGCTTCATTAGGTCCCATTTGTGTATTTTTGTTTTTATTTCCATTCCTCTAGGAGGTGGGTCAAAAAGGATCTTGCTGTGATTTATGACATAGAGTGTTCTGCCTATGTTTTGCTCTAAGAGTTTGATAGTGCCTGGCCTTACATTTAGGTCTTTAATCCATTTTGAGTTTATTTTTGTGTATGGTGTTAGGAAGTGTTCTGATTTCATTCTTTTACATGTAGCTGTCCAGTTTTCCCAGCACCACTTATTGAAGAGGATGTCTTTTCTCCATTGTATATTCTTGCCTCCTTTATCAAAGATAAGGTGACCATAGGTGCGTGGGTTTATCTCTGGGCTTTCTATCCTGTTCCTTTGATCTATCTTTCTGTTTTTGTGCCAGTACCATACTGTCTTGATGACTGTAGCTTTGTAGTATAGTCTGAAGTCAGGGAGTGTGATTCCTCCAGCTCCATTTTTCTTTCTCAAGATTTCTTTGGCTATTTGGGGTCTTTTGTATTTCCATACAAATTGTGAAATTTTTTGTTCTAGTTCTGTGAAAAATGCCATTGGTAGTTTGATAGGGACTGCATTGAATCTGTAGATTACTTTGGGTAGTATAGTCATTTTCACAGTGTTGATTCCTCCAGTCCAAGAACATGGTATATCTCTCCTTCTGTTTGTATCATCTTTGATTTCTTTCATCAGTGTCTTACAGTTTTCTGCATACAGGTCTTTTGTCTCCTTAGGTAGGTTTATTCCTAGGTATCTTATTCTTTTTGTTGCAGTGGTAAATGGGATTGCTACCTTAATTTCTCCTTCAGAGTTTTCATCATTAGTGTATAGGAATGCAAGAGATTTCTGTGCATTAATTTTGTATCCCCCTCTACCAGATTCATTGATTAGCTCTAGTAGTTTTCTGGTAGCATCTTTAGGATTCTCTATGTATAGTATCATATCATCTGCAAACAGTGACAGCTTTACTTCTTGTTTTCCACTTTGGATTCCTTTAATTTCTTTTTCTTCTCTGATTGCTGTGGCTAAAACTTCCAAAACTATGTTGAATAATAGTGGTAAGAGTGGGCAACCTTGTCTTGTTCCTGATCTTAGTGGAAATGGTTTCAATTTTTCACTATTGAGAACGATGTTGGCTTTGGGTTTGTCATATATGGCCTTTATTATATTGAGGTAAGTTCTCTCTATGCCTACTTTCTGGAGGGTTTTTATCATAAATGGGTGTTGAATTTTGTCGAAAGCTTTTTCTGCATCTATTGAGATGATCATATGGTTATTCTCCTTCAGTTTGATATGATTTCAATTTTCTTAAATTTACCAAGGCTTGATTTGTGACCCATGATATGATCTGTCCTGAGAATATTCCATGAGCACTTGAGAAGAAAGTGTATTCTGCTGTTTTTGGATGGAATGCCCTATAAACATCAATTAAGTCCATCTTGTTGAATGTATCATTTAAAGCTTGTGTTTCCTTGGTTATTTTCATTTTGGATGATCTGTCCATTGGTGAAAGTGGGGTGTTAAAGTCCCCTACTATGATTGTGTTACTGTCGATTTCCCCTTTTATGGCTGTTAACATTTGCCTTATGTATTGAGGTACTCCTATGTTGGGTGCTTAAATATTTAGAATTGTTATATCTTCTTCTTGGATTGATCCCTTGATCATTATGTAGTGTGCTTCTTTGTCTCTTGTAATAGTCTTTATTTTAAAGTCTATTCTGTCTGATATGAGAATTGCTAGTCCAGTGTTCTTTTGATTTCCATTTGCATGGAATATCTTTTTCCATTCTACCACTTTCAGTCTGTATGTGTCCCTAGGCCTGAAGTGGGTCTCTTGTAGACAGCATATATACAGGTCTTGGTTTTGTATCCATTCAGCCAATCTGTGTTTTTTGGTTGGGGCATTTAATCCATTTACATTCAAGGTTATTATCAATATGTATGTTCCTATTACCATTTTCTTAATTGTTTTGAGTTTGTTATTGTAGGTCTTTTCCTTCTCTTGTGTTTCCTGCCTAGAGAAGTTCCTTTAGCATTTGTTGTAAAGCTGGTTTGGTGGTGCTGAATTCTCTTAGCTTTTTCTTATCTGTAAAGGTTTAAATTTCTCCATTAAATCTGAATGAGATCCTTGCTGGGTAGAGTATTCTTGGTTGTAGGTTTTTCCCTTTCATCACTTTAAATATGTCCTGCCACTCCCTTCTGGCTTGCAAACTTTCTGCTAAAAGATCAACTGTTAACCTTATGGAGATTTCCTTGTATGTTATTTGTTGTTTTTCCCTTGCCGCTTTTAATATTTTTGTTTGTATTTAATTTTTGATAGTTTGATTAATATGTGTCTTGGTGTGTTTCTCCTTGGATTTATCCTGTATGGGACTCTCTGTACTTCATGGACTTGATTGACTATTTCCTTTCCCATATTAGGGAAGTTTTCAGCTTTAATCTCTTCAAATATTTTCTCAGTCCCTTTTTTTTCTCTTCTTGTCTGGGAGCCCTATAATTCGAATGTTGGTGGGTTTAATGTTGTCCCAGAGGTCTCTGAGACTGTCCTCAATTCTTTTCATTCTTTTGTCTTTATTCTGCTCTACAGTAGTTATTTCCACTATTTTATCTTCCAGGTCACTTATGTGTTCTTCTGCCTCAGTTATTCTGCTATTGATTCCTTCTAGAGAATTTTTCATTTCATTTATTGTGTTGTTCATCATTGTTTGTTTGCTCCTTAGTTCTTCTAGGTCCTTGTTAAACGTTTCTTGTATTTTCTCCATTCTATTTCCAAGATTTTGGATCATCTTTACTATCATTACTCTGAATTCTTTTTCAAGTAGACTGCCTATTTCCTCTTCATTTGTTTGGTCTGCTGGGTTTTTACCTTGCTCCTGCATCCACTGTGTATTTCTCTGTCTTCTCATTTTGTGTGACTTACTGTGTCTGGGGTCTCCTTTCTGCAGGCTGCAGGTTCGTAGTTTCCATTGTTTTTGGTGTCTGCCCGCCGTGGCTAAGTTTGGTTCAGTGGGTTGCGGAGGGGACTGGTGCCTGTGTTCTGGTGGATGAGGCTGGATCTTGTCTTTCTGGTGGGTGGGACTGCATCTGGTGGTGTGTTTTGGGGTGTCTGTGACCTTACTATGTTTTTAGGCAGCCTCTCTGCTAATGGGTGGGGGTGTGTTCCTGTCTTGCTGGTTGTTTGGTATAGGATGTCCAGCAGTGTAGCTTACTGGTTATTGAGTGGAGCTGGGTCTTAGTGTTGAGACGGAGGTCTCTGGGAGATCCTTCACCTTTTGATATTATATGGGGCCGGGAGGTCTCTTGTGGACCAATGTCCTGAACTCAGGTATCCCACCTCAGAGGCTCAGGCCTGACACCCGGTCGGAGCACCAAGACCCTGTCAGCCACACGGCTCAGAAGAAAAGGGAGAAAAAAAGAAAGAAAGAAAAAATATATTTATATATTTTTTAAAAAATTAAAAAGTAATAAAAAAGAAAGAAGAGAGTAACGAAAACAAAAATCAAATCCACCAATGATAAGTGCTAAAAACTGTACAAAAAAAAAAGGACAGACAGAACCCTAGGACAAATTGTAAAAGCAAAGCTATACAGAGAAAATCACACAAAGAAGCATACACATACACACTCACAAAAAGAGAAAAAGGAAAAAAAATTATATTTAAAAGAAAAAAGGAAGAGAGCAACCAAATTAATAAACAAATCTACCTATTATAATTAAGCTTTAAATACTAAGCTAAGATAAACATAAAACCGGAAACAAATTAGATGCAGAAAGCAAACCCCAAATCTGCAGTTGCTCCCAAAGTCCACTGCCTCAATTTTGAGATGATTCGTTTTCTGTTCAGGTATTGCACAGATACAGGGTACATCAGGTTGATTGTGGAGATTTAATCTGCTGCTCCTGAGGCTGCTGGGAGAAATTTCCCTTTCTCTTCTTTGTTCGCACAGCTCCTGGCATTCAGCTTTTATTTTGGCCCTGCCTATGCATGTAGGTCACCTGAGGGCATCTTTTGGGAAATCTGAGGTCTTCTTCCAGTGTTCGGTAGGTGTTCCGTAGGAGTTGTTCCACATGTAGATGTGGAACATGTAGATGTGTTTTTGATGTATTTGTGGGGAGGAAGGTGATCTCCACGTCTTACTCCTCTGCCATCTTTAAGGTCTTTCTCTACCAAGTTACTTCTAATTGCCAAGGTTAAGTCACCTGTACCTTTATTCTCCACTAGGGGGTTGGAATTAGGAATTTATAGGCCACATTGAAATTCGGTTAGATATAACATTCTTTTGTACATCAAATATAAGGTTATATTTTGCACATTGTCTCAATAATTGCTATGATAATTTTTAAGCAGTATCAACTGAGTTAATTATGCTTCTATTTTTTCACATCAGTGACTGAACTTTCTGAATATTTAACAGGTGTTGGAAACCGTGTTCACTATGCATATTATCTCACTAAATTTGGGAGGTATGTACAATTATTTACTGTTGTGAGGCATATACCATTATTATCCCACATTTTACAGTAGAGGAAACTGAGGCTCAGAGAAATTAGTTTAGTTGGTCAAGGTCACACAGCTGATAAATGAGTGAGTCTGGAGTTACTGATTCAACATGCATTTTGGATTCTCAGAGCCTGGCACGGGACCTGATAGAAAACAAGAGAGCAATAAATACTTGAATGAATGATTTCTCAGTTGTGTGGCAGCATCAGGTGACCAGTGGTATGTTGGGAATCCTTTTCTAAGAAAGGTGAGGGAAGAAAAATTAATCAGAGCTGGATCCTCCTCTTGATGAATCAGCTATCCCTAATACGCTGTGCATTCTAACTCATAGTCAAGCCTTTGGAAATACTTGTGAGTCCTGTCAGAAAATATACAGAAAGCAAAATAGTTTTAGAAGTGAAAGAAAATGTTTTGTGGTTTAGGGTCTCCTGAGGAAAGTTAACTCTTGGGCTGAGTGTAGTATGAGGGGAAATATGTGAGGGGCCAAGAAAGTATTTCAGGTCAGTTATGGCTCTTAGAGTCTCTTTACAACATCGCATTATGTTGCTGTAAGCCATGAGCAGAATAAAAGTGGGTAGCCTTCCAGGACAGATGTGAAGAAGTTACAGGCAGGTCTCTGGTGCAAAGGAGTGCCAGTTTCAAACTTAGGCACCAGCCCTCTCCCAACCAGTCCAATCTAACTGACAATACTTTGATCTGGTTTCCACTCTGTGCTTGGGTCTCTCTGTTAATCTGATTAAAACACCAATCCTATGTGTAGGTGTTAAATCTCCTGTGAGCACCTTGAGGTTGAGGTCTTAATTAAGAGCTTTTTAAAATCTACTGGAAGCACAAGTCCTTTTGGAAACTTATGGTTTTCGAGTTTGGGGAATATTTAGAAGTTGCATCACACATATGGGAGAGGATTCTTTATGTTAAATTCTGAGTGTGTGTGCAAACAGGTGAGTATTTCCGGAGCTTCCCAGTTGCTGTGCATGTTCAACCTGGACTACACTGAGAGTGGTCTGCACCTACAGTTATCTCTCAAGCTTCCTGTTTATAACTGAGGGATAAGAAGTCTCATATTTTGTGTAAATTGGGACAACCATATTGGGAAAAAGCTTGTCAGTATAAATGAGGCTTAGGCTTTGAATTCTGTAATTCTACTTCTGGAATCTATCCTTTGAGATAATTCTTAGTACAGAAAATGTTTTGTGCCCGAAGATATTGAAAGGAATTTCTCCCTTTTTTAAAATAAGAGAAAACATAATTTTTAAATATAAAAAATTTTTTTTAAATTAAAAAAAATATTTTATTTATTTTTTGTTTTGGCTGCATTGGGTCTTTGCTGCTGCGTGCAGGCTTCCTCTAGTTGCAGCAAACGGGGCTACTCTTTGTTGCGGTGCATGGGCTCCTCATTGCGGTGGCTTCTCTTGTGGCGGAGCATGGACTCTAGGCACGCGGGCTTCAGTAGTTGTGGCATGCAGGCTCAGTAGCTGTGGCACATGAGCTTAGCTGCTTCACGGCATGTGGGATCTTCCCAGACCAGGGCTCGACCCTGTGTCCCCTGTGTTGGCAGGCAGATTCTTAATCACTGCACCACCAGGGAAGCCCTGTAATTTTTTTAAATAAGAGAAAACTGTTTCAAATAAGATAAAGTGTAAACATTTCCGAATATGAAACTAACAGGGATGGAATATTATATAGCCATCAAAATGATTTTAAAAGTACCAAACCGGATACTTTATTACTTGTTTTTTATTCTTTAATTTTCACTAAAGTTATTACTAATCCATTTTTCAATCTGGAGAGAAGAGAGTAGGCTGTGGAGCCAGAGTCTGTGAACATGAATTCCTTCTTACAGTAACCAGCTGTTAAGTTACAGCAGTGAGAAACACTGAATCAAGTGTCAGGAGACTTGGCTGTGGCCGAGGCTGTCCATAGAAGATGTGGATCTGTGGCCCCTTAGCCAGCAATACCCGAACGAAGTACTCTCATAGGAGCTGTATGGCTGGTGCTTCATAGGTTCCTTGGAATACAAAGAAACACAATACCCACAATGGTTTAAATTAATTAATTTATTTTTGGCTTCATTGGGTCTTCATTGCTGCATGCAGGCTTTCTCTAGTTGCGGCGAGCGGGGGCTACTCTTTGTTGCAGTGCATGGGCTTCTCGTTGCGGTGGCTTCTCTTGTTGCGGAGCACGGGCTCTAGGCACGCGGGCTTCAGTAGTTGTGGCACGTGGGCTCAGTAGTTGTGGCTCACGGGCTCTAGAGTGCAGGCTCAGTAGTTGTGGCACACGGGCTTAGTTGCTCCATGGCATGTCGGATCTTCCCGGGCCAGGGCTCGAACCCGTGTCCCATGCATTGGCAGGTGGATTCTTAACCACTGCACCACCAGGGAAGTCCTGACAGGGGAGTATTAAGTTTCAAAACCAGTATTTAATCTAAGTGCAATAGAATGTCCTTCTAGCCTGATAGGCACTTTAAATGAAGCCTCCAGACCTTCCACAATAGAATTTTAATGACAGAGAAGAGGGGCAAGTGGGAGTGTCCTATATAGTCTACCACCCTCAGCTCAGTTCCACTCACCCCTCAGGTTACAAAGACAGACCCACTCTGGGGCTTGACAGGCTATATAGGCAGTACTAGGTACCAGGTCATTTGCTTAAATTGCTGGAGGCCTCATGTGTAACATGTGGAGGTAGCAGTTGGATTAGATCAGCATTTCCTAAACGTTATTTTGTGAAACTCCAGTGCTCTGTGAGGAGTTCAAAGGCATCCACAAGTAAAGAGTTTCCTTGATCAAATACATGTGAGAAATGCCACATCCCCCTTTAGAGTTTCCCAGTGTGTGAGCATATTCTAGGCTGTGCGATATTCTGTAGTAAAAACGTATTTTCCAGTGTTTCACCCAGCATGTCTTAAATATATTTGATGACAGAATCCTGTTAGCAAGGAACATATTTTGGAAAACACTGAACTAAGTTTTTTCTGAGTTCCAACATTCTGGGGTTTTAGACATGCCATCCAAATGTTGCATAGCAACATTACAGCCACCTGATTTTCCCACTAGATGGCAGCCTTGAATGAGATTTACTTTTTATTTTTGACTGGTTTCGTTTTGGACATTGCTTTTACCATGCTCTGGGAGAGGGCAGATCAGTTATTGATTTTAAGGCCATTCTTGTAACATTTTGCAAGCTATTTAAAATAAAGCAGTTGTGTCAACTTTGAGGATACATATCAGCCTAGATTGAAATAGTATATGAATTTTCTCACTAGAGCTAACTTAGAAAAAAAAACCCACAATACTGTTTGAACAATACCAGTGTGTCTTATTTTTTCACGTTTTAAATCAGACTTTAGCCAGACAAAATTTAATTGGACATTTGGGTTCTATTGATCTACTTGAAACACTGAACTGTGAGGCTGTCAGGGTGTCAGGAGGCAGTTGAGAACGTTCTTTAGTTCTGTGATGGGTAAGAAGTGTCTTCAGCCACTACATATATGTGAGTTTGTTATGGGGTCACTGAAATATTACTGTGTTTAGATGGCGGTGCACCTTCAGAAGTTCTCCCTTTCCAGGCAAACTATGTTAAGTGGTCTGTTAAAGAAAGTCTTCTTCATGATCTAGTAAATTTGTGATTGGCTCTGTATTAAAAATAATTTGCTATTAGACATTAAGATTTTGCTGGTCTGTGGGTTCGTCAGTCCGTCTTTCACTGGGTCTCACTGTTGTAAAGTTAAGCATTTCAGCAAGCCCCCGCCACCCTCCCCTGCAACCCCCTGCCTGGAGTTCATGGAATTTCACACGTTGGTTTAAGTGTGCCCAGGAGTTTTGGCAAATGAAGTCAGCTTTACTTAAGAATAGTCATGCTTCGAGTTTGTTCAACTGAAGGATGTTTACCTATTAGAAAAGTGTACCTTTTTAATGATGGAAAGGGAGCTTTTAAAAATATAATGAGGCTTCCTGAACAGCTCTCTCAATTACCTGAAATCTGTGTATATTTGCAGGGGGTAGTGAGAAGCCACCCTCTGAGTGGAGTCTCATCTTGCTCTTTCAGTGCTATCTTCAGAAGGTGAAATATTGGTAAGGCCTCCTAGGTATTATTCTAGTAAAAGATTCTTTCTGAACCCCAGTGGCACCCAAGGACATTAAAATTCTCATACTTCCTTAAGGTAAGTTGTCTGAATTGTGATTTTCTTAGCATGACTATCAGGTCTTTTGCTTCATATTTTGCATTTTTTTCTTAGCTTTTTCCATCATAATGTTCAGCACGGCATGGGCCCTAGGTTTTAGTTGATCTTCAGACCTTAGATTTTTAGCATAGTTTGTGTGTTGTGCTCTTATTTGGTTAGACTATTTGAGAAATTTGATGCGGATTTTGTGAGTGTGGTTTATAACTGAAGTATCAGATAAAATAGATAATAATAATCATTGTTAATATGTATTGAGTGTTTATTGTTCTAGGCAGTGTGCCAAGCATTTTACACATATCATCTCATTTCATTTTCACAGCAACCTGAATGGGATAGGTGCTATTTCTATGGCATTTTCAGAGAATACATTGAGGGTTAGAAAGGTGAAGTGACTTAGTTAATGTCATACGGTCTGTAAGTGGCCCAGCAAAGACTGAAGATTTGGTCTCTCATGCCTTACATTTTGCCACCACATGAATGATACGAAATATTCACATCCTAAGTGTTTTGTGGAATGTGTGTATGAATCTTTGTAAGGTTGAGGCAGGCTGTGCTAAGTTGCCACAAGGTAGGAAGAAATTTCCTGATAATGAGAACTTAACTGTCAATTTTTTCCTCAGCTTTAGACACCAAGATTTCTTGGCCTGATGGCTTCATATTCAAATATGTTGGCCGTGTTTCTCAAAACACTGAGTTACTATACTTTGCGTTAACAGTGCTTGGCTTTGTCTTTTATGCAGAAAGCCCCTCCAGGCCTCTGTAATGTGCTAAAAAAGATCTTGTCTAAAACTCATGAAAATAAATAACATAAAACTGTTCGGAATAAATTTGACTTAAGTGAACAGAACCCTCTTCTGTGTATGCATATTGCATACATACAGTTGTGTGCGCCTGTGAACACATGTTCTGTCATAGTGCCTAGGACCAGTATCCTCCATAGTGAAGGACATCTCAGAATTTCCATTATAAATTATTTTAGAGGGTTATAACTAATACTGTAAAAAAATTCAGCCCCACCTGGAACTTACTTTATTGTGTTTGCAGGATTAGTTATTGCAGGGAAGAATGTAGATGCGAACAGATTTTTGTCTTAGCAGTTGGGGGTGGTGCAAATGTTTGTGTAATTGTTGGAAAGTATGGGAGTGCTGTTGGAATTAGATCAGGGACCTCAAAGATTCAAGTGGCAAAAAGTAATAGATCTGTTGGATACTGGATACCTAAGGGGCAAACACAAAGTTTGATATTTAACTTGCATGTTAATTATAAACAGGAAGTCCATACAGCATATCATTGAATTCTGTGAATCTTTCTCTTTTTTTTTTTAAAGAAATTGTAAGAATTAAAACATTATCAGACAGAGGCACATAGATTTATTTTTACCATCAAGACCAATTGAGACCAAGATTCAATTCAAAAGTCACCTCTTCTGGAAGGCCTGCAATAATTACTAAAATATACTGAGCACTTGCAGGGAGTGTGCTAAGCTCTTTACATGAGTTTTATTATATATTCCTCTGAACATCTTCATTTTACAGATGAAGAAGCCAAAGATCAGAGAGAGGAAATAAGCTGCTCAAGGTCATGAAGTAGGAGCTGGTAGAAGAGCTGATTGACTCTGGGGTGCAAGAGCCTACAGTATGCGTGGGTGTGCCCAGTGTTTTCTGATTCCCCCTTTGCACTGACATTCCTTTAACTCAGTTTTTCTCGCCCCTGGGGCTCATGAGAGCAATCTAAGAAGCTTAAAAATGCATGCAAATCCCACCCCCAGATCTGATTAATTAAATTAGAATCACTAGAAAGGAGGCCCAGGTGATTCTACTGTGCAGAGAAGGCTGGCTGAGAACTCCTCTCCCCTCTGCCCTTTATTCCTGGTCAGTTGTTTTTTTTTTTTTAATAAATAAATTTATTTATTTATTTTTGGCTGCGTTGGGTCTTTGTTGCTGTGCGTGGGCTTTCTCTAGTTGTTGTGAGCGGGAGGCTACTCTTCGTTGCAGTGCATGGGCTTCTCATTCTGGTGGCTTCTCTTGTTGCGGAGGAGGGGCTCTAGGCATGTGGGCTTCAGTAGTTGTGGCTCGCAGGCTCTAGAGCACAGGCTCAGTAGTTGTGGTGCACGGGCTTAGTTGCCCCATGGCATGTGGGATCTTCCCGGACCAGGGCTTGAACCCATGTCCCCTGCATTGGCAGGTGGATTCTTAACCACTGCGCCACCATGGAAGCCCCCGCGGTCAGTTTTAATAGTTGTGAGGTCAGTTATTTCTCAAGTAAAAGTTTAATTAATTCAGTTAAAATTTGCATCAGTTTGTATGGGCTGGGCAAAAGTTTGCCTTTGCAGAGGATTTGCTAAGCAAATTAATAGATTAACTGGAGCATAAAGGAAACATTTATCCTATTAAAGAGCACAAACAGCTTTCAAGAATAATAGAAAACTTTATTAATTATAAACAAATTGATAGGTGAATTTCAGGTCATTTTAATGTCTATTAATAAAATTCTCAAGTACTGTTAGTCCACAACATTTTATTAACCTGATTGATTACTTGCTTTCAAAAAGTTGTTTCCAAGAAAAATATATAATTCTAATTTTGTGATGTAGTCATCTTGGGTTCTCCTTACTTTTAGGTGAAATAGTTATTATTGTCTGATGTGCTGTAAGTCTTCTTAACACCATTTTGTAGCTGGGTGCTTTGGCTTATCCATGAGATTTCAGATTTCTTAAAAGCAAGGATCTCATCTCTTTTTAAAGTACACATGCCTGTTTTTGGTGTTCTGCACCTTGCAGGGGCCGTATGAATGTGTGCTTTTGATTAAGGCAGTGCTTGCTTGGGCAAAACAAAACTTCAGTTGAGGAAAATGTAGAGCTCATACTCATCCTGTAGTCATCAGGTGGTCATACTCATAGGGGTTGTTTATGACCTGTGTCCCTGGGATTGGTGCATGCCTGGGTCCTACCAGTTGTTCAGTAGTTGAATTTTAGTCCTGGGAAGATGCAAGAGCTTCTGCTGTGCAGATATATCCTTAAATGTGTGCTGGATCCCCTGGATGGCTCTGGGTCACAAAGTAGGGAAGATAGAGATTGTACCTGGTCTGTTCCTGTCAATTTTGTCCGTTTACAGAAAGGCAAAGTGGCACAGTAGTTAGGAGGTAAGGGTCTGACATCAGTGAACTCAGGTTCAATAAATGATTCTACCCCTTAGTAGAAATGTGGCCTTAGAGAGGACATGTACTTTCTCTGATTATTTCCTCATCTTTAAAATGGGATATTCTGAGGGTTAAGTGAGTTAATTTATAAACATGATTGAAATAGTGACTGGCCAGTTGTAAGCCTCAATGTATGTTACCTTTTACTATTAATATAAAATGGAACTATTAAATTTAGAGCAGTGATGATTAACAGGGAATAATTCCACTTCCCAGGGGACATGTGGCAATGACTGGAGACAGTTTTGTTTATCACAGTGTGGTGTGTTACTGTCATTTAGTGGGTAGAGGACAGGGATGCTGCTAAACATCCTGTAGTACACAGGACAGCCCTCCATAACAAAGAATTATTTGGCTTCAATTGTCAATGGTGTCAAGGTTGAGAAACACACACACGTGAATACAGAGATGGCAAATTATGTGGAGTATTAATGTAAAGTCATTTGGAAATAACCTCTAATCCATAGCCAGCAGTACATTGGCTGCTGTACTAACATATATACTGGGTCCCTTCTGTTTATCTCAAAATGATCAAGTTCAAACATTTGAAAATGAGTAGTGGTAGTTTTCTTATGAGTAGAGTTAAATTCACATTTTGCTCTGTACTTTGCTATAAATACAATTGGTTTTAAAGATTAGTATTAGGAGTGATCGCCAGTACCCTAAAATGTGAGCAGAACTTGTATTAAAATGTATTAAATATGTATATATATTTAATTTATTATATAAATATTAAAAAATATTATAAATATTCTTGAGAATGGACTCCAGCCTCTTCGGCCTGGCCTCCCAGGCACGTCACAATTAGGTCCCCAATCTACCTGTTGAGCCTTGTCTCCCACTGTATTCCTCACCTACACTGTGCCCTCTTTACACTAGAGTGATGATAATATGAAGTCAACTTTAGAGACAGTTTTTGTGCCTCTAAAGAGAACTTGTCTCGCTCCTAGATATATCACCTGGCACAGAATAGGCACTCAGTATACATTTGGAGAATGCATAATATCTCTCCTTGTAGAGCATGTACAGATGTACAAGACACTGTGTCTCCCTATCTTTGTGCCTTTATTCCTTCCTCACTCTGGAAGGTTTTCTTATTGAACTTCATCTTCTCTGTTAAAATCTACCTGAAAGACTTGCACTTATTTCTTCGCTTATTTTTTCTTTAACCTCCAGTCCTATGAATTCCTCCCTCTTCAGGGGCCTGAAGGACTGCATTTTTCTTCCATTTGCCTTTTGTTAGATCTAGTCACAACGATATCCTTCTATACAGCTCAAGGTAAGGAGCCATGACTGCACATCTTTCTTTCTGCCACAGGGCCTTTGCACACGGTAAGCATCCATGTCCTCATCAAATAACTCAGTGGGTCATCCCTTTGTTGTCAACTTGAGGTTCTGTTTGCTATCATGCTGTTTACAACGTGCTTACTTGGAAATGAGTCTAGGGGAGAGTAAGTCAAAGAAGGTAGTTAGCCCCTTGAGGGTAGGCGCTGTGTCTAATTCTATTCGGTAGCTCCTTATCTAGAGTAGCACAGAGAGCATGACTAACAGATGTCTGGGAAATGATTGATGCCTTGTATTACTGTTAGGTGGTTAATGCTTCTTTATTATATATTGTTTGTGGTGTGGAAGACAATCGATGATCCTGTTTAATCAACTTAATCAGGGATATAAATAGAGTTTCTCTCTGTATTAATCATACAGCTAGTGTGGGACTGTTTTATATACTGAATCTTAACTTGTATAAGGAGGGATGAAAAGCAGGGCAAAGGGCTTCTCTAGAAATGGAAATTAGTCTTCAGAAGACCTTTCAGCTCGATTTAGAGGCATGCTACTCTTAAATTTCTAAAATCTGCTACTGATAAGCATACATTAACTGCTTTTTAATTGGTGCCAGAGGCTACTGGGAGAATAAGACCAGTTCAAAATATGGTCCCTGCCCTCTAGGGCCTTATGCGCTAGCACAGGGCTCAGCAAACTTTTTCTTCTTTAAAGGATCAGATGATAAATATTTTAGGCTTTGTGGGCAAAGCCTTCAGTTTCTTGCAGTTATTCAGTTCTGCCATTGTAGGGTGTTCTCAGCAGCCACAGATAATATGTAAACAAATGAGCATGACTGTTAAAATAAAACTTTGTTTACAAAACTGGCAGCCTGGTTTAGCCTGTGTGCCACAGTTTGTTGACCCCTGCTCTAGAGTGTGGGTGAGGGTGTATATAAATGGATATGTGTATGCATATAAAACTAGTGTGCTTTTTACTGCCAACATTGTAGGAACTCTGAGGTGGGAGAGAAGGCTGAGCCAGAGTAGTAGGGGAGAGGCTTGATGAAGGGGGACTTTTTGTCTATGTGAACACGTATAGAAATTTTCTTCATTCCACTTTCCTATCAAAGTTGTTTGTAAAGTCGTTTGTGTTTTCATATATTTTACAAATATTTGCGAAGTGATCATTATAGACAAATTCATTATAGTTTTTACAAGTTTAATGATTTGTTGTATTTTCTGTGTTTTAATGACTTGTTTTTACACTTTAGTATCTCTGAAATTGGGATGCAGCTCCCAATTGATGGTGTTACAAAATATTCCTTTCTTTGCAGATATAAATTAAGATGTGTCAATAATCGATGATGGCTTAGAATCTAGAACAGGGTCACTTCCTTTAGATATTTTAGTTTTTACTTTAACATTTACTCCGGTACCTACTAGACACAAAAATTCTGAGAACGTTTTAAATAAAGATTGTAAATGCCTATTTTTTTTTTTTAAACTGATACCTTAAATCCTGACAGAGATTGGTTACTTTACATGTCTCAGATAATGTTCTGTTAAATAAACTCTCATATCAAGCATGGCTTTTTCTGTGCTCTTTAATGATTTTGGCTTGTTTCACAGATTTCCTTCATAAAGGTAAAATATGGATCAAAATTTCAGAAGTACCTTTCTGTGGCCCAGTAAGGAACGTGGTCACAGAACTGTGCCTATTACCTATAACTTTCCCTTTGTTAGAAGCACAGAATTTGAGAACAGGTGTTGGAATATGTGTGTTTTTCCCTAATTTATCTCATTTATTATTTCATTGCGCTCAGATTTTCTAAAACTATGAAGTTCTTTATGCTGGACTGGCCTAATTAGGAGAGCTTGGGAAGGTTTGTAAAAGGTTTAATGTTCCCCCTCTTTCCTGTCTGTATAAATCAATTAAAATGGACTGTGAAGGAACTCACACTCAAATACTGTATAGCTCTAGATTTCATTGCTATGTACTTGTTTTCTACATTCAAGGAGGAGGTTCTGCTTAACTGTATTTACGATTTACAGTAGCCAGAGATACATTTCAACCAGTTCCATGATATATGGGAATAAGACATAATATAGAAACATTATTTATGCCTCAGATCAGAAGGGGAAAGCTGTTTCTCATACAGTGCTTATGGGCTAAGCACTGTGCATAGTAAGCACATCTGTCTTTGTAATTAGTATAAACAAATCAGAAAAATTAAAATTCAGATTAGTATTTCACAGCTGACATCTCTAAATATTTTTTAGTCATTGCTCCTAAGTAAAAATAGTAAACACTCCTCAGTGTTTGTAGTTTTTGGTTCCTTTTGACATGGCTTTCATTTATTTGTTCTCTCAAAACTTATTATTTGAATGCTGAGTCTTGAAATAACCTCTCCATGTTTTTTTCCTCTTGTGTGTTTTAGAAAAGGTCTTCGGTGCAAGAAGGTGGTTAAATGTTAATTGGCAATTGATCATGAGAAAGAGAGAGAGTAACTGTGATTCTTATACCACATGCAGAATTTTACAGCGTGGTAATTGTGGTTCTTTTGTGTGTGTGTAACCCAAAGCATTTCAAACCGTAGTTTTACTTAATGACATTCTTTTTATAGGGCATGAGAGGTAGGAAAGGGCAAGCCAGAAGCTGCAATTCATTCAACGATTTCTTCTTGGAATAACTCTGGAAAAATAAATTTTATTTATTTCTGACACCTTGAATTGCAATTTTTACCTGGCTTTACCTTAAAGTACTTAAGTGAAAAATATAATGACTTTTTAGAGCAGGTCTAAACTGTAGAGCAATTTAATTGAATTCTCTTATTTTTAGTCAAGGAACCAGAGGCAGGCTGCCCTACCTACCATTAGTGGACCCAGGGAAAATGGTAGTGGAGCCTCACAGACCCAAATAGCTAAATATGCTAAAGGTCTAATTAAGCTATGCCTGCCTTTTCTCCTGGGGGCTTCAGCCCAGTGCCTGGAGACTGCAGGAGCCTCAGTCTCTCCGGGGCCAGCTCTGTGGCCTGTGAGCCTGTGTGGCAGCATGGATCTGCTGCAGCAGGACAGGGTGGGAGGTGGGTTGGCCTGTTCTCTACCTCCAGGCCCCACTTGTCTGATTCTCCATTTCCAGGGGGTTCTGAGTACCTCTGAGACCACATCCTTTGAACAAGGGGAAGGGAGAGAACAGAGTTATCTGGGGGATTCAGTATACCTGGACATCCATTTTGTTCTTGGTTCCCAGTGGCAGAGGCTGTGGTTCACCCTGCCATGGGCTTTCAGCTCAGCATCCTCTGGTCTGCAGGCCAAATTCAGCTAATAAGTCCCTCTTGTTGGTTCAGGCAGTCACCAAATAAAAAAATATACACAACTTTCTTATGAGACTTAAAAGAAAAAAATTACAGTTTGAGAGTTGTCCTGTGTGGGGTCCTCTATAGTGTGTGGCCCAGGAGAAGGACCCCTCTGGCCTAGGTCTAAGAGAAGGCAAGGGTTGGGATAACATTACACAGCTAACTAGTGGTGCAAGCATGATGATATGTTCTTCAGAAACTAAACATTTGTGCCATCTACTTTATAATTTACAAACATGCTTGCTTCTGATAGAGTGAAAAAAAAGGAAAAAATGCAAAGGCAGAAGAGATTTAAATGATGTATTATTCACATTATCTCCTCCTAAGTTTTCTTTGTGCTAAGGAACCCTTGAAACTTACGTGTACATCGTGACTTCAAAAGAAAGAAAAGCGATCAAAATACTCTCCTATGTGAAATTTTCCATTTTTTAGGGAATTCAGGTACGTGAATCACTTCTGTCCTGTCATAGAAAAAAGAAAGAAACGTGACTTTATAGTTCAGCTGAGGAGGCCAGGGTTGGTGTTTTCTGAGGAAGATTGCTTATCGTAGAGCAAAGCTATATTCTTAAATCGATTTCTACGTAGATGTTATAGGAACAGTTTGCAGATGTGGACAGCATTCCCAAGAAAAGATTTTTACAGTAACTGACAACCTCAAAACCTTCCCAGAAAAAGGAAAATGTGTCCTTTCCCAGCTTCGCATATGCTTTCTCCCTGATCAGAAGACTGATTTATCCATGGTGGCACCTGAAAAATAAAGTTTTTAACAAGGTTGCTTCACAGTAAAGATGAAAGCACAAGCAAGTATTAGACAGGCCAACTGGAAGGGTTTGAGTATGGAGGATTTTTATTTCTTCTTGCAATAAACACATGTGGAGTCCAGGAAGGGTGATGCCGTCATCTGGTGGTGTGATGGAGATTCCCACTGACGCTGGAAAAATACCAGGTTAATGAAGTATAAAATGTAGCTTTAGGTACAGGCAGGTATTTTGTGGGTTTGGGAGTCTGCTGATGGGAATAAAATCTTAAATCTTACTGGTCTCAAGGATCTGGGAGTGGGCAGAATGGCTTAGGCCAGGAAGTAGCAAGTGGGTTTGTTTTTGCCTCAAAAACTGCATTTGGATGTCCTGTGAGAGGTCAGTGGAAGAACTGTATGAGAGATGGTTCTCCTGTAGGCTTTATATGTTGACTTGCCTTGATGTTTTTACCAACATGTGTGTTGGTTGTTCATTTAGCACCTGTAACGTGTCTGTTTTTGCATTGATTGGAGGGATTAAGCTTGTTTACATGTCTGTTGTATTCCTGGGCTTTTAGGGCAGTACTTAGTCATCTATAATTTTTCTCTCTATTCTTAAACAGAACTAATTAAGCTTTGGAAAGGTTGTCACTTAGTAGAGGTTGGCTATGTGGAACCAGAAAATAAGGTCTCCTTTCATGGAAAGATCAGACCTGTTTCCCTATTCTTACCACCAAGGGTCCAAAAATGCCTCAAGTAATAAATAGACCCTAGGACTTGAGAAGCTGTTAGCAAAAACCTAGCTTTTAGCAGCATGGAATCTGAAACAACTCACAAAGCACATCATTTTCACGGAAGAAGCAGGTTCTAAAAAAAATTGAGGATGCCTTCCTCCACAGCGAAGTCACTGTCCTTTAGAAAGGAAAAATATTACAGTGGAATCCACGCAAGAAGAACATTTGCTGTTCCCAGGGAAACGGTCTGCTCAGCAGATGGCCTTCACATTTAGGGCCTTGATAGTTTCAGAATTGGAAATTATCATCCTGAAATGGAGAGGAAGAAAAGTTGATTTTCTGGGTATGTGCCCTTCAAATGGAGATCATTTCTCAAGGGATACTTGAAAAAAAAAAAGTATGGCACTATTACCTGAAGCTCTGAATTTATATGTAGCCCTCTACTGTTTGGATATGCGCTAACCAAGGATTTTTTTTTTTTTTTTAGTAAGGAGACATTTAGTGAGCTAAGATCATCAGGAAATATTTCCATAAAGATAAATTCCCACCTTACATTCCCTTATGCATTGTTCTTTCTGCCTAGATCACTTTCCCTCCAAGTGTCTTTAATCAACTAATGTTGGCACGTGAGTTGGCAACGTCATTTGTCTTTCAGATCCCAGCTTTGTGGCCACTTCCACAGGGGAGTCTTCCTTGAATTCCCAGATTCACTTTGGTTCTCATTTTCAAACGATTTCATATCATCTCATAGTAGGACTTGCAGACTGGTATGCCTATAGGAGCCAAGTATGTGATGTAAAGAATGAAATGGACTGTTGATAGCAGAACCTCCTGTGTTTATGGAAGTGTTCTATATCTGCCTGGTTTATGATGGTATCTACTAGCAGCATGTGGCTATTGAGCCCTTAATGTGACTAGTGTAACTATGGACCTAAACGGTTAGTTACTATTTAACTTTTAATTAATTAAAACTTAAAATTAGATAATCGCGTGGCTAGTAACACAGGTCTGTAGAAAAAATAGCAGCATAAATGTGATGACAGATGGTGATAGAACTTGGGCTCAGTGTCGGGGAGACGTAAGGGAGTGCTGAGGACTGTGGAAAACCAGAAACCATGTGCCATATCAAAAAAGGACAGCTGTTGCTCAGTTCTAGCCAGTTTTTCAGAGTAACAGAAAATCCTTATTTCACTGTGAAATTTCCTGATTATTATCATTTTTTAAGTTAGCAGCTATCTGAAATTCTTGGTCAGATTTTGCCCACGTGTAGCCATTTTGTGATTTCTGTGATATTTCCATAGCAAGTGTCACTATTACAATCGTTAGTATAATTATTAATTTGTCTCTCCAGTAGAACGTAAGCTCCATGTGGACAGAAGCCATGCCTGTCTTGTTCACTATTACAACTTAATACTCAGTTTGCTATTGAGTAGGCACTTAGTAATATTTGTTGAATGATTAGTGTATGCATAAGGTGAAAATAAATTAAAAGGGCGGGAAAAGCCAAATGTAAGTAATAAGAGCCAGGGAATTTGGCTCTTGAATGAAATCCAGCTTGCTTTTCTTCATGGATAAGCAAATGCCTGGATGGGAGGAACTCTTCTGGATATAACTCGGTATATGGTGGGTTTAAGGAAAGAGACCAGATCTTAGAAGAATGCAGTGTGTGGCCTTGAGTATGCTTGGTTCCCTGAGAAGGGGGAGAGGTGGTATAGGCCAAAGGAATCTGGACAGGAGAGGCTCTTTGTGAAAGCAGTTGTTCCCCCTGTAAACCCTAAAGGAGATCAGGAAGAATCAATTGTTTCAAGACAATAGAGGAAAATGCTGTTGCTATTACTTGTCATGGTGTCTATATCCTAGCTGAAACCATTTTGTCTTAATACTCTAAACCGTCTGAATATCCTGTAAATTCCAAGGTTTATGGTCCATAAATTGTTAAGAACTGTGTATCAAGACCTTTGATGTTAGTAAGAGTCTATCTCATGGAATTACATTTTTGGAGTGTTGGTATAAAACTTACGAAGTTTAACTGAATTAAATTCTCTGCCCTCCAATTACCCAGTTGAGTTTATAAAAAAGCCCCTTTCACATTTGGCTATTAACACAGTTGCTTTGAATTGAGCAAATCATCTGAGATGTTCATGAGAAATTATTCCAAGAAAAGAACGAATTGTGATTATTTTCATGCTGCTCTTCTTCGCCTTGTCTATAGATGAGTTTTCATAGTGATTCTCTAAAGATATAGAACTGTAATAGATTCTCATTTCTGTTATTGTTGTTAGTATTCTTATAGGGAAATAAGTACATTTAAAACCAATTGTAGGCAGAATGGCCCCCCAAATATGTGGACATCCTAATCCCTGAAACCTGTGACTATGTTGCTTTACATGGCAAAAGGATCTTGCAGATGTGATTAAATTAAGGATCTTGAGATGGGGTGATTATCCTGGACTATCCAGGTGAGCCTAAGATAATCACAAAGATCCTTATAAGTGAAAGAGAGAGGCAAGAGAGAGTCACAGAAGGAGATGTGATGATAGAGGAAGATATTAGAGTAATGTCATTACTGGCTTTGGAGATGGAATGTGCCTAGGAACCAAGGAATGCATGGACGCCTCTAAAAGCTTGAAAAGACAAAGGCAGGGATTCTCCCCTAGAGCGTTCAGAAGGAATATGGTCCTGCTGACACCTTGATTGTGACTCGTGAGATCCATTTTGGACTTCTTGTCTCTAGAACTATAAGATAAAAGATTTGTGCTATTTTAAGCCATTAAGTTTTTAATAATTTGTAAGAGCAGCAATAGGAAATTACATCACCCATGAATGAAATGAAGTCTGTTTACAAATTATGTTCCACATCAAAAATTATGACGTGATCTGATAAGTGAATTCATTTATTCAGTAATATTAGTTGAGCACCTACTATGAGGAGGACATTATTCTAGCCACTGGGGATTCAATGGTGAGCAAACCCCATCATAGTTCCTGCCCTCAGGCACTATGGAGACAGATATTAAACAACTACACACACAAGTATTTAGTTGCACATGTGGTGTTATAAGGGGAAGGGAAAATGCATAGTTTGAAAAGGTGGTCAGGGAGGGCTTTCCTGAGGAAGTGATTTTTGGGTTGAGCTCCACATGCTGACTGGGAATTAGCAGGGAAAGGGAGACGACGGGGGAGCATTCCTGGTAGCAGGAACAGCATGTATGAGAGCCCAAGGCAGAAGTCTCCAGCATCCTTGAGGAGCTGAAGAATTCTGGGGATGATAGAAGGAAAGGTGCAGGAATGAGCCTAGCACTGTAGGCCTTGGATGCCGACACAGTGGGATCAAAGGAAAGGTTTTAAGCTGGGAAGGAATCAAGGACTGTAGTAGTGTAGCAAGTATCATTTTGCCTGTGATGTGGAAAAAGGATTGAAGTTAGGTGAGAATAAATGAGAAGTAGAGTGACCATACATCATCCAAACTGGGACATTTCTGAGAGTGAGAGGAGGTGCTTTACTACTTGGACAATATTAACTCAGACTGTCCCAAGCCCACTGGACACTAGGAAACTGTTGTAGTCCCGAAGTGAACAAGAGCAGGAGTAGCCTGGACCACGTGGTAGCTGTGAAGATGGCTCCTTGAGAACCACATTAGAATGTACTTTCTTTTTCCCTTGGCCCTTTTATGTTCATTTCTTGCTGGAATAAAATTTGTAGATAAATAATTTCAAACAGGTCCAGTGGCTTTGTATGTTGGACTCTGTAAAGAGGCTTCATGTTTTCCACCACACCTGCCTCCTTTGTCCTGCTGTCATGGAATCCCTGGATCTTACCTCTGAAGACATACCATGTGCAAGCAGACTACACAAGTGGAAACAAAGGCACATACCATGGAACCCGACACCCAGGTTTGCCTGCACTTGAACTGCAATTTCTTCAACCTCTAAGTTTTCATTGCCATTCCTACTGATATTAGAGAATATTAAGCAGTTTGCTAGTTTCTGGCAGTGATTTTCGATAGGGGGTGCTGTATTGAATCCTTTGTAAGGCAAGCGCATAGAGCCTCAACTGGGGACAATTCCCCCAATCCTGCCTGATTATGAGAAAAGAGTAAGGATATTTGCAATCAAAGATTTGATTTCTGTTTGTTACCTTTTCTATCACTTTGTGTGAATCTCAAGAAAGTTTTCATACTTGACATCTGCTATTACTATTACTATATTTATGCCTAAATTCTGCATTCTGACAGGGATGCTCTGTTTCCTGTATAGGGTGAAACTTTATTCATTTACTGCTTGTTAAATGTGTGGCAAAGGCCACATTCTTATGGGTTGCCTTTGGGGGTCTCCCTCCCGCTTTAATAGCCTCACCCTTTGCTGTACTCCCAAGGGCATCTTCCACTTTTGGCACATTTTACAGCCTTCCCCCAGTAATCCCTGAGCTGTCTCTCTTTCTAGAACTTGGCGTTTTCCATGTTCTCACCTGGGATGCCCTTCCGTTCTTACAAGTCCAGGACTGATTTCCCCCGTGTAATGGTCTGTTTTACCTCTGTGTTCAGTATGGTATAAATATATGTTTTTTTCTGTTGTAACACTCATCAGCTCATGACATGGACATCCTTGAGTCTGGGGATAAGTGTGTGGGGGGGTGTATTTCATTCCAACAGTGCCTTGTCCAGAATATGCTTTCACTAAGTATTTTCTTCATTAAATTATTAATGTAAATCTTGTGGAGTAGATGGCATAATTCTGAATTTTTATTTGTATTTAATAATGTAGAGCAATTTTAACTGAACTTTCTTTTTCTTACTAGTCCTCAATCATGGTATAGTTTTTAAAAGAAGTAGTAAGAGTTATTAAAATGTTTTTTCCTGCACTTTGGGTGGGCTCTCTTAGGTTTTGCTGTAGTCAATTTCTAGTATATTTCATATGGCCTTTGGTTATGTCAAAGTTTGACAGTGTTGCTATGAAGTAATTGTTGAATTCATTTTTGAGTGTCTTTACTTCATATCCTCTGGGCTTTTCTTAAGCTTTCCTTTTAGGGAAGGCTTTCAGAAGTGTGTGGTTTGGTGTCCATGAATTCCTGGAAGTTCTGGATGGTTGGAAAATGATTCACACAGTAAATATCTAGGACTGGATTTGCAAATCATATGGTAGAATCTTTCAGGCACCGTTGGCCATCAGTCATTGCCCTGCTGGAAGTAAATAAAAGAGATTAGTGTCCACACAAATCTTCTCAGATATGGCTTTGACATAACGGACATTCTTTAGAGCGGTGGTTATCAGAGAGTGGTCTTCAGACAAGCAGCATTGGCATCAGTTAAGAACTTGTTAGGAATTCAGAGTTTCTGGGACCACCCCAGACCTCCCAGACCTACTGCATCAAACTCTGAGGTTGGACCTAGCAATCCACAGTTTAACAAGTTCTCCAGGTGATTCTGATTCACACTGAAGCTTGATAACCACTGCTTAAGAAGATAGGGAAAAAAATATTAGAAATTGCCCCACCTCATGCTTATACTTGATTTGTAAGATCTGGAATAAACCCTGGTTTTCTCTTTAGCTCCTTTTCTGAACTTCCTCTGAAAAAGTCATCATCCTGAGATTTCATTTGTTCATTCGTTCATTCATTCGTTCATTTAGAATTTGGGAATTGCAAACCTCAATATCTATATCTGAAAGATTTATGCTTCATTAGGAAGGCAGCTGGTAGATACAGGCATTTAAAAAATTGTTATAGGGGCTTCCCTGGTGGCGCAGTGGTTGAGAGTCCGCCTGCCGACGCAGGGGACACGGGTTCACGTCCCGGTCCGGGAAGATCCCACATGCCACGGAGTGGCTGGGCCCGTGAGCCATGGCTGCTGAGCCTGCGCGTCCAGAGCCTGTGCTGCACAACGGGAGAGGCCACGGCAGTGAGAGGCCCGCGTACCACAAAAAAAAAAAAAAAAAAAGAAATGTTAAAAATGGTTGCTTGTGACATTATTTCTCTCACACCTCCTTCCCTAATTGAAAGAGATTTGCTTATAGGAGGATTTATCTTTGTTTTGTCTTGGACAACATTGCACCAAAACTGCAGCTGGCCAAAAATCTTGGATATGGCGCTGTGCTTAGGGCTTCAGTATGTTAGAAGAAGAACCCTGTTATGCTGAGAAGCAAGCAGAGGCTCAGGGAGGGCAGCCACTCATTCAAGGTCCTGTAGCTACTAAGGGGCTGAGCTGGGGCATACCCATGCCCCCTTCCAAAGTCTCTGATCTTAACTACCCCACACACCACCTCACCAGTGTCACCGGGCCTTGGGACAGCACCAAGTAATTGCTGCCCTCTGGGCCTCTCTCCTACCACAGGATCCATGCTCTTGAAGCCCTTAAAACCATACCTCCTCTTTTCTCCAAAGTAAAAACTTCCAGTCCACGAAAAATAGTGCCTTGCAGGAAAACCTTTGAAAAACTAAAGATAGCAAAGGGAGCTGGAGATATTACTTAGACTTATGGTTCTCTCTCAGGACTTTGGAGTGAAAAAAACGAGATACAGTAAAATAAGTAAATATATATTAACAATTGTTTATATGTATACCACCAAACCTTTGAAGATGGCTATAGAGTTGCCAGCTTTTAATTTTTCCAATTTAGGAAATTGAAAAAAAAAAAGACAGCTATCATCGACTACCTTCGTCATTTAAAAATTTTATTTTTGGCTGCGTTGGGTCTTCGTTGCTGTGCGCGGGCTCCCTCTAGTTACAGCGAGCAGGGGCTACTCTTCGTTGTGGTGCGCGGGCTTCTCATTGTGGTGTCTTCTCTTGTTGGGAAGCACGGGCTCTAGGTGCGCAGACTTCAGTAATTGTGGCACGTGGGCTCAGTAGTTGTGGCTTGCAGGGTCTAGAGCGCAGGCTCAGTAGTTGTGACACACAGGCTTAGTTCCTCTGCAGCATGTGGGATCTTCCCAGACCAGGGCTCCAGCCCGTGTCCCCTGCATTGGCAGGCGGATTCTTAACCACTGCGCCACCAGGGAAGCCCTAGCTTTGTCATTTTTCATGTCAGACTTTTTCTCTTTTCTCAACACTCAGCCCCTGGGTGAGCTCATCCAGTTTATGGCTTTAGATACCATCAGTTTATTGATGGTTCTCAAATTTGTATCTTTGACCTCAGCATCACCTTTGAATTCTAGAATCATCTGTTCAATCGCTACTCCACCTCTCTGCTTATATGTCTCATAGGCATTGCAAATGCAGTGAGTCCAACTTAGATTCTTAATTCCCCCCACTCCCTTGGTCTTCTTTCAGTGTTTCCCATCTGATGTTCAGGACAGAAATCTTTTCATTATCTTTTGGCCTGTCTCTCACATCTCATATCCAATTCATGAGCAAATTTTGTTGGTTCTCCTTTCAGTATATATTTAGAACTCAACCCCTTTTTACCACGTCAGCTGCCACAATCCTAGCCTAAGCCACCAAAGTCATCTCTCACCTGAATCATTCAATAATCTCCTAATTGCTTTCCATGCTTATTGCCTCTTAACGAACTCTTCTCAACACAGCTCAAGAATGATCCTTTTAAAAGTGTGGCTATGTCCCTCCTTTGCTCAAAACTCTCCCATGGCTCCCATCTCATTCAGAATAAAAGCCAAGACTCCTTTACCAGTAATAAATCATGTGGCTATCATATCATCACCTGATAGGATATGATGACAAGGGCAGTTCATCTCTGTGGTATTCTTCCCCAAACCCATAACCCTAGACTAAACACAAGGGAAACATCAGAGAAACCCATATTGAGAGATAATCTACAAAATACGTGATCTGTGTTCTTTACACTGCAAGGACATGACAAACAAGGAAGGACTGAGAAACTGTCACACTAAGGAGACATGTTTAAATGTAGTGTGGTGTCCTGGATTGGATCCTGGTACAGAAAAAGACATTAGTGGGAGAAGTGATGAAATATGAATAAAATCTGGGGTTTAATTAATTCTATTGTACTAATGCTATTTTCTGCTTTGACAAGTGTACCACAGTTGTGTGAGATGTTTGACGTTTGGGGAAACTGGCTGAGAGATCTGCTCTGTGAACTATCTTTATTCTACAAATCTAAAATTATTCCAAAATTAAAATTTTCTAAAAAAAAAATCCTTACAGTGTCCAACCATGTCCTGTGTAATCTGGTTCTGATAAATACCCTAACCTCGTTTTCTATAACTTACCCTCTTAAGCCATACTAAACTCTCTCGGATATACCGAGTTTGTTTTTGCTTCTGGGCCTTTGTACTAACTGTGTCTTTTGCCTGGAATGCTTTTTCTTCAGTGCATGACTAGCTCCTTCACCTCTTTTAGATATTTCCTCAAGTGCCACAGTATGAGAAAGGGCTTCCCTGACCTTTTCCCTCCCCGTTGTACTCTCTATTACCTTTTCGTGCTTTATTTTTCTTTGTAGACTTCGGTGTGTATATGTGTGTGTGTGTGTGTTTGTGTGTGTGTTTGTCTTTCTTCCTCCACTAGAATGAAGGAGAAAATGTTTTATTTACACTGTATCCCCAGAATAATGCCTGGCATATAGAAAGGACTTACAATTGTTGAATGAATGGCTAAATTTCATAAAAATTTAGAGTGAGCATCCAATCTCAGAAGGAGCAATAGTCCTTTAAATGCAATGAATTTAGCTTCATGAAAAATTCATAAAACTTAATTTTTTAGTTTGTTTTGCTATGGACTGTTGAAAACTTGATGGCTGATAGTGACCTACCAGTTGAAATTTTAGAGCCATTGGGCTAGGTCATTTTCCCTTCAAATGAAAGTGGTATTTTAATTATCCTAAATGCATGCTATTCAATACAATAGACACTATCCACATGGGACTGTTTATATTTAAATTAATTAAAGTTTAGTAAAATTAATTCAGTTTCTCCATTGGACTAGCCATATTTCTAGTGCTCAGAGGCGCATGTGGCTAGTAACTACCAAAGCGGACAGCACAGCTATAGAACATTTCCATCGTTAACAAATGTTGTATTGGCAGCACAGTTTTAGACAGATAAGTCTTTGTTTTAATACCTTCAGATAATAAAAATCAAATGATAATAGCAGGAACCATAACTTACTGGCATTTACTATGTGGTATGCACCGTGCTGTCTGCTTTGTAAATGCTGTCTCAATCCCCAGATTGCTGGGAGAGGTAGTGTTTTTATTTTATAGATGAGGGAATTGAAGGTCAAGGAGAGTAAGTTTCCCAAGACCTCACGCCTGGTAAGCCAGGTTTCAAACCCAAGACTGCTACCAAAGTAAGCCCTGTTAACACTGCATTTCAGAGAAGTAGCACTTACTACCATGGTGTGTCTTTGGATAAGTATCTCTCATTGACAGGCAGCAAGGTTGTCAGGATATATTTGTTCCTTTCCCATCTTGCCAATTTCATCGATAAACTCCAACTTTATTCTGCAGGGTAAATTTTATCCTAAACGCCTCCTCATCATTCTCATCTTGTTCCACGTGCTTTCAAGTTCCCCAGTGTGAATGTTCGTTGCAAGCACTGCTCACTGCTGATGGGTAGGGGTTCTCTTTGTGATGTGATGAAGGATGGCAGAGCCATATCATGGCCCTGGCCATTTCACTTTTCTCTTTGAGTTGCTGGTTGAGTTTGTTACCTCTGCTTGTGCCCCAACGGGATTGTGCACGTGGATGAAGTCCCAGGCATCAACAGAGCCGACAATTGTACATAGCTCCTCTGGAATGGAGGCCATTGGAGCATAGGAGGATGTTTTCTGAACGATAAAAAGAGAAATTCTAGATCGTTAAAAGAAAGCCCTCTGAGAGGAACCCTGCTTGCTTTGGGAGATTGTAGCAAAACTAGTTTTTTAAATCTCATGTATCTAGTTCAGAAGGGATTTTTGTTTCTTATTTTGGATTGTTTTGGCTTACAATTAAGAAATATGTCTAGATCTTAATTCTATAAAGAATTTTTTCTAATGTAAATTGTATAGTGCTTATATTGTGTGGCCAAAGGGTATTTTTAGCGGCAACTGAAGAGAGAATTTATTTAGAGTGATTTTCCTTTCTTATTTAAGCATTCAATGAGGGAGATGGTCTGATGCATAGTAACTAGGCCATGTGTCTGTTATTAAAGTCACTGTTGACAATTTGAATAATATTGTTCTTGAAGAGAATGGCTAATGGTGGTGATTGACTGCTAAAATTCAGCCTGTCAGACCTGACCTATTTTTTTGTGACTCAAAAGAAGATAGAAATATGTTAATGCAAATAAATGTGTCATAACTGTAACCCCTGCATAATTGCCTCAAGTTCAACCACTTTACTTTATAATGCATTATGTACAATTACATCATGGACTCTCGTGGAGTTTTGACTGGAATGTTCAAATACAGGGCAGCCAATCAGAGATGCTATAGCATGTGCACAGTTGGTTGAAGGAATGCCACAGAGGTGGTGGCTTTTGAGCTTAGTCTTGGGTAATGGGTTGGGTTTTTTTTTTGTTTAATTTATTTATTGTTAAAATTTATTTTTGGCTGCGTGGGGTCTTCGTTGCTGCATGCAGGATTGCTCTAGTTGTATCAATGGGCTTCTCATTGCGGTGGCTTCTCTTGCTTTGGAGCACGGGGTCTAGGCGTGCAGGCTTCAGTAGTTGTGGCGTGTGGGCTCAGTAGCTGTGGCTTGCGGGCTCTAGAGTGCAGGCTTAGTAGTTGCAGTGCACAGGCTTAGTTGCTCCGTGGCATGTGGGATCTTCCTGGACCAGGGCTCGAACCCGTGTACCCTGCATTGGCAGGCGGATTCTTAACCACTGCGCCACCCGGGAAGCCCAGTGGGTTGGTTTTTGATGGGAAGAGATGAACTGGTGGGACATTCCTAAGAGAAGAGTGTGCACACAGGTGAAGGGTTTGGGAAATCTGTTTATATATTAAGGAAAAAAATACTCAGTTCAATGATTGAAGTGTGAGAGACAGGTCTTGAAAGATAGATTTGGGATCAGGGCAGGAAGGGCTTTGAATGCTTAGTAAAATAATTTTTTCTTCATATGGAAGGAGTCATTCAAAGTATTGAAGCACCATGCTTTAGAGAGCACAATTTGAATTTAGAGTAGAAGCTGCAAATATGTATATAGTACAGTGTTAAAGACATGAACCCTGGAATCACACTTTCCTGTTTTGAATCCTAAGTAACTTAAATATGCTTAAGCTTCGGTTTCTACATCTTTAAAATGAGAGTAGTAGTAGTTTCTACTTCTTACGGTTATTGTGAGGATTAAGAGAAGTTAAACACAGCACATGTCATAATGCTTTCCTTAGCACCGGACACATGTTGTTGTTATCTTAATTTTAATTTTGTTATTATCACTTGGGTGAAATATGCCTAAAAATTATTACAGTAATCTATGTAAGAGGTAGTACATATCCTGGAGATGCTGGGAGAAGTGGCAAAGAGCATTTGAATGCCGTTAGTAATATTTTACTTTTATGACACAATCTTTAGTTTACCTTTTTTCCTACTTTAACAATAAAATGCTTAAAAAACACAAATATTAACTATAGTTAGTTCTATAAAGAAGGTAATATTTTCTGACATACATAATTTTGGCATGCGTAATTTATAAAGTTCTTTCTTTTTCCTGCCTAATGACTTTGAATTCAAGGATCCCCAGGGAGTATCCTACTACTCTATAATAATTGGGGTAATTTTAAAAGCACTTTACTATAATGCTATATGGATGCTGACTAGCCTTATTCAACCACTACTGGGTTTGAAATTGTCTTTATCATCCTTTCAATTCCTGTTTTAAAGCGATGGAGCTTATTCTCATTTTCTGTTTATCATTGGAGATGTCTCAGTCAATGTCATGTGTTCTGCTTAAGTTATTAATAAGCATTATAACTAGGGACCTTCTGGAAAAATTGGCAAGGACTGTCACATCTTCCTTGATTGTTTTAGTTTGTTGTTTTTTCTTAGATGATTCTCTGAGCAAAGACTAAAATCTTCAGACTTTGTACTTAAGTATTTTACTCAAGTACCCTTAGTTCTTACAGTTTGCTTTGTACTTTAAATTCCTAGAGGGGAACCTGGAGACCCCAATTCTATTCAGCTTGATACTCATAGACACTGTGACTTGAGAGGCTATTGTCATTTCTCTGAAACCACCTTTTTTACTTGTAAAATTTGAAGCTTTGCTGAACATGCCTTCCAAGTGTCTAAAGAATGGTAGAAGCGCCTGTTGTGTGTACAACGCTGTGCTTGGGGCTGGACAGAGGACAGACCTTGCCTCATGGAATTTACAGTGCAGTGGGAGAACTGGTGAGAAATAAACACAAGAACATCATCAGTTGTCCCACTAAAAAATATCTATCTGTTAGTATGTTAGGCTCTAGAAAGGCAGGGAGTTTTTTGGGTCTGTTTTGTTCACTACTGTATTTTCAATAAACAGAAACAATGCCTGGAACATGGTAGGCACTTGATAAATATATTCTAAATAAATATGTTACATATATATATATATTTTTTTTAGCGGTACACGGGCCTCCCATTGTTGTGGCCTCTCCCGTTGTGTAGCACAGGCTCTGGACGCGCAGGCCCAGTGGCCACGGCTCATGGGCCCAGCCGCTCTGCGGCATGTGGGATCCTCCCGGACCGGGGCACGAGCCCGCATCCCCTGCATCGGCAGGTGGACTCTCAACCACTGCGCCACCAGGGAAGCCCTGTTACATATATTTTTAAGTATTAAAATAAAATACATGCAGTCTTGAAAATGGCATTCTGTAAAATCATGCAGTAAAAGTATTGGGACTTAGGGGAAAAATAGGATTGGTACAGACTGTTCAATATCTGTGTACATTTGTAACCAAAGCACTGGCAAAAACAATAATTGGCATCCCTCCTCCGCACCCCACCAGGAAAACATACACAGCCCAAGCAGGCATCTAAGTCCAGCTGGAGGCTGTTTCCAATTTTTTTGGTGAGGCTTCTGTTAAGGAGGGCATAAGAGGAAGTTCAACTTGCTACAACCGGAGAGCCAGTTACGGCTGCGGTGTGACTCTGGGGAGGGAGGAGAACATGCAGGAGGTTTTTTTGTTTTTGTTTAATTTTTAAAAATAGAGCTGAAAAGGCTTTAGTCAAGCTGACACTTACTTCCTTTATTTCCTGTAGGAGGTTGTAACTCTACTCCTGTATTCTTACTCCCCATTGCCTCAGAAAAATTGCTTATGAACCAACACAGCTTCCACATTATACTGAATTCATTCACCAGTCACATCTGAGCTGATTGGTTTCGTGAAAATACATCTTGGTTTCGTGAAAATACATCTTGTATCAAAACACACCATGTATGTACATAAAATTAAGAATGGGGTGAATGCTGTGGATGGGAAGAAAGGAGTAGTTATGATGAGCAACTTGGAATCTAAGCAGGGCAAGTGAGGAAATGACCAGGGAGGGCTGATGATGACGCAGTGGGATCCATGCGTTGAGAGCAGGATGAGGTGGAAGTAGTCAAGCAAGAAAGATGGAGGATGGAAGGTGAAGTTAAAGGGTAGGATATTAGCATAAACAGGAGTTAGTTTTTGGTGTTGACAAGGTTTTGAGAGTAATTGTGAGCATGTTGCAACAGGGCAAACTGAAAGATAATCGGAGGTGAGGAAGTCAAAAACAAACGGCCAGGGAGTTTGGATGAGTCCTCCACAAGTATGTGGAGGTTACCAAAAAGATGTTAGGAGTTGAGATGGATAAGAGAGCCTATGAGCCTCGGAATTCTAGATGGGATTGTTTGTATGCTCTTCCTCCCTGACCACCAGCTGGGAAAGTAGCTTGGGAGTAGGCTGGAGACCCTTCTCACATACCCATAGTGCTTCCAGCTATCTTCTCATCTCTGCAGACTTTCGCCTTTTCACATCTCTTTACTGTCCTTTTAAGAAATAACCATTTTCCATGTACTTTAAATTTTATGCAACTACAAAATGTTAGCAAATATGTTGAGCCTGTATTATGTTCTATACATGGTGCTAGGTGCTGGGGAGATGATGGTAAACAAAACAGGATTCCTGACCCAGGGAAATTGCAGAGAATTAATTTAAAACAAGACAAAACTGAAAAAGTCTTCTTTGCACGTTGGCTGGAGGTATTTTCTCTAACTTGACAGTTGCTTATAGGAAAAATCATAAGTAAAATGCAGGTCACAGAATTTTTTTTATAGGTAGATAATATGTATCTTGGAGCAGAATAATAGCATCTCAGTTGCAACAGTAGTTTAATAAATAGAAAAATGATAGATTGCATGAGGCATAGTTCTCATTTTTCATAAGTGCTAGTGCTTGGGGTGGCAGAATGCTGGATCTGAGGAGCTGAAGTTCTGGCCAGAGCCCTGTGAGTTGGGGGTGAGTGGCTGTTGATGGGCTGGAAGCATCAGTAAGATGACATCCCATTTTCCTTCAGAACGTAGACTTTGTTTCCTTTCATGTTACTGTCAGTGCCATCCAGCCAGTGACCAGCAAGAGCACACTTGTTGACCATTTTGGATCTATTACTTGTTGCAGTGAGAGAGAACATGCATTATGGGGAAATGCGGAGTCTCAGTAATAGGGTGTTAGAAGAAACCTATTATAGGATTTGGGCTTGGGTTGAGTGATTCAGGGAAGAAGATTTTGCTCTAGATTGGAGGCTGTGAGAAAGTGGGCACAATTCTATGACTGAGTAGCTTAATAAATCTTATATATAGGAAGGGCAGACTAGATGGAAGATAAAATCATCATTGGTAAGTAAGCAGCAGTCGCTCGTTATAACCAAGGGGGTGTTTGGTATTACGTTGGTGGCACAGTGTCCTTATTACCGTCTGTGCTTAGACAAAATTGTGACGTGGTTTTGTTTTGTCTCACTTTATCATGGTCTCAGAGTAACCTTGTCTGAGGTCGGTGTTCTGTGAGGTGGTTTGTGTCCAACAGGAGATTAACATGGCCTTGCTGTGAGTGCCAGGCCAGCTTCTGGATGTCAGATAACACTTTTTTTCCCCATCCTAAGTATGCTGACAGTTTCAGGACCTCCTCTTGGAGCAGTTAACAAATGGGAAAACAAGAGGGGGCATGCAGAAAGAGGGGACCAAATCTTAAGAGGGAGGTTTTACTGAAGAACCTAGGTAGGGGGTGGAAGGCTGAAGTGAGGGTGGAAGAATGGAAAAAGAGCTGGTGTTCACGAGAAAGGGGTTGCCTGCGGGGAGATTAACAGGATAAACAAGGGAAAAGTGAAAGGAAAGGGTGCAGATTCCCTCCCACCAGAGGCCAAGAAATGAGGTGATAATAGGAAATATATGCCAAGTGAGAGAGTTAATTCTCTGGCGGGGGTGGGGGGCTGCCAGCCATTGTGTTGGTGGCCATGTAAAGCCCTTAGCAGGTGCCTGGCTCATAGCGGGTGTACAAAGTCTCTCTTATTTTTATTAGTATCTCTGAGTCTCCCATGGGATAAAAGGTAGAAGAGAATGATGTGTGAAGGCCTTCTGCATTGTTGGGATATAGAATACATGTGTATTTGTAGAGTAAGAAAGGGTTTGTAACCTTGGGTATACTTGCATATTAAAACCAGTGTGTGTCAATGAGCTATCACCTCACACCTGTCACAATGGCTATCATCAAAAAGACCACATATAACAAATGTTGGTGAGGATGTGGAGAAAAGGGGACCCTTGTACACTATTGGTAGGATTGTAAATGGGTGCAACCACTGTAGAAAACAGTATGGCAATTCCTCAAAAAACTAAAAATAGGGGAATTCCCTGGCAGTCTAGTGGTTAAGACTTTGCCTTCCAATGCAGGGGGTGTGGGTTCGGTCCCTGGTCAGGGAGCTAAGATCCTACTTGCCTCGCGGCCAAAAAACCAAAACATAAAACAAAAGCAATATTGTAACAAATTCAATAAAGACTAAAAATGGTCCACATCAAAAAAAAAAAACCTTAAAAAACCCCCTGAAAATAGAGCTACCATATGATCCAGCAATTCCAACCCTGGGTATATATCTAAAGAAAAGGAAAACACTAATGAGAAAAGATACATGCACTCCAATGTTTATGTGTGTGTGTATACACACACACACACACACACACACACACACACACACACACAATGGAATACTACTTAGCCATAAAAAAGAACGAAATTTTGCCATTTTCAACAACATGGATGGACTTGAAGGGTATAATGCTTAGTGAAATAAGTCAAACAGAGAAAGGCAAATACTGTATATTACCACTTATATGTGGAATCTAAAAAATAAAACAAACTAGTGAATATAACAAACAGATTCACAGATACAGAGAACAAACTAGTGCTTAGCAGTGGGGAGAAGGAAGTGGGGAGGGGCAAGACAAGGGTAGGGGATTAAGAGGTACAAACCACGATATATAAAATAAATAAGCTACAAGAATATATTGTACAGCACAGGGAAAATAGCCAATGTTTTATAACTTTAAATGGAGTATAACCTTTAAAAATTATGAATCACTATGTTGTACACCTGAAACTTATATAATATTGTATATAAACTATGCCTCAATTAAAAAAAAACCTCTGTGCGTGTGTGTTTACTTTTTAAGAAAGCCTACTTAGTCCAGGCTTTACATAGTGTCTCTGTCTTGCAACTACAACAATAATTTCAAAGTAGCTCAAAGTTCTATAGTTAAATTTCTCAAACACCACGAAGGATAAATAGCTGTGGCAGTACTTCCTTGTAATGATAAACAAAGACACTCCTTTCCTGCTCTGTTTCTGTTACCATCCCTGTTCCTATAACTATGAAAAACTCCTTGCCCCTCACCCAAGGTGTAGCTCTAAGAATTTCTGATTCTTTAAAAAAAAAAAAATCTATTTTGTTTCCTCCTTATTCTAGATTTGGACTTTTTTTGATCATAAATAGTGCTACCTTAGACACCCTTTAACATAAACACTAAGTTTCTTGTGTAAATATATTCATTGGGTAAATTCCTAGCAGTAGGATTGGTGGGCCAGTCAATTAAAATTTTGCCACATTACCTTATAAATGAATTGTGCTCATTTAGACACCAGTAGGATTTGAGAGGGCTTTTTTTTCCATACTGTGGTTAGCCTTGGCTGTGCTAAACCTGAGCATTTTTGCTGATCTGAATCTAAAAATATTATTATTTAGTAAATCTAATTGACATATAGGGAACATACAAAAACTTTAAATCTATATATCACTTTTCATTCTTCTTCTTTGTTGCTAGATGTATCTTTCGTACTGATGTAAAGTTATCTAAAAATATAATGCAGAAAGATGTGGGTGAATTAACATGTATTTTGGCAGGCTTCAACTTTCAAAGATGATGTTTTGTAGAATGTTTTTAAAACTGTATTTGGTGGATAGGGAGCATTGCAACTAAATTTTAACATAGAAATGGTCTCTCGAGGAGTGAGGACCCTTTGATAACAAATTTACCCTCTGGTTGGCCACCAGGGCTGGGACATGATTAGTTACTACAGAGGGATGCCAAAGAGAGCTTCAGTAGCTAAAGTGCAGGTGCCAAGAAGCAGTGGATTGAAAAAAAGGGTAGATTTACATAAATTGCAGGGCTAAAGTATCAGCAGAAATAGTGTGGTTACCCTGCCAAGTCAACTGTTGGTTGTCATTTTTCAGCTATTTTTCTTTGGTAGCCCTTGAGTTTGTTGTTCTCTATTAATTTGTCCCCTCTCTATTTGACAAACATGGTCACCATTTTCTAGCAAATGTTGCCTTCAGTTTGTGTGCCATCTTGGTTTTGGGGAGAATGTTTTTCCATCTAAGAGGCATAATTCAGTCGGTGTGATGTGAAATGGGGACAGTGGTTAACAGGGGTCCCACCACAACGCTGACAAGCCTTGCCCTCCCAGCAAAGGAATCTCCTCAAATGGGATCATTCATACTGACCTACTTGGATTCTCTATTTCTGGTTTCCAGGATGTTCATTTTAGGCACAAAGATTCCTTTGAAAAATGAAATGTGAAGCTGCCTTGCGTCTGGGAGGGAATGAGTTAAATTCCGAGCTTGGTCTGTTGGGGGGCAGTGTGTGTCTTCATTGCTGGCGTGGCAAAAGGCACCTAGCTGGGATGTGGCTTTTCACTGGGAAGATGAGGGAGAGGAGAAGTATGATGGCTTCAAGTAGGAGCCAACTTGTTCTGGGAACTGGTTGTTCCCAAGATGGAGGAAAGCTTTGTGTGTAACCTGAAGCTTGGTCAGGCTTGAATGAGTCTGTCTATAGGTCTCCTTTTTTCCCATTTGGCATGTCAGAACCATGGGGCTTTTGTATGGTTGTTTAGGCCGTAGAAACAATATGACTGTGATGTGTTTTACCTCGAGCTATAGCAGCTATTTGTTCATTTGTTCATTCATTCATTCATCTGTTCATCTATTTAACATTTGTTGAGCAGTTTATTGTTAGAGAATTTGTTGCTGAAGAAGATCAGGTTGGTGCCTGACCTCTGACCCTCCATTCTAGGGGGAGCCCAAAACTGGGTAAGTAGTTAAAAGTGTGGTGCTGGTTCAGAAAGGGGAAGGACAGAGCATGTGGGGAGGGTTATGCAAGGGCACTTAAGCTTATTTTAAATGGTCTGGTAAGGGCTTCGCAAGTAAGCGATGTTGCAGCTGAGACTTGAGGGAGGAATTGCAGTTGGCCAGTGGAGTCAGGTGGGAGGAGCAGGTGGTGGTGGTGGTGGTGGTGCGGTGTTTGTGCCTCTGGTGTTCCATGCAGAGTGACATCATCTGCAAAAAGTCAGGGAAAGAGAGAAATTATTTGTATAGGAAACTAAGAGGAAAGTAGTATGGTTAGAGCTCAGAGAACTGAAGACCCTGCATTCAGACTATGCGTTGTAGACATTTCTCACAAATATGAAAACAGAGGCTGTAATCTATGACCATAAACTGCTATGTCCTTCCAATAACCTATGATACCTTTTGTATTATCTGCCATTCTCAGCACAGAGTATTTTCATTTGGGCTCACCACTTGGGCTCATGCTAATAATTTTTAGCATTTCAAGTCCCATGATGGGCTGTTAGTAACATTGTCTTTGACTACTAAAAACATTCTAATATGCTCTGGACAGTGAATGACAGTAAAATGGTATCTCTCCTTGTACCAGTGAGTGAATTATCTAAACTTCTTTCATAACTTCTTGTGTCCCCGATTTTTACTTTTTACTCGGAAGACGCCAGGGCATCTATTGTACTGTTGTGTAGATTGTTTCAGGAATTTTGAAATGCTTCTTAGGTTTTGTGCAAACATGATGAGATATTTCCATGGATGTCAGTAGCATACCTTGGAATTGAGTGTGGCTTTGGGCAAGGCTGTAACCTGTATGTATGGTCTTTGTTTTTCTCTTCTGTAGGAGGTTGCAAAGCTGCTGAACCAGAACTCCATGTAAACCGCTTAATCTTCTCCAGGGTGTGCTGCATAGTAGGTGCTCAAAAAACAAGAGTTACTGTTGTTTTTCCGATGAGCTGATAACTTTTGTTGGGCTCTGAAATGACATCCCTTGACTTCTTTAACCAAAGCAGGCAGAATAACATTGTTTAAATTCACTCTCTAGTTTTGCAGAAGTGGGTGGCTTCTGTGCTATTGACACTTAACTTGCTAATGCTTAGTCAGTACCTAATGTTAGCTTGACACAAAGCAGAGAAAAAAAGAGAATCTTAGTAACAGATGCCAAATTGCCAAATTAAATTATGGACTTTTGAAGTTCCTTACCTCAGTGGGTATCTCTGACAGATATTTATTCAGAGCATATGCATAAAGTGGACATTCATTTTTTTCTCTCAGTTTCATAACATTGTTTCCATATTTGGTGGAGGGATTTCTCCACCATAGGAGTCTTGATAAGCAGAATTTAACTCCCCCAGAGAAGTGGAAAATACCAAATGCTTACTTTTCAAGTTTCCATGCACCTATCCCTCAAGCAAGTGACCTTGACTCAGCCAGTCACATGCATTTGTTCTGGAATTTGAACAGGAAGTAGTGACACTTTTGTGGCAATGGTAAAATCTGAAGCACCCAGGGTCTACGGGCAATTGCAGTGGAGCCAGTGGCAACATGCAGCTGTCAGTGTGTGGTGATGGTTGGGACAGCCAAGTCAGATGCAATGGTGGTGCTTTGGGTTGTGATCCTAGCTGCAAGGCATCTCAGCTTGGTTCTCCATCCCTCCCAGTGATCCTGTGAGCTGCCCCATAACCTTTCAATACATTTCTACTTCAGTTATCAATTGATGGCTTGTCATGCAAAACCCAGTTGACCTACATTGCATTTGCCCTTGCAGCCTGTTTTTCATAGAGCATTTCATGGGATTACTCTGAGAAAATATGACGTTAAATGCAGAGTAGCATGATGTAGCAAAACTTAGGGATAGTGTTGAATTGTGAAAATGACCATGCTTAGCAAGTCCCTATGTGTGTCTGCAGCTAATCTTGTCTGCAGAAAGTTTTGTAATTACAGTTTAAGGTATTGCAGGGGATAAATAGGTAGGCAATTACTAGTACCTCCAAATCAAGGCTAGACTTTGTTTTGTTCTTTGTGTCATCCAGAGGAGTCTACTTTTGTTTGTTGTATTACTCTGATTATAATAATTATAAACAATCATAATACACAACCAATTTTTTTTTTTTTTTTTTTTTTTTTTTTGTGGTACGCGGGCCTCTCACTGTTGTGGCCTCTCCTGTTGTGGAGCACAGGCTCCGGACACGCAGGCTCAGCAGCCATGGCTCACCGGCCCAGCCGCTCCGCGGCATGTGGGATCTTCCTGGACCGGGGCACGAACCCTTGTCCCCTGCATTGGCAGGCAGACTCTCAACCACTGCGCCACCAGGGAAGCCTTTCCACAACCAATTCTTTTATGCTCTTTCCATGTGCCAGGCACTTGCCATAAATAATTTCCATTTAAATCCTCATAACAGCCATGTGTGGACAATGTTATCTTTATTTTCACTTGCCAAAATGGAGGTTCAACAAGATGAAATAAACTGCCCAAGATTGTTAGCCATAAAACTGTGATTTTAACCTTGTGCTCACATTCTTTGGGCTAATTGAAACTAAGCTATTAAAGTGTCTCTCAAATCAGGGAGCAGGAATTCTCTTACCACCTTGTTTTCAAGGCATCACAGTCTTTCTGGCTGGTTCTCTAGACCCAGCACTGTTTTTCACTGTTGTTTGCCTCAGTTGAGCTCTCTTGGCCTTCAGGTTTCAGCCTAAAGTCACTTCTGTAAAGAGGCAGTTTCTGACCTTTTAGTCATGTTCGCATATTTTTCTGTCAGAGCACTCTCTGTGGTCTGGAATGGTATGTTGTGTGGCTATTTGGTTTATATTTGTACCCCCCTTAGGGCTGTAAGCTTTGGGAACTCCAGGGTCCATGTCTGTTTTGTTCACCACTGTATACTTAGCTCCTGCACAGTGCCTAGCCCATAGACAGTCCCCAAATATCACTTAATAAATGAATGGGTCCATCACTTGCTAGAGGTTAGGTCAGCATTTGTCAAACTTTTTTGTTTTTTTAATTGCACACATAGGAGGAAAAATTAAATTAATTCTCCCTAATGAGAGAAATTAAACACTAGGGAATAAAAATTTAAGGGGGTAGTGTTGGCCTTTGGATGGCCACCAACCATTGTAATATCTAAGTTTTTCTCATCACCTAAGAAGCAATTTTTGTCCGTTGGTGGCAATATCATCCCTGTTAAGAATGCACGGGCCAAGTTTTTTGTTTCTTGGTTTCAACTTCTACAAAATGGAGCTAGGAACATCTAATTTGTAGGGTTGCTATGAAGATTAAAGAATCAGTATGTATCAGTTCTTGTTGTATTGTAGATGTTCAAATATGGGTATAAGGTGTTCTCCATTAAATGTTAATTGAATATTAAGAATGACTTCAGTTGGTCAAGTAATTTTCATGTTGATGTTATGGTTTTTATAACATGCAAATCTGAAAGATGAGACGTAAACAAAATAGCATTTACTGAAAAGGCACAGAGGTTTATCCAAGATTTCTTCATTTAATGGTGATTTCTGGCCTTGACAGTTTACTTAGCTTAATTCAATTTTGAGTCTTCAGTTGTGGAATTTCCTAAAGAATGCCTGATAGTGTAACTTAAGCACAAAGTAAAAGCCCACACCTACAGTGTGGATGCATTATTCATTTTAGAGCATAAAACATAATATTTAGTACAAAGCACACCTACATGGATTCCCTCAAGAATATGCTGTCAGGCCAGTAATTAAATTATGTAGAAACAGCTTAGCTGTATTATATATGCGTTCTCTGGGCTTAAAAACAGATTTTGAGTCGTAAATATGAAAGCCATTTGGGGCATGTTTCCTTCTTTTCAATTAGATAGGCTCAACAAATTATTTTTCCTGTAGATAATAACTTTTATTAAAGGAAACATCAGAAATGCACATCTCCATGGCAACTGACTAGAATCCCTTGCCAAGTTCTCTGCTTAAGTGTCTGATTTATCAGCCCCCAGGTAGTTCACTTTTGCACAAAAGAAAAGTATTGTCAGTTAATTAGGAGAAAGAAATTAGATCAGGAACTTTACTTGCAGTTTAGTTTACTAGAGTATGTGTTTACATATGTACCATTGATGATATTAGGAAAATATCTGTTGATCGTAAAAGTGCCCTTAAAGTTTGTGCTTGGGATTTGTTTGTGTTTAAAGTATATGCTTTTATAACTGTACTGTGTTGTCAAGGATGAAGTAAGAAGGGAAATAGGCTGCCCCTCAATTCCACAGAGCAGCACTCTTTTGTCTGAATGAACTTAATGCCATGACTTCATGGAAATTTCAAGTGTATTTTTCATGGTTAACTCATTTGAGAATTCTCTGAAGCTTGGAACTGGTGCTTGTTTGTAGGTTAACAATGAGGAGGATGATACTAGGGCTTATTGAAACTGCTCACTCACTATGATACGAGTGAGCAGCCAAGTTGGGCTGGCCCCCAGGTAGACCCTTGTTTCGTGTCTACTTTTTTTTTTTTTTTTGCGGTACGCGGGCCGCTCACTGCTGTGGCCTCTCCCGTTGTGGAGCACAGGCTCCGGATGCGCAGGCTCAGCGGCCATGGCTCATGGGCCCAGCCGCTCCGCGGCATGTGGGATCTTCCCGGACCAGGGCACGAACCCGTGTCCCCTGCATCAGCAGGTGGACTTCAACCACTGCGCCACCAGGGAAGCCCTTGTGTCTACTTTTGAGAGGACTTTGGGGCTAACTTCACCAGGCAAGACCGTGGTCGTCCTTGTGAGTCCCTTTGAAAGAGGAACAACATAGTTCATCTGTCCACTTTTAAATGAATATTTACTGAGCACTGGTTATGTGCTGCATGCTCTGCTAGAAATTAGAATGGTGAATCGACAAAAGTGTTCTACATCCTCATGGAACTTATAGTTTGTCTAAAGGCACCTCATAGGAAATTTCCATGATGAGGAGTGAAATCAAGGAGAAGTGCACTGATACTAGGAGACCACAATTTAGTCTGGGAGGCCAAGCAAGGCATCTTGGAGACCTGATTAGAAACTGGAAGCAGGTAGAGAGGGGAGAAGTGCATAGGAGGGAAGCAGAGCAGGGGAGAAGATTCAAGACAGGGAAGATTCTCGAATGATGTTCTCCAGAAGCTGAAATCAGCAGAGCTCTGGAGCTAGTGAGAGAGGGAGGGGAGTGGTGTGAAGGAGGAGTGGTGAGGTGTGAAGGAGGGTGGCAAAAAGCTTCGAATGCGTGGACTTGATCCATTGGGTAGTGGGGAGCCTTTGAAGGGGAGAGGAATCTTCAAGTTTGACACCCTGGCTGCTCTGTGGGAACTGGGTGAAGGGCTCTGTGGACTCTGGGGCCCAGCTCCATCACCATGCACCCCATTTTCTGAGCCTGAGTTCCTAAAGGGGCCAGTGGCTGTGGCTATCCACAATTTCCTAGCCTGCCTATTCTAGCCCCTGGTTCCTCTGGCAATGTCAGTTGAAGTTGTTTTAACTTCAGTTTCTGCAGAGGGGCCCCAGTGTTCTTTTCAGTGTCCGAGTTCTTTGCTTTATCTAATGGATGTGCCCCTTAACTATAGAGCTGTCCCCCACGCCATATCACTAGCTGGGCTATACTTTCTTACACCCTGTATTTTCTTTCCTTCTGGAGAGCTGAGAAGCTACCATTTGCCTGTTTCTAATGAGGCACCAGTGTGTTCTTTGCCAATGAGGCAACTTCTGAAAAGTTACCAGCTCCTGACCATAGCCTAAGGACAAAGAAAGATTTTAAGGGTGAAGAACAGCACAAATTTCCACCTTCCTCAGCTGTTGATCTTTCTTGTTAGCTACTCGACCATTGGGGATTTATAATATCTTACTTAGCACTGTTTGCCATTACATCTGCAAAATGATAACATAGAGTAAAGCACTGCTTTAAAACTAGAATTTAAGAAAGTATAGGTAAAACAAGCAGGTGTATTGAATTTCTGACCTGTTGACTCAAGCAGAACTTGCTAGAATTAACTTGTGGCCAACAATTTTATTTTTAAAATATTTGTTCAGAATCTCTTTATGAATTTTGGAATACTAAGGACAAACATAGTATTCCTGGCAACAATTAGTGGTGATCCTTCTGGTATCTTTATGATTTGATAGGCTGAATCATGGAAATTCTACCCTGCCCAAGCAGATGTAGAAGCAGATGTCCCAGAAGTAATTGATTGGAAAATCTGCTTGAAGATGCGTCAGTTTATTCCCACATTGTCTGGATCTGATAAACCGTTATGCATTTTGGGGATCAAATTACCACAATTGACTTTGCAGTGTTGCCAGCTAGTTTGCATGCTGCAAAAGTGGAAGCAGGGCTTCCCTGGTGGCGCAGTGGTTGAGAGTCCGCCTGTCGATGCGGGGGACAGGGGTTCGGGCCTTGGTCCGGGAGGATCCCATGTGCCGCGGAGCGGCTGGGCCCGTGAGCCATGGCTGCTGGGCCTGTGCGTCCGGAGCCTGTGCTCCACAACGGGAGAGGCCACAACAGTGAGAGGCCCATGTACGCAAAAAAAAAAAAAAAAAAAAAAGTGGAAGCAGTTTACACTTAGTAAAAATGCCATCTATGAACAGTAAAACATTATTATGTGTGCCAGCCTTTCACTTCTTGATCTCCATTTAACCTAGAGGAGGCTCACAGTCATTGAGGAACTGAGTTTTCTAGAAACCCCAAGTATACAACTCTCTAAGTATATCCTCCAAACTCTAATGCCTAACCACCCGTTCTTCTTCCTCCTTTTAAATAAATATTGTGCCAGGGAATCTTCTTGGTCCTGAAGATATCATGGCATGGACAAGATAGATATGTCCTTAATCTCATGGTGTCTACACTGGGATGTGTCCTTTTGTTTGCTGTTTACCAAGTAACTGAACACCATAAAAACCTTTTTTCTCAACCACTGCGCCACCTGGGAAGCCCCATAAAAATCATTTTTAAAAGCTTTTTTTTCCTGAGAAAATTTACCTTCTCCCAACCCTGTGTTCTACTAGAGAATGGACTTGAGGATATGGGGAGGGGGAAGGGTAAGCTGTGACAAAGCGAGCGAGTGGCATGGACATATATACACTACCAAACGTAAAATAGATAGCTAATGGGAAGCAGCCGCATAGCATAGGGAGATTAGCTCGGTGCTTTGTGACCACCTAGAGGGGTGGGATAGGGAGGGTGGGAGGGAGGGAGATGCAAGAGGTAGGAGATATGGGAACATATGTATATGTATAACTGATTCACTTTGTTATAAAGCAGAAACTAACACACCATTGTAAAGCAATTATACTCCAATAAAGATGTAAAAAAAAGGTAATTGTGATCTTCAAGATACTTTAAGCCTATGAGATGGAATATTCTAATGCCATTACATATAATATATATTTTTTTGCGGTATGCAGGCCTCTCACTGTTGTGGCCTCTCCCGTTGTGGAGCACAGGCTCCGGACGCACAGGCTTAGCAGCCATGGCTCACTGGCCCAGCCGCTCCGTGGCATGTGGGATCTTCCCGGACCGGGGCACGAACCCGTGTCCCCTGCATCGGCAGGTGGACTCTCCACCACTGCACCACCAGGGAAGCCCACATACAATATTTTTGAAAAATAGTTAGTGGGAAATACCTCAGGACATAATGTTAAATGAAAAAGGCAGAATATAAGCTTAATATATCATATGATCCCATTTGTATTTTATAAATAACTACAGAGATATAAACATTTGTAAATAGTTGGAAAAATTAAAAAACACATAGATAAGAGGCTGGGTGGAAATCCAGAATATTGTTAATAGTTATGTGTGGGTAGGGGCATAGTGGTTACTTTTTTTCTTAAACTATTCTATAGTTTTTCTATTTTCAAAAATAATATGTATTAATTTTATAATCAGGGGAAAATGTTATTGAAAATAATCCCAGTCTTGAATCCCTATGAAATAGACATTTTATTGCTATAGAGATAGATGTCTGCACCAAGCATCTGGAGGGGCTTTTATAGCAGAGAGAACTACAGCTGATGCTCATTCTCCCCTCTCCTGTTGCTCAGATTCTAAATGCTTTACCTCTCTCCTCGAAGTCACCCTTCATTTTGCTTATCTCCATCTAGTTCTTCCGGTTATTTAACTAAATTATTATTGGTATATAGGAGAAATTACTATAATTTGGGTATAGGCTGACGTATCTCGCTATGTTGCATCTATTTAAATCCCAGCCTAGGCAAGGACTTAGACATGTTAAAAGTGGTGAAATTAAGTAAAGATATGAATGATGTGAAAATCCATTTGGGGTGCCTTTGGAGGTGTAGGGTACTATTGATACACTGTTCACGAAAGGGAGGAAGAAGACAGCTAGAGGATTCTGGAATGCCACTCAGTGAAAAGCTGGGACCTTAAGGGGAGTTCTGAATCTGGGTGTGTGTGTGTTTGTGTTACAAGGTCTGCCTATATGTATGTGCTATGGGTATTTTTTTTGTACTCAGAAAATTACATATTTTGGGGGTGAAATTATATATACAATAGTGTATATAGTACTTTTTTCCCCAAATGAATGTAGATGCTGTTATAATGGATATGAAATTAATTTACTCATTAGCGTCATCAATGTATCCTAAAAGTGCAGTTAGTATCTTGAGGTCCTTCATAATAATGCTAATGATGATACCACACCTAACATTTCCTGGGTGTTTAGTATGTGTCAGATTCTATGCTAAGCTCTTCATTCTACACTAACTTATGAAATGCTGTTTTATTATTGGAAAGGTGTCTTTATCCTTGGAAAAATTGGGAACTACTGGTTGAGAATGTCTGGTGTAAATTCTAAGACCCAAAAGCTTTGGAGGCAGTGTAGTTTAATGGGTTAGAAGCTGAATCCTGGTGTCAGCAAGACCTGGGTTCAAACCCTGGCTCTGCCCTTTTCTGGTTGTGTGGCTTTGAGAAAGTTATTTAGCATTCCTCGATCCTTCTCCCCATTTGTAGAACAGAAATTACTGTTACAAGATTAAATAATACAGGCAAAATCCTTAACGGTGCCTGACAAGTAGAGAGTGCTCAAAAATGATACCTATTTCATAATGAGCTTATAGTCACAGGTTAACTTGAAAAAAGACCAGTGAATGGCAGTTGCTATACGAAGCCACATAGGTGATTTTTTTGTAGACTTGAGTCTCAGGCCCAGAAAAAAGGAGATAAAATTTATCCAATATTTAAAAGTTTTAAACCTTGACCAAGATAAAATTTGACAAGAAAGCACATAAAGTTTAAGGGATAACTAAACAGAATTAGGCAAACAACTTGAGGTACCACCATCTATATTACCAGCTATTGATTCTCCATACCCATTGGATTTGCTGCCCGGTGCTCTCCTTTGGGAACACAAATGGATTTGTTTTCTTAAGTGAGTGTTCCCTCTGCCTTAGTCTTGTTCTTGGCATCTTTTGCATCTGGCCTTGTGACCTGATGGTAGTTTTGGTGGCATTGCCCACAGCTGGCAAGACTGTTGTTATTTTAATGCCTTTAAATAGTCTGTCTGAACCACAGCCCTTGGATACCAAAAATCAACATTGTAAAAGATAATGGGCCCTAATGATGTGGGTTGTTAGGTGGTTAGCTGAGTTACAGAGGGTGTTGTTACTGGTCCAGAGTTTGGACAGACATTAATCAGATGCTGGAGTAACTGGGATCCTGCTCAGAATGCAATGTTCTCCAGTGACTCACTTTGCGGAAAGATACTGCCTTTTTCTAAGAGAGCACCCTGGACTTGGGGAAACAATTTGGAGATGGGCTTAATGAGGAAAATTTCCATAGTAATCATAGGTATTGTCATACACAATTATGGAACACAGGCTCTTGCTTGCTCTAATGAAGTATTTAGTTGTCTGTGGATTGAAAAATAAAATCTGAGAGCGTATTCCCTGCTAATTTCTTCAGTGAAGAAGGTGTTGATATCTGGATGACAGATAGTAAGGATTGGGTCTATTTGTTTTATTTTGTTCTAAGACATGGGTATTCTATACAAGACAAGCAGTTATGTTAAGACAAGCTGTTTTTTTTTTTTTTCATGAAGTGTTAAAAGAGTTTACATGAAAATACTTTTGAAGAAACCATTCAAAGACAACCTGAATCCAACTTTGTGGCTTCATAATGAGATACACACACACATACACACCATTCTTCAAAAAAAAGTTTTCTTGCTGAGTATAAGTGACTCTGTTGGGGGCAGTGTTATGTCATATTGATGTCACTGGAAGATTTTTCAGTGCTTTCTAAATATGCATCTAATTAAATGTATATGTCACATTAAAAACTTCAGGGGAATTAACTACAAATGTTTGTGTGTCTCTTAATGAAAATGAGACCTTAAATAGAGTTAGCAGAGCAAAAGTAAAATTAAATCATGCATCCAGTCCACAAATATGTTTTGAATGCCTGCTCTGTGGCAGGCCCTGTGTTGGGAGATGGAGTACCCTGGTGTGAGCAAGGCAAGCAACTCCTGCCCTCATGGAACTTAGAGCAGTCTGACTACTACACTCAAGGCTGTCTTGTGAATTTCCCCAAGACAATAAAAAAATACCTCCCATCAGGTCCTCTACATAAGGCTGTTCTTTGGGTTAGTCTATGAGCTTGTTATGAGATGGCATTTACTTAGCACTTACCAAGCTCATTATAAATAAGTATTATAATTCCTGTTCCCAAGCTTTCAGTTTGTCCCTTGTGTTTTCTTTTTTTAATATGCTTTTTTTGGGGGGAGAATAGTCACAAAGTAATTGGAATGAATTAGGGGATGCTGAATCCCTGACCTGTCATAAACACAATATGGATAGGAGAATGTGCCTTTTCATTATATCTGGAACATTTTCAGTTGGTATTTTATTTATTAAGTAATTGAAGAAAAGACTTTATGCAGATTTTCAAGAAATTGCTGTAAAATTATATATAATTAGAGAGTATATCATAATTTGATAATTGGGCTTTTCTCAAGTAAGAAATAATCCTTCCTTTTGTCCTAATTAGGTTGAGTAGCATTTACTTGTACCCCTTTTAAGCCAGTGGTCAAGAAATAGAAAAGTGATCAGAAAAATCTGGCCTTCTTCATCTTCCACAAATAGCTCTTAGAGTTACTTTAAGGTCAGAGGCTCTCAGGCCACTGTCCTTCTCTTGAGAACTTAATGATAGTTTAATCAAGTCAAGGAGGAGATGCTGGGTGATCTCATTCTTGATAGACTCTGATAAGCTGGTAATGGGCAGAAATGTTTTCCCAACGAGGTTTAGGTTTCAGCTGCACAAAGAAACTGTCTTTCAGGAAATGTGAGCCCAGGTGCAATACAAACTTGTCTTTTGCCCAAGGGCTGTCTTAGCTGGAAGGCCCAAGAATCTTTGGACCTAAGACATGTGTGACTTCAATGTCAGTGGTTATGGAATGCGTTTTATTTTTCCAAAGCAATTAGTAGTATAGGCTTGGCTGCCTTTTAAGAGCTTGAGTTTAGTGATGCTCAGAAATCTCTGCTGTGGTTGCCCACCGTCGTCCTTTATTCTAGATTGCAGTACAATTGTATATGAGTTCCTCAATCAGGACATTTTGGGAGGCTTTCTAGAGACACAAACTCATTATAATCAGATTTTGTAATTTTAATTTACTGTTACAGCTATTTATAAGAGTGTATAATGTCTTTTGGATAACTAAGAGAAACCAGTTTTCATCCTCAATGTAAGACATTTTTATATCCTCCTAAAACGCACTGCAGTTCGTGGATAAGGTACCTTGAGGCTTTCAAAATGGAAAATGGAGTTTTCACCTGAGGACAGTGTTGGTTACAAGTGGTTATTAGGGAAAGTGATTGCAGACTTCGGGTATTGCCAACAGGCTAAATCCTCCTGTTCCACTCAGATGTCCTGCGGTATTCTGCGTAATGGTGGAATACAAAGATGGCCAAACCAATGTTCTGATGGCTGTTTTGATCCAGGCATTGGAAGAAGTTATGTTTTTGCAATCTGACTCTGAGTTAATGGCAACATTTGCTTCTTGTGTAGCCAAGCATGTTAATAAAGCACCCTTTCTGAAAGTGGTCCAGAGAACTGGCTTCTAGAAGCAAAGAGCAATTCTCTAGAAACATATTAAGACTTAACGCTCCTAGTGTTGTAAAGAAGTTGTTCCATGAGAACGAATTTATTGTGCGTAAGAGCATATTCTTAACTCTTTATTCTTTGCTGATAGCAAAATGTATGCACCTCGTGGTTAGATATTGTCTTACTGTTGTTTTTTTTAAAGAAGTCACTTAACAATCTGGGTTTCTACTTAGGGTATAGCCTGTTGTACCCACTGAAGCAAATGGCTTTGATCAATCCTCCCCTGGTGGCTGGGCTGTGTATGGATAGATAGAGGGTTATGGAGTGTTGGGAAGGGATACTTAGCTGGGCTTGTGTTTTAAGAGATGATTAGAATTGCTTTATGTTCTCTTTTACTAATTCTATGCCTAGTTCCTTACAAAGGAAAAGAAAATTAAGGAAAAAGAGCTTGGTTCATGCTGATTTCTCGTACTCCTGGAATAAAGTTTTGGTTTACATACAGTTCTCTTAAGAAGAGAAGACTGACCCCAAAGTGACTCCATCCCATATTTTTTAAGTAAAAAAATAAAAATAAAAAGAGTATGAGATTTTCATATAGTTCAAATAATTAATTATAAACTTCCTAATAATAAACTTCCATGGGAGAAGTCTGTACCTGGAACAGAAGGGACACAGAGAAAGTGGTAATTCTATTTGTGTGCTGGCCTTGGTGCTGAGTGATGTACATGATATATTTATTGTTCATCCCTTACAACAACCTTGAGAGATAGATACCCAGTCCACTCAGTTGCTCAAGCTGGAAATTTAGGAATTATCCTTGATTGTTCCTCTCACCCACTACATCCTATTTATAATCAAGCACTGATGGTTATACCTCCACTTATATTTCACAGCCATTTGACTCCTCTCCATGTCCCCATCTAACCCCCTGGACTAGGCCACTATCATTATTCACTTCTTATCTGGTATCCCTGAGTCCACAGTTCCTCCTTCATCCTTTCTCTACGTGGCAGCAAGAATGATACTCTTAAAAGTACATGTCATATCATGTTATTCTCCTGCTTAAAAACCTTCAATAGCTCTCTATGACTTTTACTGTGAAGTCTAAATTCCTTCCCATGATCTAATCCTTATTAATGATGCCCCTTGCTTTCCAAGCTCCAGAACACTGATTTGTCAGTTTTTCAAACACCCAATATCTTTCCTTTGCCTTTGTCTAAAACCCAGTTCCGTTTGCTTCCTTTCCCCCTATCGGGTTCTTTCTCATCCTTGAAGTCTCTGTTTAAATACCACCTATTGAGGTCTCTGTTTAAATACCTCTGTTTAAATACCACCTTCTTTGACCTTGTAATCCAAGTAGGTCCTTCACCTTCTATGATATTCTCTCTCGTCACCCTGTTTCCTTTATAGCATTCCCTATTTAATTTTTAAAATTTGCTTCCTTATTTTTAGCTTTCTTGCCCACTAGACCATGGGTGGGTACTATGTCTCTCTTGTGTATCATGATTTCTTCAGTCCCTGGCACTGTGCCTGTCATATAGTACATAAACACCTGTTGATAAACACATGTTGAATGAACACCTGTTGAATGAATAAAGAAACTGTGTCAGAGTCCAAGGGCACTTGGGTTTTACACTATTGCCTGTTCTCTCTAGCGAGCACCTAAGGTCATTGCCATTTTCTCTGCCACCCCCCACCTTCTGTTGTACAGTGGGCTGATGTTGCTGGGGGTTGGGGTTTGGCCTGTGATGTCTTTATAGCCTAGATCCAGTCCCACAGTTACCCCCTGAGTTTAACCATCATTCATTTGCTGGTAGTTCCTAAATCTGGGTCTTCACAACATTCTTACCTCACCTGTAGCCTACATTTCCAATGCCACCTGGGCACCTTTTGACTGAGCCCCAGGTGTCTCAAACATAACTTGTACAAAACTTGAATTCATCAAATTCTCTAGTTCTCTTTCTGTGATCCTCATCTCAAGACAATGGCACACTTTCGTCTGCTCAGTTGTCCAAGTTAGAAACCTGTGCATCTTCCCTGGGAGATTTTTCTTATTTCCAAGTCAGTCAGTAAAACCTACCACTTTGAACCTCTGTGTATCCTTTGACTCAGGGCCCTTCTTCCTCTACCTACCGTCTCTGCCCTAACTCAGGTCACTGTCTTCTCTGACCTGTTACTACAGCAGCCTCCTCGTGGGTCTCCCTGCTTCAGGTCAGGTCAGCTCCAGTATATCCTAGATATCTACTGGAAATGCACGTTTGATCGAGTCACACTCTTCTTGAGCCCTTACATAGCCTCCCCATGGAGGTTGAGAGGAAGTTTCAAATCCCTTAGTACATTAGAAGGCTGGGGAAGTACATTGTACTAACTTATGCACAAGTTGTGGGGAATATATAGGGCAAGGATATGAAGAGCAAGACCTGATGTATCACTTGTACACTTTTTGATAAAGTAATGCCTGTGCTTACTCTGGACTCTGTGCTTGCTATTGTGTATTCAGAGAGTACAAATCTCTTGTCATGGCCCCTTCTTCTTTATGTTTTCTCTGATCTCTTTTTAGTGGTCATTTTTCATTTGTATGTACACACACACACACACGTGTGTTTATTTCTGTTAGTTTCTACAACGTATAATTGTAAGTTATGTTTTCCTCAGGCAGCCTGGGCTCTAGGAATTGATCAGTGTTTCTAGGTGCGTGTTTCAGATTCCTAATACCTGAAGTCAGAACCCAAGCATGTCTTTGTTGTAAAGTCTTGTGAACCCAAATGCCAAAAATTTTCTGAAAAATTTGAAAGTATCTAGTTTGTCCTTTTGTTCGCTGTTGCTGTCACCACCATTGTCAATAACAATTAATACTTACTGAGCAAATGGTGAATTGTGAAATACTAGTGGATTTTGAAAATCAATTAATTGGGTCATGACCAACATGTTTTAAATAAAAAATATTAGAATAGAGCAGAGTGGAATAGAATCAGAGTTTCTCATGTTTAGTAAGTAGAGGAATTGTTTCATGAAACTTGCTGTTAAATCCATGTTGTTATAAACTGCTGTTGCCACCAGCATTGCATTCCCCATTTCTTCATGGGTACACAACTGGACTGCATTTCCCAGATGCCCTTACATGTTTGGCCATGTGACTAAGTTTTGGCCAGTGGAACAAGAGCAAAAGTGAATATACCACTTCCAGGCATGGCCTCTAGAAACCTTGACTCAACTTATCACTCAAGTTGCTTCCTGTAGTAGGAAGCCTATACTAAAGTGTATTTCAGAAAATTGTAATCGAAAAGTTTAGAAGCTTTCGTATTATTGCATTTAATTCTAATAACCATGTGAAGCAAGTACTATTACCATTGCTATTTTACAGATACTGAAGCTGAGACACAGAGAGGTTAAGTTACTTGGTCAAGGTCATGGAGCTGGAGATTAGTGGAGCCAGGATCTGAATCCAGGCCATTAGTCTGCAGAGCTGGGATTTCCATCATGACATTGTGCTCTCTCTCATGACGATGCTTGTCTCCGGCACAGGCACAGCCAAGGCCAAGAGCTTTTCTCACATAGGTGACTGGAGCTCAGTTTCCAGTTATCCTTTTTCATTGTTTTGAATCTGTTTTTATAAGCATGATCTCCACAGACATTGTGAAAATACCATTGTGAGATATGACTCTGAAGGCTTCAAAGTGTCGTGTTGGGGATTAGCAGTGTTATTCCCAGGGATTCTAACGTGAGTCTGGCTGCCAAAAATCCCTTCCACTGTTTTGGAAAGGACAAAGGGTGGGGGATATAGTCCCATTTATAGGGGAGGAAGGGTAACTTCTAACATATGGCTCATGATTTACTATCTTGAAGAAACTTTTATCTGTGGCTTGGTAGCTAGGCGTCGTCAAGCCAAAGGTGATGAAAGTGTTTATGAGGAATGGGCTCACTAGTGCAATTATTATTTCAAGGGAATGGCCAACAGGAAAATTATACCAGTACAGTTTTTAGAAGCGAAACTCCAATTGTGTCTTTGTGGACAGCTTGATTGTTTTAGAGCAGTTTATTCAACTTCCATTATATCTTCTCAATAACTGATCTCAAGAAGTTTTAGTCTTAAGCAAGGAAGGAGGGAAGTCATCTGTCTTGTCACTCAGCAGTGAATTTAGATGGGAACTGCCTGACTGGATGTGGTTGTCTAGACTCCTTTGAGGATGGGCTGTATTTTTAATATACTTTACCTTTTTCTACTATTTCCCACAATGTATAGTACTGTCCTGTTTTAATTAAAGAGAACACACCGCCCCCCGCCCCAACATATCACATTTATACACATTCATGGAGAACAGGTCTGGAAAGCAAGTTTATGGCAGACTGTTGATGGCAGTCATCTCTGATACTGGGATTACAGGTAAATTTCACTTTTTCCCCAAGCATTATGTGAACCCCGCCCTCACCACCCAACCAAACCCTCCCAAAACCACTCCCCACTTTTGGCGGTGGCTCTTATGATAAGCATTTCTTTTTTAAACGTACGCCCCCTCCACCCAAAGCTGCTTACCAGCTGTAGTGGGACATGCGGACGTCAGAGTTAGGTGTCAGTTCAAGGCCTGTCTCCTTTGCTCCAAGCTGGGTACTTCAGGTGAGTGCCTCAGTTTCCAGATCTGCATTTTACAATGGGAATAATGCGGGTTACCCTGTGAGGATTAGAAATGCAGTAATGCCTGTCAGCAGTTGGCAGGGGGCCTGCCCGAGTAGGGGTTCAGTAAACAGCAGCTGTTGTTATTTTTCTGGACATGTCAGTGTGGCTTGCTCGTCCCTCACATTGCCCCTCTCCTCTCCGTGCTCATGGCCCCCCTTCTCTGCCAGCCCCCATTTCCTCAGTTATCGAAATAGTTCCCGATGATCCAGCTTCCTTGAACTCGCCAAGTTAAGGAAGTCAACTAGACTTAGCAAACAGTGGTGAGTATCAGCAGTGGGCAGGCACTGTGGAGTTATGTTGGGGATTGGGAGGCCACCTTCTGCTCCACTTTCCCAGGGCCCCCCGGAAGACATATACATACACATGCAGAAAGAATATTGCAGAGAGCTAGGTAATAATGGCTAAGAGCACAGGCAAGGAATTGAATCTGAACCGTATTATTGTAGGCCACTCAGTTCCTCGGTTTCCTTGCTTGTGAAATGGAAAAAATTCTGAAGATTGAATGACACGGAACATGTACAGTTTAGCACAGTACCTAGTACATGGAAACTACTCTAAAATGTTAGCTATTGTTATCTGCGTTCTAATGGAAATAAAAGCAAAGTGCAGGACAAGAAGGAAGAATTAATACGTGTGTGTGTGTGTGTCTGTGTGTGTGTAGCCTCCTGCAGTACATGGGATTTGAACTCTGCCTTTGAGAGACTGCAATGAATGAAGGTTGTATGATAGAAAGGACAACCTGGGGACTATGTTGGGAGGAGTGTGGATGGATGAATGTGACCTTAACGGCGGGATATTGGGGCGGTTATGGTGGGGCATGAAATCAGAGGGTGATGTGTAGCTTCTTTCTGGGAAATGGCTTCTGCCTTAGGTTTGAGACCATGTTGTCAATTTACTTCATCTACCCATCCATCCGTCTCTCCCTTATCTGAGCACTTAGCCTAGTCATTTTACCTCTCTGGGCCTTAGACCCCTCATCTGTAAAGTGAGGATAATCACAGGACTTCGGGGAGTTGTGGTTGAGGGCTGTGTGAGAGAGGTGCTTAGTAATGGATGTTAGGTGCTCTTGTTTGGGCCATGTGCTAGAGGGTGTGCTGTGTGCTAGGGGTTAGGTAACTACTCAGAGTGTGCCCTCAGACAGTTTGCTGTGTAGCTCTTAGACTGGGCCCTGGGTTTTTTCCTCTGGACCTCCTGAGGACTACAGCTTGCCTCTTGGTTTCACCTTGCTGCCAGCTTGCTCAACAAGGCCTCTGTAAGGGCCTCCCATTTACCAGCTCTGCCTGTGAATGAACTCCACATGTGACCCATCATTGCCTTTCTGCCTAGGCTGCTTCTCACCTGTTACACATTTCCAAAGGGACCATCTGCCATCTTGGGGGCATCCTATTCTTGTGACCATTCCTGTCCCCTCCCAGGGTGCATGCCCCTTTTCCAGCTTCCTGCCTTTCCTGCCCTTCCTGCATTGGCTTGTCCTAATGCCCTCCGAACTCCAGATGGTCATGAGGAGTGGGTCGCGCCATTAAATAAATGTTAAATAGCCAACATTTATTGAACTATATTCCAGGTACCCTTCTAGGCACCACTGCATACTGGCTTTATACCTGTTAGCTCATTTCATCCTTGTAACAAATGGGACGGGTGCAGTTCTTGTTCCCATTTATAGATGAGGCCATGAGGCACAGAGAGGTCTCCATCCTATCTGAGATTTTACAACTGGTTGGTGGTAAAGCCTGAAGTGTTTGCAAATCAGATGTCCAAAAATCAGTTATTTATATGTTTTACAGGAGGAAGAGACTACTCTTCTTAGAGATATGAAAAAAATTCTAAAATCTCAAATTTTTTTTAAGGTACAGTCATTAGGAATCTCTGGCAGTACTAATAATTTTGTTACTCAGCCTCATACTTGAAAGGGAGTTGCCTGGATAAAGTGTCAGATTCACGCTAGAGATGAGCCATTTTGAGATGTGCACTAGTGCCACCTGCCTCAGTTCTTTGATTTGTGCTTGTTGTCATTTATGTCAGTCCTTTTGTTTCAGTTTTCCACTAGTTTTAATACAATAACAAAGGCGAATGCAATAAAACATTCTAGAGTTGCACAGAATCTGGTGCAGAGAAAGACTAGATGGTGAGGATTTTGAGCAGATTTAGGGTTGACTTGCAAGCAGCACCAACAGGTTTTGTTCACCATCTGAAACCCTAAAATTCTGATTGAGTGCATGCATGGTGGTTTAAAAGGCTCCATCTGTGATGCCTGAAAGCCAAATGTTTGCAAGTCCCACAGGGGAAGCCAAGGAACACCTGTGTATAGGGCACTTCTCTTGGGGGTGGGGGGAATTGGCCCTGGGCTCATTCATGTGAGCCTACCTTGTCCCACATGGGACAATGTCACACCATTTCTGATTCAGGAGCATCTTTGCTTGATGCAAAACAGCTCACAGTGGCTGAAATGGCTGACTAATTTTTGGCTGCTTTAGAAGATGGATAAGGATGGATGGACTCTGCCATTGTCAGATTGCTTGCATGTGGAATGGCCAGTTCTTGGCACCATGTTTTAGGAATGAGATTAGAAGCTGGAGCTTTTCCAGGGAAGGGTCATCAGGGTGGTTCTTATTTGGCCTCTTATGTTCTACCAAGAATGGTCAAAGGACCTCGAGATATTTCAGGTAGAGAAGAAAATTCCATAAGAGATAGATGTGGCCTGGCTTCCCTTACTTGGGGTGCCTTCTTATGAGAAGGAGCTAGGTTTGTTCTGTGGAAGTTGCATGTCAAGAGTTGCCTGAGCTTTTAAAGAATGATAGCTGTGGGTCAGAATCTCAGCTTTGCTTCTCAGTGGTCTGATCTTGGGTTGCTCCATTATCCTCTCTGAGGCTTGGGTTTCCTCATGACAAGTGAGGATAAGATTTGTACTTATCTCCCAAGTTTGGGCTGAGGGTGAGATGAGGTATTTTATGTCATGTACTTAGCACAATGCTTGGGACATGTCAAGACCTCGATGAATGGCCAGCATGGGTGTTATTAAATTCTGTGTAATGAAGAACCACACCAGATGGAGGAGAGTCAGAGGGAGCAGATTTTGAGTTAACATATGTAAAGAAAACTTTCCAACTATCAGAGTTGCTTCGTGGAGTTGTGACTGCCCAGATGTAAAATTTTCAAACTTCAGCTCAGTGACCCACATCAGGGATAGGAAGAGATTCACACTGTGGGTGAGAAGCTGCACCAGCTAGTTCCTATGGTGCTTTCCGAGTCTATGAGCCCTCAGTATCTTACACTATTAAGGTTTTACTACAGATGGGTGTTTGAAATGAAAACGTTGCAAAAGAAATACTGTGTCCTTTTCTTGTAAAAATGTCACCACCACTACCACAGTGTGTTCCCTTCGTGGTCCAAAGTATGGCGTGTGTTTCCAGCCAGGGAAGTCTTCTGCGGAGGAGCCGCCCTCTCCTCCTGTGACACGCAGCCATCTGGACCGTGGGGGTGTGCAGGGAACACGCTGTTGATTCATATGCCATCCCCTGCTGGCATCTCTAAAATGGGCCCTCTGGTTGGAGCTGTGAAGCAAGCCAGGCCCTCCCTCTCCCACGCCTTCTCCAAGTACTTGAGAAAGAAAGGGACATGACAAAAAGTGTGTAGAGATCCAAGAATGTGGAATGATGGTTGGGTGGTCCCTGAGGGTAACTGGACAGAGAGCCAGTGACTTTCTTCAATCCAGTTTTAGAATCTGTGACCAGAAGTATGATACCCAGAATTATGGCTCTCAAATGACATTTTAAGGCGGCCTGGAGTTCCCAGAAGGTGCTTTTAGGGATCCCTGCAATGGAGTGGGTGGGCTCCAGGCCTTTCCTCTCCTCCCACCCCATCAGTCACAATAGATCCACTTTCTTCCACTTCTTTGTTCTCTTCTTGAACCACTCTCCCAACAGGTGTTTGCATGGCTGGCTCCTGCTCATCCTCCAGGTCTTAGCTTGAATGTTTCCCACTGTGGGAGTTCTTCTCTGATCACTAGATTAAAGTTAAGGGGTGGCTAGTGGGAAGCAGCCGCATAGCACAGGGAGATCACCTCGGTGCTTTGTGAACACCTAGAGGGGTGGGATAGGGAGGGTGGGAGGGAGGCGCAAGAGGGAGGAGATATGGGGATATATGTATATGTATAGCTGATTCACTTTGTTATAAAGCAGAGACAAACACACCATTGTAAAGCAATTATACTCCAATAAAGATGTTTAAAAAAAAATTTAAGGGGGATGATAACGGAAAAATAAAGTACCTTAACTGATACTACAGTTCAGAGCTAAAGAATTAGAAATTTGACCACATGTTCAGCATGGCTCTGGATCGTAAATTTCCCTCCCCCATTATCTCCATCTCAGCATCCATTTATTGCTGTTGTTTGTACAGCACTTACCTTCTGTATATATTTGCGGTTTTTAATTTGTTTCTTTTCATATTTCTTCTGTCTCTCCTACCAGACAGTAAGCCTCATGATGGCAGGGACAAGTCTGTTTTACTTCCTCCCTATCTCTAGGATCTGTCACACTGTCTGAAACATACTAGATGCTCAATTTTATCGTCTGTGTGTGATGTAGAATTTTGTTTGGGAACAAAAAAAACCTTTTACTGTTAAAATGAAAGTTTTAAAGCCAGTTATCTAGAATAGAAGAAATGGAATCCAGCCCTACTCACTCCGTGCTGGTTCACACCAAAGCTGGAGTTCTGTGCACGACCTCTGAATCATGAACTATAGCAGATGCTAATTCTGCCTGGCTCAGACCCCCTGGCCTCCCATTTACTGGGCAGGTGTGCCCATCTTCCAGTAGCTGTGGGTGCTGCTGTGAAGACTCATACCTGTGATCTTTCCTAGAGGTGTGCCTTCATGTGGCTAGAGTTGCCATACTTCCTCCTGTCCAGAAGTGTCCAGGCAGCCCCCACGCAGTGACTAACTAGAGCAGAGTTACAGAAGCTCAGCTTCCTGGAGTCAAGTGGGGTAAATTCTGGGGCAGAGGGGACTCCCCAGAGCTCCTGCGGGCTTAGGCTTAATTTTCTTTCTTTTTTAAAAAAATAAGATATAGCACAATATGATCTTCGGTTTCAGGTGTACTACATAGTAATTTGACACTTGCATACACTATGAAATGATCACCACAATAAATCTGGTAAGCATCTGTCCTCATACAAAGTAATTACAATATTATTGATCATATTCCTTTTGCTGTGTGCTCTATCCCTGTGGCTTATTTTATAGCCGGAGGTCTGTGCTTTTTAATTCCCTTCACCTGTTTCACTTCTACTCCTACCCACCTCCCCTCTGGCAACCACATTCTCTGTACCTATGTCTCTCTTCATTTGTTTTGTTTTTTTGGATTCCACATATAAGTGAGATCGTACGAGATCATCTTTGTATGACTTATTTCACTTAGCACAATACCTTCCAGGTCCATCCATGTTGTTGCAAATGGCAAGATGTCACTTTTTTTGGCTAACATTTCATTGTATATTTATACCACATCTTCTTTATCCATTCATCTATTGATGGACACAGGTTGCTTTCATATCCTGACTATTGTAAATAAAGTTGTAATGAACATTGAGGTGTATATATCTTTTTGAATTAGTGTTTTTGCTTTTTGTGTGTGTGTGTGTGGGTAAATATCCCAAAGTGAAATTGCTGGATCATATGGCAGTTCTATTTTTAAGTTTTTGAGGGACCTCCATATCGTTTTCCACAGTGGCTGCATCAGTTTACAATTCCACCAACAGTGCACAAGGGTTTCCTTTTCTTCACATTCTCACCAATGCTTGTTATTTGTTTTCTTTTTGTTGATAGCCATTCTGACAGGAGTGAGGTGATACCTCCTTGTGGTTTTGATTTGTATTTCTCTGATGGTTAGTGATGTTGAGTATCTTTTCATGTGTCTGTTGGCCATCTGCCTGTCTTATTTGGAAAAACGTCTATTCAGGTCCTCTGCCCAGTTTTAAATCAGGTTTTTTTTTGATGTTGGATTGTATGAGTTCTTTGTATATTTTGGATATTAATCCCTTATCAGATATATCATGTGCAAATATCTTCTCCCATTCAGTAGGCAGCCTTTATGTTTTTTTTTAATAGTTATTTGTTTATGTATTATTTATTTTGGCTGTGCTGGGTCTTAGTTGGGGCACATGGGATCTTCATTGCAGCATGTGGGCTTTTTTTTTTTTTAATTAGAGTATAATTGTTTTACAATACTGTGTCAGTTTCTGCTGTAGAACAGAGTGAATCAGCTATATATATACATATATCCCCTCCCTCTGGAGCCTCCCACCCATCCCACCTCTCTAGGTCATCACAGAGCACCGAGCTGAGCTCCCTGTGCTATACAGCAGCTTCCCACTAGCTATCTATTTTACACATGATAGCGTATATATGTCAGTGCTACTCTCTCACTTCTCCCAGCTTCCTCTTCTGCCCCTGTGTCCTCAAGTCCATTCTCTATGCCTATGTCTTTATTGCTGCCCTGCCACTAGGTTCATCAGTACTGTTATTTTAGATTCCATATATATGTGTTAGCATACAGTATTTGTTTTTCTCCTTCTGACTTACTTCACTCTGTATGACAGACTCTAGTTCCATCCATCTCACTACAAATAACTCAATTTCATTCCTTTTCATGGCTGAGTAATATTCCATTGTATACATGTGCCACATCTTCTTTATCCATCCATCTGTCGATGGACATTTAGGTTGCTGCCATGTCCTGGCTATTGTAAATAGTGCTGCAGTGAACATTGTGGTACATGTATCTTTTTGAATTATGGTTTTCTCAGGGTATAATGCCCAGTAGTGGAATTGCTGGGTCATAATGTAGTTCTGTTTTTAGTTTTGTAAGGAACCTCCATACTGTTCTCTACAATGGCTGAATCAATTTACATTCCCATCAACAGTGCAAGAGGGTTCCATTTTTGCCACACCGTCTCCAGCACTTACTGTTTGTAGATTTTTTGATGATGGCCATTCTGACTGGTATGAGGTGATGCCTCATGGTAGTTTTGATTTGCATTTCTCTAATAATTAGTGAGGTTGAACATCTTTTCATGTGTTTGTTGGCCATCTCTAGGTCTTCTTTGGAGAAGTGTCTATTTAGGTCTTCTGCCCATTTGAAAAAATTTGTTTTTATTTACTTATTTTCAGTTTTGGCTGCATTGGGTCTTCGTTGCTGCGTGCAGGCTTTCTCTAGTTGAGTCAAGTGGGGGCTACTCTTCACTGTCGTGGCTTCTCTTGTTGTGGAGCATGGGCTCTAGGCGTGTGAGCTTCAGTAGTTGTGGCACGCGAGGTCAATAGTTGTGGCTCGCGGGCTCTAGAGCTCAGGCTCAGTAGTGTGGCACACAGGCTTAGTTACTCTGTGGCATGTGGCATCGTCCCGGACCAGGGATCAAACCCATGTCCCCTGCATTGGCAGGCAGATTCTTAACCACTGTGCCATCAGGGAGTTCCATTCTGCCCATTTTTTGATTGGGTTGTTTGGCTTTTTTGTTATTGAGTCTGGCCTTACATTTAGGTCTTTAATCCATTTTGAGTTTATTTTTGAGTTTTGTTTTGGTATTAGGAAGTGTTCTAATTTCATTCTTTTACATGTAGCTATCCAGTTTTCCCAGAACCACTCATTGAAGAGGCTGTCTTTTCTCCATTGTATATTCTTGCCTCTTTTGTCAAAGATAAGGTGACTGTATGTGCGTGGTTTTATCTCTGGGCTTTCTATCCTGTTCCATTGATCTGTATTTCTGCTTTTATCTCTGGGCTTTCTGTCCTGTTCCATTGATCTGTATTTATGCTTTTGTGCCAGTACCATATTGTCTTGATTACTGTAGCTTTGTAGTATAGTCTGAAGTCAGGGAGCCTGATTCCTCCAACTCCATTTTTCTTTCTCAAGATGGCTTTGGTTGTTTGGGGTCTTTTGTGTTTCCATATAATTTGTAAATTTTTTGTTCTAGTTCTGTGAAAAATGCCACTGGTAATTTGATAGGATTGCATTGAATCTGAAGATACTTTGGGTAGTATAGTCATTTTCACATTATTGATTCTTCCAATCCAAGAACATGGTATATCTCTCCATCTGTTTGTGTCATCTTTTATTTCTTTCATCAGTGTCTTACAGTTTTCTGAATAGAGGTCTTTTGCCTCCTTAGGTAGGTTATTACTAGGTATTTTATTCTTGTGGTTGCAGTGATAACTGGGATTCTTTCCTTAATTTCTCTTTCTGATCTTTCGTTGTTAGTATATGTGAATGTGAGAGATTTCTGTGCATTAATTTTGTATCCTGCTACTTCACCAAATTCATTGATTAGCTCTAGTAGTTTTCTGGTGGCATCTTTAGGATTTTCTATGTATAGTATAGTATCATGTTATCTGCAAGCAGTGACAGTTTTACTTCTTTTCCAATTTGTATTCCTTTTATTTCTTTTTTTTCCTCTGATTGCCATGGCTAGGACTTCCAAAACTACGTTGAATAATAGTGGTGAGAGTGGGACCCTTGTTTTGTTCTGATATTACAGGAAATGGTTTCAGTTTTCCACCATTGAGAATGATGTTTGCTGTGGGTTTGTCATATTTGGCCTTTATTGTGTTGAAGTAGGTTCCCTCTATGCCTGCTTTCTGGAGAGTTTTTATCATAGATGGGTGTTGAATTTTGTCAAAAGCTTTTCCAGCTACTGAGATTATCATATGGTTTTTATCCTTCAGTTTGTTCATATGGTGTATCACATTGATTTATTTGCATGTAGTGAAGAATCTTTGCATCCCTGGGATAAATCCCACTTGGTCATGGTGTATGATCCTTTTAATGTGTTGTTGGATTCTGTTTGCTAGTATTTTGTTGAGGACTTTTGCATCTATGTTCATCAGTGACATTGGTGTGCACTGTTTTCTTTTTTTCTTGATATTTTTGGTTTTGGTATCAGGGTGATGGTGGCCTCGTAGAATGAGTTTGGGAGTGTTCTTCCCTCTGCAATTTTTTGGAAGAGTTTGACAAGGATAGGTGTTAGCTCTTCTTTAAATGTTTGATAGAATTCATCTGTGAATCCATCTGGTCCTGGGCTTTTGTTTGTTGGAAGATTTTTAATCACAGTTTCAATTTCAGTGCTTGTGATTGGTCTGTTCATATTTTCTATTTCTTCCTGGTTCAGCCTTGGAAGGTTGTACTTTTCTAAGAATTGTCCATTTCTTCCAGGTTGTCCATCTTATCGGCATATAGTTGCTTATAGTAGTCTCTTATGATCCTTTGTATTTCTGCGGTGTCAGTTGTAACTTCTCCTTTTTCATTTCTAATTTTATTAATTTGAGTCTTCTCCCTCTTTTTCTTGATGAGTCTGGCTAATGGTTTATCAATTTTGTTTATCTTCTCAGAGAACCACCTTTTAGTTTTATTGATCTTTGCTATTGTTTTCTTCATTTGTTTTTCATTAGTTTCTGCTCTGGTCTGTATGATTCCTTTCCTTCTACTAACTTTGGGTTTTTTTTGTTGTTGTTGTTGCTCTTCTTTCTCTTACTGCTTTAGGTGTAAGGTTAGGTTGTTTGAGATTTTTCTTGTTTCTTGAGGTAGGATTGTATTGCTTTAAATTTCCCTCTTAGAACTGCTTTTGCTGCATCACATAGGTTTTGGGTCATAGTGTTTTTGTTGTCATTTGTTTCTGTATTTTTTTTGATTTCCTCTTTGATTTTTTCAGTGATCTCTTGGTTATCTTGTAGCATATGGTTTAGCCTCCATGTGTTTGTGTTTTCTACAGGTTTTTTTCCCCTGTAATTGACATTTAATCTCATAGCATTGTGGTCAGAAAAGATGCTTGATATGATTTCAGTTTTCTTAAATTTACTGAGGCTTTATTTGAGGGCCAAAATATGATCTGTCCTGGAGAATGTTCCATGTGCACTTGAGAAGAAAGTGTATTCTGCTGTTTTTGGATGGAATGTCCTGAAGATACCAGTTAAGTCCATCTGGTCTAATGTGTCATTTAAGGCTTGTGTTTCCTTATTAATTTTTTGTCTGATCTGTCCATTGGTGTAAGTGGGGTGTTAAAGTCCCCCACTATAATTGTGTTACTGTTGATTTCCCCTTTTATGGCTGTTAGTATTTGCCTTATGTATTCAGGTGCTCCTATGCTGGGTGAATAAATATTTACAATTGTTATGTCTTCCTCTTGGATTGATGCCTTAATCATTATGTAGTGTCCTTCCTTCTCTCTTGTAACATTCTTTAAAGTCTATTTTGTCTGATATGGGAATTGCTAGTCCAGTGTTGTTTTGATTTCCATTTGCATGGAATATCTTTTTCCATCCCACCACTTTCAGTCTGTATGTGTCTCTAGGCCTGAGGTGGGTCTCTTGTAGACAGGATATATATGGGCCTTGTTTTTGTATCCATTCAGCCAGTCTGTGTCTTTTGGTTGGAGCATTTAATCCATTTACATTTAAGGTAATTACTGATATGTATGTTCTTATTACCATATTCTGAATTGTTTGGGGTTTGTTTCTGTATGTCTTTTCCTTCTCTTGTGTTTCCTGCCTAGAGAAGTTCCTTTAGCATTTGTTGTAAAGCTGGTTTGGTGGTGCTGAATTCTCTTAACTTTTGCTTGATTGAAAAGCTTTTGATTTCTCCATCAAATCTGAATGAGATCCTTGCTGTGTAGAATAATCTTGGTTGTAGTTTTTTCCCTTTCATCACTTTTAATATATCCTGCACTCCTTTCTGGCCTGCAGAGTTTCTGCTGAAAGATCAGCTGTTAACCTTATGAGAATTCCCTTGTATGTTATTTCTTGTTTTTCCCTTGCTGCTTTTAATATTTTTTCTTTGTGTTTAGTTTTTGTTGGTTTGATTAATATGTGTCTTGGTGTGTTTCTCCTTGGGTTTATCCTGTATGGGACTCTCTGTGCTTCCTGGACTTGATTGACTATTTCCTTTCCCTTGTTAAGGATGTTTTTGATTATAATCTCTTCACATATTTTCTCAGTCCCTCTTCTGGGACCCCTATAAGTTGAATGTTGCTGCACTTAATGTTCTCCCAGAGGTCTCTGAGACTGTCCTCATTTCTTTTCATCCTTTTTTCTTTATTCTGCTCCTCGGCAGTTATTTCCACCATTCTATCTTCCAGTTCACTCATACGTTCTTCTGCCTTAGTTATTCTGCTGTTGATACCTTCTAGTGTATTTTTCATTTCATTTATTGTGTTGTTCATTACTGATTGTTTGTTCTTTAGTTCTTCTAGGTCCTTGTTAAACATTTCTTGCATCTTCTCCATCCGTGCCTCCATTCTATTTCTGAGATTCTGGATTATCTTTACTATCATTACTCTGAATTCTTTTTCAGGTAGATTGCCTATTTCCTCTTCATTTATTTGGTTTTGGGGGTTTTTACCTTGTTCCTTCATCTGTAAGATATTTCTGTGTCTTCTCATTTTTTCTAACTTACTGTGTTTGAGGTCTCTTTTCCCCAGGCTGCAGGGTCGTAGTTCCTCTTGCTTCTGGTCTCTGCCCCCAGTGAGTGAAGTTGGTCCAGTGACTTGTGTAGGCTTCCAGGTGGGAGGGACTGGTGCCTGCATTTTGGAGGGTGGAGCTGAGTCTTTTCCCTCTGATGGGCAGGACCATGTCAGGTGGTGTGTTTTGGGTTTTCTGTGAGCTTAGTATGACTTTAGGCAGCCTGTCTGCTGATGGGTGGGTTTGTGTTCCTGTCTTGCTTGTTGTTTGGCATGAGGTGTCTAGTGGTGGGGGCTGCAGGCAATTGGGTGGAACTGGGTCTTGGATTTGGATGGAGGCCTCTGTGAGAGCTCTCACTGTTAATATTCTCTGGGGCCAGGAATTCTCTGGTGGTCCAGCACCCTGGACTCAGTGCTCCCACCCCAGACGCTCAGGCCCGACTTCTGGTCGGGAAGCCACAGCCCTGCAAGCTACTTGTCATGGCAATAAAGGGGATTAAAGAAGAAGAAAAAAAAAGACAAACAAAACCCCAGACAAATGGTAAAAGCAAAATCAAAGATTGAAGAACAGAAACAAAGAAACACACCCAAAAGAAACAAAAACAACCAAAGAAAACAAAAAAGAAGAGAACACCACACAGACAAAAGAACCCCAAAATGAAATCAAACAATTAAAAACAAAACTAACAAAAACACAGAACAAAAAACAAAACCAAAGCAGAGTGCCAGCTGAAGAATAAAGCAACGAAAACAGAAGAAACAGACAAAAGTGATTAAAAGGAAAAAAAAAAAAGGAAAAGGGAAAAAAACCACAGGACAACAGAAGAGCAAAGTAAAAATAGAACTATAAAAGATTAAAAATATATTAAAAAAAGAAAAAAACAGAACAGAAAAGCAAAGTAAAAATAGAAATATATAAAAAGATAAAAAATATGTTTAAAAAAATCCCCAAGGACTACATAAAAATAAAAAAAAAACAACCCCAAAAAACAGAACTAGCAACAGAACAAATCAAAACATAATAGTAGTAATAATGTTTTCCTGGGGTCTCAGCTGTCAGTGTCCTTGCCCCCGCTGTGAGCCACAGCCCACCTTTGCCTCCCCATGAGGCCCTCCAGTGCCTAGGCTGGTCTCTGGATCTGCTGTGGGCCTGTGGAGACAGCTTAGACTCTGATCTGGCCCTATTCCCACACGTGCTTGCCCCCAAAGTCCACGGCTGCTAGAGCTAGACTGTTCTCATTTGTGGGAACACTCGTCCGCTCAGATATTCCGTACACGCAGGGTCTCCCTAGCTGATGACGGAGATTTAACCTGCAGGTTGTACAACTGATGGAAAGATTTTTGCTCCTCTTCCTTAGTCACCCCACCCCTGGGGCTTGTCTGTGGTTTTATCCCCACCTCTGCATGTGGGCCACCCACAGGAGTTTGCTACCAAGGCTGCCCTGGAGCACTTGGGTCTGCCCTGGTGAGGACAGGGTGTGGAGGTGGTATGGCTCCTTGGATCATGGGAGCCCTGGCGGTGCCAGGTGTGCAAGGAAGCCAGCGGCCATGGGCTCAAGAGATATGACCCTAGTGGGAGCCTTTTCTAATGCCTGGTGGAAGTTGCTGAAGGCCAGCCCTGGCTAGGCTTTTTTTAGTGCCTGGTGGTAGGCATGTGAGGGCCAGCCCTGGCCGGGTTTCTTTTAGTGCCCAGCGGCAGACGCATGAAGGTCAGCCCTGGTAGGACTTTTTTTATTGCCCGGCTGCAGGTGCCGGTTTGTGGAGAGACAGAGGCTACAGTGGTGGCTCCGTGTGACTCAGCAGTAGTGCCCTGCTTCCATCGCAGTCTGGTTTTCCTTCATAGGCATTCCCTGTTGTGGATTTCCTCCCTCCCGTCCCCTCAGGCCATCTCCCCACAGCCAACAGCAGTCGTCGCCCCAGGTTTACTCTCTAATCACCACGCACCAGCTCCCAGCCCCTGTGTGCACTGGTGGACACACGTCCCTGCCTGGGGCACGCAGGACTGTGGTGGCTCGTCTGCCACAGATCGGTTGCTTCAACCTCCTCTGACAGCGTCAAATGTTTCCCTTCTGTCCCAACCTATTTTGCTGTCGGTGAGGGGGCTTCCCCGGATGTGGAAATCTCTCCCCTGCTTCATTTCTCCCCTCCACCCCCCAGGGTGCAGGTCCTGTCCCACTTCCTCCCCTCCTCCTTCTCCCTTCTTTCTTTTGTCCTACCCAGTTATGTGTGGATCTTTATAGTCCTTTCTGGTGTCCAGGGTCTTCTGCTAGTGTTCAGCCAGTGTTCTGTGAGACCTGTTGCATCTTTAGATGTATTCCTGATGCATCCGTCCTCCTACTCCTCTGCTATCTTGGAACCCCCCGCATGCCGGCTTTTTAGTTGTGGCATGTGGGCTTTTTAGTTGAGGCATGCAGACTCTTAGTTGCAGCATGCATGTGAACTCTTAGTTCCCCAAACAGGGATCGAACCCGGTTCCCCTGCATTGGGAGCATAGAGTTTTACCCACTGGGCCACCAGGGAGGTCCCGTTTATGTTCTCTTGGTAGTGTCCTTTTCTGTGCAGAAGCATTTAGTTTAATGTAGTCCTATTTGCTTATTTTTGTTTTCCTTGTCTGAGGAGGCAAAGCAAAAAAAAAAATACTGCTAAGATAGATGTCAAATAGTGTACTGCTTATATTTTCCTCTTGGAGTTTTATGATATCAGGTCTTATATTTAAGCCTTCAATCCATTTTGAGTTTATTTTTGTATATGGTGTGAGAAAGTAGTCCAGTTTGATTAGTTTGTATGTAGCTGTCCAGTTTTCCCCGCATCATTTACAAGACTGTCTTTTCCCCATTGTATACTTTTGCTTCCTTTGTCATAAATTAATTGACCATATAAGCATGGGTTTATTTCTGCACTCTCTATTGTGTTCCATTGATTTACATGTCTGTTCTGGTATCAGTATGATACTGTTTTGATTACTGTAGCTTTGTAGATGTAGGTTGCAATTAGGGAGCATGATACTTCTAACTTTGTTCTTCTTTCTCAAGATTGCTTTGGCTCTTCAGGGTCTTTTGTGTTTCCATATAAATTTTAGGATTATTTGTTCTAGTTCTTTGAAAAACGCATTGGAATTTTGATAGGGATTGCACTGAATCTGTAGATTGCTTGAATAGTATGGTCATTTTAACAATATTCAGTACAGTCCATGAGTGTGGCATATCTTTCCATCTGCTTGAGTCATAATCAATTTCTTTCATCCCTGTCTTACAGTCTTCTAAGGACAAATCTTTTACCTCCTTTTCTAGGTTTATTCCTAGGTATTTTATTCTTTTTGATGAAATTGTAAGCGAGGTTGTTTTATTACTTTTTCTTTCTGAGAGTTTGTTAATGAATACAAATGCAACAGATTTCTATATATTTTGTATCCTGCAATTTTACTGAATTCATTTATTAGTTCTCATAGTTTTTTGGATTTAAGATTTTCTGTATATATTATCATGTCATCTGCAAACGGTGACAGTTTTACTTCTTTCTTTGTAATTTGGGTTCCTTTTATTTTTCTGATTACTGTGGCTAGGATTTTCAGTATTATGTGTCTTGTTTAACTAAGACTCCTGATACTATGTTGAATAAAAGTGGCAAGAGTGGGCATCCTTGTCTTGTTCCTCAATTAAAGGGAATGCTTTCAGCTTTTTTCTGTTGAGTATGATGTTGGCTGTGGGTTTGTCATATATAGACTTTCTTACATTGAGATATGTTCCCTCTATACCCACTTTGTTGAGAGTTGTTACCATAAATAGATGTTGAATTTTGTCATGTTTTTTCTGCATCTATTGAGATGATCATATGATTTTTAGTCTTCAGTTTGTTAATGTGGTGTACCACATTGATTAATTTGAGGATATTAAACCATTGTTGCATCCCTGGGATAAATCGCTCTTGATTATGGTGTATGATCCTTTTAATGCACTGCTGAATTCTGTTTGCTAATATTTCATTGAGGATTTTTGCATCTATGTTCATCAATGATATTGGCCTATAATTTTCTTTCTTTGTGAAAATCTTTGTCTGTCTTTGGTATCACAGTGATGCTGGCCTTGTAGAATGAGTTCAGAAGCACTCCTTCCTCTTAATATTTTGGAATAGTCTGACTAGGATAGGTGTCAGCTCACCTTTAAATGCTTGGTAGAATTCACCTGTGAAGCTGTCTTGTCCCGACTTTTGTTTCTTGGGATTTTGTTTTAGAAGTAACTGATTCAGTTTCATTCCTGGTAATCTGTTCATATTTTTTTATTTCTTCCTGATGCCATCTTTGGAGATTGTATGTTTCTAGGAATTTATCCACTTCTTCTAGGTTATGCATTTTATTGGCATATGATTGTTCATAGTAGTCTCTTTGGATTTCTTTGGTGTCGGTTGTAACTTCTCTTTCATTCCTCGCTCGCTCCCTCCCTCTCTTCCCTACTTCCTTTCTCTTTTTTTTTTTTTTTTACAAACTTTTAACATACTTTATTGATTTAGGGGCCAAACAAGGCATCATTTGGACAGTTAAGAAAGGCACCTCATTGAAAATAATACATCACAGTGCTGTTGAGTGATCCCAGTCACAGGATTTGAGGATGGAAAGGACAGTCTTTGGATAATGTTGCTTAGGACACTTGCTTATTTATTAAAAAGGGTTCTTTCACACGACATGGGTGGAGGAAGGCAAGAGTGTAGGAATGTGGCATATGCTGGGTGGCTGCCAAGAGCTTACCCATGAGAGCAGGTGGGCTGGTAAATCAGTGATAAGTTGGGAGGGGAGTGAGACCAGCTGCCCCACCTGCCCCATGACTCCAGTAAACCTGATGTGCTGAGCCACTGCTCCCATGTACACACTCCATATCTCTTTCAAATGGGGAGATGACTTTTTGATCTCATGGTATGGGGAACCAGGGTTAGTAGTTAACTCCTGCCCTGTTCCAAGCTACAGGACAGACAGGACAACAGTGTGATTTCCTGCGTTCCTGGGCTGGCATGAGGTTCCCATAAAAGCTGAGGTCTTAGGGCACTGGCTTTAAAAAACACTGTCACCAGTCTGGAGTAAATGACAACGTGATTCCTTAGAAATAATACTGCCTCTCCCTGTTTCTATTTATACCCTCCAGTCAGTGTTTTAAAAAATTAATTTTTCCCTTTGCTTATACTTTTTTGAGACTTCTACTCCATGTAAAAGAAATCGCTTCACCACAGCACTGCTGCTCTTCCCATTCTCCTCTTGACCCCTCACCACTCCTCCCTCTCCATCCTTACCCTGACCACCCCTGCCCTCTGCCCAGTATCTAAGAGCAGGGATCATGCCATGGAGTGATGAGCAGTGGTGCAGCCTTGACCTTCTGTTACTAGGATGTAACTTTGGAGAAGGCTGCTAGGATGCTTGCAGACATGACATCGGGGGTCTGGGATGCATCAGTGGTAGAGTGGATCCCCCGTTTACTGTAGTAAACCAGTGGGGTTGTCTGAGTGTGGTAGGCCTCCAGGCAGATTTTTAAGGCCTTCTCATTATCATCTGATTGGTGGACCAAGGGTTCCCCTGTGATGTCATCTTTCATGGGCTCCCTTGGGAAGTTGAACTCCTTGTGGTAGGAATGGCCACTCTGGGGGTGAATCTGTCATCCTGTGATTCTCCAGATCAGCAGAGAGTCTGGAATGCTGAATTCAGTCACAGAATCAAGCTTCTGTTTCCTCTTTTCCATGAGGTCATCAAGCATTTCTGCCTGCCCCACAGTTCAAGGGAAGCCATCTAGAAGAAAACCATTTTTGCATGGAGGGGTCTCCAAATTTTCCTCAATGCACTCCACGACCATTCCATCTCTCACCAGTTTCCTGGCATCCATAGTTGCCTTCAGCTTTTTTCCCAGCTCTGAGCCAGAAGCCACTATGGCCTTCAGAATGTCTCCAGTAGCCAAATGGCAGACACAGAAGTTTTCAGCGAATTTGGGTGCCTGGGTACCCTTGCTGGCTCTGGGCGGCCCCAGCAGCACAGACCGGATGCCTTTAGGACACTCTTGGGCCCGTTTGGCTGCGGGCACGTTGGGAGCCATGGCTGCCGAAGCCTCTCACTCTCTTTCATTTCCGATTTTATTTATTTGGGCCTCTCATTTTTTTCTTGATGAGTCTGGCTAAAGGTTTATCAATTTTTATCAATTTTATGTTTTCTAAGAACTAATTCTTAGTTTTATTGATTTTTTTTCTATGTTTTTCTTAGTCTCTATTTCATTTGCTTCTGCTCTGATCTTTATTATTTCCTTCCTTCTACTAACTTTGGGTGTTGTGTGTTCTTTTTCCTCTAGGCGTAAGGTTAGATTGTTTATATGAAATTTTTCTTGTTTCCTGAGGTAGGTCTGTATTGTTATAAATTTCCCTCTTAGATTTGCTTTTGCAACCCATTCATTTTGGATCATTGTTTTCATTTCCTCTTTGCTTCAGGACGCACTGGTTGTTTAGTAGCATAGTGTTTTGTGTTTGTGTTTTTTGCAGTTTTTTCCTTGTAGTTTATTTCTAATCTTATACCATTGTGGTCGGGAAACATGCTTGATATGATTTCAGTCTTTTTAAATTCATTGAGATTTGTTTTGTGGCTTAGCCTGTGATCTATCCTGGAGAATGTTCCATGTGCACTTGAAAAGGATGTTTTTCTGCTGTTTTTGGAGAAATGTTCTTTATGTGTCTGTTAATTCCATCTGATGTATCATTTAAGATCAGGGTTTTCTTATTGATTGTCTGGATGATCTGTCCATTGAGGTAAGTAGGGTGTTAAAGTTCCCTACTAATTATTGTATTACCGTCAATTTCTCTTTTTATCTCTGTCAATATTTGCTTTATGTATTTAGGTGCTCCTATGTTCAGTGCATATATATTTACAATTGGTGTATCTTCTTGTTGGATTGATCCTTTTATCATTATGTAATGCCCTTCTTTGTCTCTTGTTACAGTACTTGCTTTAAAGTCTGTTTTGTCTCATATAAGTATAGCTACCCCAGCTTTCCTTTTGTTTACATTTGCATGGAATACTTTTTTCCATCCTCTCACTTTCAGTCTCTGTGTGTATTTAGCTCTGAAGTGAGTCTCTTGTAGGCAGCATATAGATGGGTCTTGTTTTTATCCATTCATCCACTCTGTCTTTTGATTGGCAAATTTAGTTCATTTACAATTTAAAGTAATTCTTGATAGGTACGTACTTATTGCCATTTTGTTGATTGTTTTCCAGTTGTTTTTGTATGCTTTTTAGTTTTCTTACACTTATTTTGCTCTCTTCCCTTGTGATTTGATGACTATCTTAAGTGTTTGGAATCCTTTCTCTTTTTGTGTGTGTTTCTATTATAGTTTTTTGGTTTGTGGTCACCATGAGGTTCATATAAAACAATTTATATATATGGGGTTATTTTAAGTTGATGATCTCTTTAGTTTGAATGCGTTCCAACAACCCTGTGTTCCTCCCAACCACATTTAATGTTTCTGACATCATATTTTATATCTTTTTATTTTGTGTATCACTTAACTACTTATTGTGGATATAGATGTTTTTTGCTACTTTTGTCTTTTTGCTTTCCTACTAGCTTTATAAGTGGTTGATCTACTACCTTAACTGTATGCTTGCTTTTACCAGTGAGATTTTTTCTTTCATAATTTTTATATTTCTAATCGTAGCCTTTTCTTTTCCACTTAAAGAAGTCCACTTAACGTTTCTTGTAAAGTTGGTTTAGTGGTGCTAAACTCTTAGGTTTTGCTTATCTGTAAAACCTTTTATCTCTTCTACAAATCTGAATGATAACCTTGCCAAGTAGTGTATTCTTGGTTGTGGGGTTTTTCCTTTCATCACTTTGGGTATATTGTGCCACTCCCTTCTGATCTGCAAAGCTTCTGTTGAAACATCAGGTGATAGTCTTATGGGAGTTCCCTTGTACATAACTAATTGCTTTTCTCTTGCTGCTTTTAAAATTCTCACTTTAATTTTTGCCATTTTAAATACGATATGTCTTGATGTGGCCCTCTTTGGGCTCATCTTGTTTGGGACTGTCTCTGCTTCCTGGACTTAGATGTGTTTCCTTTCCCAGGTTGGGGACGTTTTCAGCTATTATTTCTTCAAATAATTTCTCTGCCCCTTTCTCTTAACTCTTCTCCTTCTGGGACCCCTACAAGGCTAATGTTAGTATGCTTGATATTGTCTCAAACTATCATTTCTTTGATGCTTTTTTCTCTTCACCTTGGGTGATTTCCACTACTTTGTCTTGCAGCTTGCTGATCCATTCCTCTGTATCATTTAATCTACAGTTGATTTCATCTAGTATATTTTATTTTATTTTATTTTTATTTATTTTATTTTTGGCTGCATTGGGTCTTCGTTGCTGTGCATGGGCTTTTCTCTGGTTGAGGCGGGCGGGGGCTACTCTTTGTTGCGGTGCGCAGGCTTTTCGTTGCGGTGGCTTCACTTGTGGAGCACGGGCTTTAGGCACACAGGCTTCAGTAGTTGTGGCACGTGGGCTCAGTAGTTGTGGCTCGCGGGCTCTAGAGAGCAGGCTCAGTAGTTGTGGCTCATGGGCTTAGTTGCTCCGCGGCATGTGGGATCTTCCCGGACCAGGGCTTGAATCCGTGTCCTCTGTATTGGCAGGCGGATTATTAACCACTGTGCCACCAGGGAAGCCCTTGTCTAGTATATTTTAAAATTTCATTTTTTGTATTTGTCAGCTCTGTTTGGTTCTTCTTTATATCTTTAAACTCTATTGACATTCTCACTGTGTTCATCCATTATTCTCCCCCTTTTTAAGAATTACCTTGAACTCTTTATTGGATAGATTGCATATCTCCACTTTTTTAGTTTATTTTTTCTGGCTTTGTTTTGATCCTTTATTTGGAACATATTTCATTGTCTCCTCAATTTGCCTAATTCTCTGTGTTTATTTCTATGTCTGAGATAGGTTTGCTACATTTCTCAATCTTGGAGAAATGTACCAGAAATGTGGAAGACTTCCTATGAGGTCCAGTACCTTTCTGTTTTGGCAGAGCCAACTTACTTATCATGCTGGTAGACGGGGTGGGCCCCTGGCTCGGTTGGCTACAAGGCCTTGCCTCATGTGGTGGCTGTGGGTCTGCCAGTGGGCAGGGTAGGCTTTCTGTGCCATTGGTTGCATGGCCTTTGGAGCCTGGTGTTGGTGCCAGACTTCTGGTGGGTGGAGCGGGCCCCCACGTGGTTGGGTGTGAAACCTGGGGGGCCTGGTGCTGATGCTGGCCCGCTAGTGGGCGAGGCCAGGTACTGGTGTGTCTAGGTGCACAGCCTGTGGGTCATAGAGCTGGTGCCAGGTTACTGGTAGCTGGGCTAGAGGGAGGACTCCAGACTACTGCTTCTGTGCTGGGACTTGAAGTGTGTGAGATTTTGCTCATGCCCTCTGAGAGCTGAGTCTGTTTTCCATAACCCTCCATCTCTCCCAAACATAAGCCCCACTGGTTTACGAAGGCAGACATTCTGCAGGTTTGTCTTCCCAGTGTAGGAGCCCAGTATGGGGTTTGGACACCTTGTTCCTTTGGGAGGTCTTCTAGCATTGTGATATTTTTCCCATTTGTGGGTTGTGGGTCCTGACTAACCGTGTCTCTGCCCCTCCTACTTGTTTCATTGTGCTTCCCTCTTTATATATATATTTAGTTGTGGAACATCTTTTCTTCTAGTCTTCAGGTGGTTCTCATAGACACTTGCTCTGTACGTAGTTGTAATTTTGGTGTGTTCATGGGAAGAGGTGAGTTCAGGGTTTTCCTCCTCTACCATCTTGGCCTGGATCAGGCTAGACTTCCTAAACAACAAAATCCTTGCTCAACTTTCTTCTCTACTTCATGTGGGTTTCCTCCCTCTCTTATGGGTTCCCCTCTGAACTCTCCCTTAAGAAATCACTTACATAAAAGTCCCTGTCTCAGACTATACCTCTTAGGAATCTGACCTAAGATACAGAAATGGACTAAGGTAAATGATCTGGGTACTACTGAGATCACCTGACACTGTGTCATATAAGAAACAGTGGGTAGAATAGGACTCTTTAGTAGGAAAGACTTTGGACTGGGAAGCTGTCATCATGGGATAAGAACCTGTCACCATGGAAGAGGAACCTGATTTGTTCTTTTCTCCTTGAAAGAGTAGAACAAACCTCTGTATATAGAAGCTTCAGAGCCATGTATGCCACCTCAGTGTGGACAGAACTGTCTAATAGGGGATTCCAAAGGTTAGTAAAAGATTAACCACACTATATTAGTTTCTATTGCTGCCATAACAAATTAGCACACATTTAGCACAACACAAATTTATTAGCTCATAGGTCAGCAGTTCTGGTACATCATGACTCAGTTGGATTTTTTGCCTTGACTCTCATGAGACCAAAACCAGTGTGCTCCTTTCTAGAGGTTCTTGAGATCAATGTGCTTCCAAGCTTGTTTAGGTTGTTGGTCAAATCTAGTTCCTTGTGTTTGTAGAACCAAGGTCCCCATTTCCTTGTTGGCTATTAACTGGGGACCATCCTCATTCCTTGGAGGTCCCTTCTGGTCCTTTCACATGGCCCCTATATCTCAGAACCAACAGTGGCACACGGAAACTTTCTCATGCTTAGCGGTCTCTCTGGCTTCCCCACCTGCTACTTCTGTCTTCTGCCTCAGTCAGAATAAGTTCTGAGCTTTGAAAGGGCTCATGTGATTAGATTGGGCCCACCCAGATATCTTAATATAGATATTAAGATTCCTATCTTAATATCTATAACCTTAATGACATCTGGAAAGCCCCTTTTGCCATGTAATATAATGTATTCACAGGTTTTGGAAATGAGTGGACATCTTTGTTAGTGGGTGTTATTCTGCTCACTGTAGTTTGCCCTCTGCCCCTTACAGATTCACGTTCCTCCCAAATAAAAAATACATTTGCTCCATCCCAAAGTCTCAAAGGTCTCATCCCATTACAACATCAACTCAGAGTCCCCAAATCTCATCAGTTCAAAATTCCCATCATCTAAATCGTCTAAAATTATGTATGGATGAGGCTCTTGGTATAACCTATTACGTACAACTCCTGAGGCACAATTCCTCTCCATCAGGGGACGTATGAAACTAAAACAATTTATCTGCTTCCAATAGACAATGATAGGTTAGGCATAGGATAAGTTACAGACGTTCCAGGTTAAACAAGAGAGAAATGGAAGGTAAAAGGGAGCTACTAGGTCCAAGGCAGTTTCAAAATCCAGCAGGGCAAACTTCACTAGGTTTCAAGGCCTGGAAATAATCCTCTGTGGTTCTTGGTTCCATGCTAAAAACCTATCGCATCCGTTTTTCTCGGGCGCTCTCCCATTCAAGTACTAACCAGGCCCAAAGCTTGCTTAACTTCCGAGATCAGATGAGATCAGGTGCACGGGTAGAGGTGAATGACCAGGATGCAGCTGAGAGCACCCAACGTTGTGCCATATAAGACATAGTGGATAGAATAATGACTGCTTAGTAAGAAAGACTTTGGACAAAGAAGCTCTCGTCATGGGAGGGATGGATCCTGTTTTCTTCATGTTCCCAAATGAGTAGAACAAAGGCCATTGTATATAAGGTTCAAGGAGAAGTATTTCAGCTCAGAAAGAGTCCTCTGGTAGATTTCTGTTGGAGTCCAAAAATGGTTAAAGACTAATCACCCACCTGTACTTTTCCATGAAGCTTTCCATAGTCCTTCCCTCATCAGGCCTGGATGCTTACCTCTCATTCTCTCCCATTAGCATATTGTTCAAAACTGGTGAGGGCCTAATGGGACTGAAAAACAAACCAGAAGTCAGGTTCAGTTAGCTGTTAAAACCCTAGACATTTGCAGAGCGTGAAGGAAACACAAATAGCAATCTAAACCTGGTGTTATGTTAGTAATTAAGGGCGTGAGTTTAAGAGTCAGATACCTTGGTCACACTCTCAAGTTTACTAGTTCTGTGATCTTGGGCATATTATTTAACTCTCTGAGTTTGAGTGTTTGCAGCTTTGTCATGGGGGTGGTAACTCCTACCTATAGGGGTGTTATGCAGATTCACCCAGGAGCTAGATGGGAGGCATGGAGCTTGGCATATGGTAAGCATTCTGTAAATGGTGGCTGCTATTATTGTGGTCTGGTAATCTAGTTATGTATTCCCTCTTCCACTAGACAGTCAAGTTCCTTGAGACCTGACATGTTACAAAGTCACTGTGCTACATCTATTTTATTTTAAATTATTTTTTATTATTTTAAATAATTTTTAAAATTTTATTTTATTGAGATGTAGTTGATTTACAATATCATAAGTTGCGTGTATGCGACATAGTGATTCACAATTTTTAAAGGTCATACTCCATTTATAGTTATTATAAAAATCGGCTATACTCCCTGTGCTGCACAACATATCCTTGTAGCTTATTTATTTTATTCTTTGTAGTTTGTACTTCTTAACACCCTACCCCTATCTTGCCCCTCCCTGTTACATTTATCTTTGATATCTCTGTATTGTTTATTACGTGTTAGGTCCTTAGTAATTATTGAATTAAATAACTAAACTTTATTATTTAGTTTATTTGGGACAAACTTTATCCCAAAAAACTTTGGACATCGCTAACACCACTGGCCAAATATTTGAAAGCTGGCATCTCATTCTATTACTTTCTATTGTTCCCAGGATCATAGTGTCCAAAGGAACAAGATAAATCTGTCAAACCATCTTTAATGCAGATTTAGCAAAAAGTCAGTTATATATCAAAACAAATTAAGGGAATTGTGTATGTGCAGAGATTCAGATGGTATGGTCTTATGTTCCCAAATATCCATTTTTTGTGAAGACTAAAAAAATAATTTAACAGTAAGTTTACTTCGCTGTACCGTAGAAACTAACACAACATTGTAAAATAACTCTACCCCAATTTAAAAAAACAGTAAGCTTATATCATTTTTACATATTTCCATTGAAACTGCTTTCCCATCTCTCTGGAATTTGAAGTCTTCTGTATAAGACCAAGATCTTCATGAGAACCTGAATGGCCTTACACAGCCTGTCCTTTTCCTAGCCCTGACCTCTTGGGCCTCATCTCCCAGCACCCTCTTCATCACTCTCTCCACTCCAACAGCACTGTGCAACTCACCATCTGCCGAAACCTCTAGGCATGATATCACTTCCACTGAGAATGCTGCACCGGAGTGTAAGCCAGGTATGTTCTGTGTTTTACCTGGCACATAGTGGTCCTTCAGTATTTCTTGAATTATTCAGGCAGACCCAGCGGCGACGATAGCCAGTATCAGATCACAGAACAAGTGGCAGGGAAGGCATTCTGCCAGGCTTCATTCTGTAATATACTTTCAGGAATACTAATAACCATTCAGGGGCAACAAGAAAAACAAGGATGAGTTTCAGTGATTGAGAGTGTGCTGAGTGCCAGCCCAGCCAAGCACTATACATGCTTACCTCAACTCAACTTCACCATCCTGAGGATCAGAAAACATTCAGGCACGTGCCTAAGGTCACACACCTAGTAGACGGAGTGGACAGGATCCATTTAACTGTAGTGGATGAATTTTAAAACTTTTAAGAGCTTTCCAAATAGTGAGGTTTCATTTTTAACTTTTGTTTTTGTTTTATTATGTGGGCAAAGAATGTGTCCTATATCACTTCTGCCTTTTGGAATCCATTTGAGATTTTTCTTGGTGGTCTGGTATGTGATCAATCTGTTTACATATTCCATGGAATCTTGAAATGGAAATCTATAGGATCCAAAATAGAATTGTCTATTAATTCAGTCTTACTAATTATATCACTTAAATCTTTTACGTAGTTATTTTTTAGTACTTGATCTTTCAAACATTGAGAATGCTGTTAATATTTGAAAGTAACTGTTTTTTATCCACTTCTGTGTGCCTAACCATGTTTGCCATTTGTTTTAATATCTAATATGGAGATCAGTACCAGACAACTGTTATTGAGAGTAAGTTTCTGTATGTTTTCAAGTACTCAAGAAAAGATTGAGAAATGGAAGACTGAATCAAAGGAAAATTATGGAGGTGGCTACAATGAAAGAAGCCAGTGGAGATAAAGGTGTCACCTTTAAATATCAAATCAAAGCCAAGTGGTGAAACATGGGCAGTAAGCGTGGTGGTTAGAAGCAGAGACCCTGGAACCAGACTTCCTGGCATAAATCCCAGCAGTGCAGTTCAGTAGACTGGGCAAGTTATTAACTTCTCTGTGCTTCCATTTCTTGGTGTGAAAACATGGTGATAATAATAGTACCTACCTAAGGAGGTTATTGTGATGATTAAACAAGTTACTATTTATAAAGTGCTTAGAAGAGTGCTTAGCACATAGCAGTGTATAAGTATCTATTAGCTATTATCATCCTTCACATCAGACTCCTTTTGGTCCAAAGGTATTCTAGAACCACCAGGCTTATAAGTATAATGTCAATTGTACTGTTTCATTCAATGTGTCTATATTAATTGAGCACTTACTCTTGGCAGGCACTATGTTAGTTACTGGGAGTATAATGGCCATACAGGGTCCCTGTGCTCATGGAATTTACCACTCAGTGGTAAATACAGACACGAAGCTATTAATTGCAGCCATATCCAGTGATAGGAAGAAAAGGTACACAGTGCTATGAGAGTCTAAATGAGGGTGGAGGAGGATGTAGACTAGTCTGGAGGGTCAGATAATGGCTCCTCTGTGACATATTTGTAATCTACGGCTTTAAAATAAATTACCCCAAACACTTAGTGTCTTAATACAGCAAATGCTTATTATCTCATAGATTCTGTGGGTCTGGAATATAGGAGTCACTTAGCTCAGTGGTTCTGGCCCAGAGTACCTCAAGAGGTTGCAGTCAAGCTGTTGGGTAGGGCCACAGGCATCTGAAGGCTTCACCGAGGCTGGACAGTCCACTTCTACAATGGCTTATTCACATGACTGTTGGCAGGAGGCCTCAGTTTCATGTTATATGGGCCTCTCTTTAGAGCTTGAATGTCCTCATGATGTGGCAGCTGGCTTCTCCCAGAACAAGTGGTCCAAGAACGTGAGCAAGAAGGATGCCATAATGTCTTTTATGACCAAGCCTCAGAAGTCCCACATGTTACTTCTACTGTATTCTCTTTGTTAGAACTGAGTTATTAAGTCCAGTCCACAGCCAAGGGGAAGATATTTAGGCTTCACCTTATAAAGGGAAAATACAAAATTTGTGGACTTATTTTAAATTACCACACAAGGAGATGGCTAGATTGATTATTGAAGATATTCTAGACCAGGGGTTGACAAACTTTATGTACAAGGCCAGGTAGTAGATATTTCTTGCTTTGTGAGTCCATATTGTCTCTGTTATAACTACTCAACTCTGCCATGAAATGAAATGAAAGCAACCATAGACAATATGTAAGTGAATGGATATAGTAGTGTTTCAATAAAACTTTATTTACCAGAACTGATGGTGGGCTATAGTTTGCTGACCCCTACAGATACAAGAGATGAAAAGGGTAGAGGATTATTTCAAGCAGAAAAACAGAATGTTTCATAAAGAACAGAAGTATTGGGCACTTAAGAGTAAAGGCACCAAAAAAAGGTTTTTTTTCATGTACTAGGGAGGTTTACTACAAAATTGTTTGTAATAGAAAAAAAGAATAGAGAACACTTATTTCTGCACATAAATTCTAAAAACATAAATATTGTTGAGGTAAAAACCAAAATGCAAAAGGTTTGTGCAATATGGACAGCTGTCATTTATGTAGATGAGAAAACAATGTACTCTGTTGTTAGATTTTACTATTTATGAGGACATACATATGTAATAAAAGCACAGAACATGCATGAGAAAGACGCCAACTTTAGACGATGGTTTCTCTCTAGCAGAATGGAAGTGGTGAAGGTTGTGAAACTTAAACAGCTTCTGTTATATATTTATGGTTTAAAATTTTTTCTTAAATTGTGATGAATACACACAACATAAAATTTACTACCTTAACCATTCTTAACTGTACAGTTCAGTAGTGTTAAGTATATTCACACTGTTATGCAACCAATCTGGAGAACTTTTTCATTTTGCAAAATCGAAACTCTGTACCCATTAAACAACTCTCCATTTCCCCCTGCTCTCAGCCCCTGGCAGTAATCATTCTACTTCCTGTTTCTATGGTTTTGACTACTCTAGATGCCTCCTATCAACCACACAGTATTTGTCTTTTTGTGACTGCTTTATTTCACTAAGCATAATGTCCTTGACTTTTATCCATGTTGTAGCAGGTGTTAGAATTTCCTTCCTTTAAAGCTGAGTAATACATTGTATGTATACCGCACATTTGATTATTCATCCATCTGTTGATGGACACTTCAGTTGCTTCCACCTTTTGGCTTTTCTGATCATGCTGCTATGAACATGGGTGTACAAATCTAAAACAGAGTTTTGATGAAAGAAATGATCAGTAAATCATTGTGCAATATAGCAGCCTGAGCAAATATAGTAGCCTGAAGATCTTTGTTCCTTCCATTCTCCCACAGCACATTCCAGTCAGACTTTCACTCACACTATCCACCTACTGGATAGTCAAGGTTATTAATGCCCTGCTTGTTGCTAAGTCCTGTGGTCTTTCCTCTGGCCTCATCCCATTAACTGCTCAGCAGCAATGGATAAGGTGGTCATTCCTGCATCCTGGGCTTATTTGCTTCACTTGATTTCCAGGATGCTACTCTCCTGGTTCTTTTCCTACCTCTATTTCTTCTCAGTCTCCTTTGCTGCTTCCTCCTCACTTCTCAGACCCCTTAATGTTGGATTGCCCCTGGGCTCAGTCCTCTGATTTCTCCTCTCCTCTCTATGCTTAGTCCCTAGTTGGTTTTATCTAGGCTCATTGCTTTAAATGCTATCTATTCACCGATTTCAAATTTGTAATTGTAGCTTTTACTTCTCCCCTCACATCCAACTCATCTATTAAACCACCTACTCAGCATCTCCACTTGAATGTCTAATAGCATCACAAACTTAACACAGGCAAAACCAAACTCTTGATTCCCATAACTCCCACTTCTCCCCACTCTTGCCTATGTTGGTATTCCACCTCCATTCTTCGTATTGCTCAGGCTAAAAGCCTTGAAGCCATCCTTTACTTGTCTCTTTCTCTAATCCCAGGCCATCTATCAAGAAGTCAAGTGAGCCTCACCTTCAAAGCACATCCAAACTGAGTTCCTTCCCATTGCCTCCACTGTGGTCCAAGGTTCTGTCATCCCTTGTTGGGGTTATTCTAGTTTCTTCTTACTAGGCCCTATGGTTCTTCTCTTACCTCCCTCCTCAATCCAAAACCATACTTCAGTCCAATAGCTGAAGTAATCCTTTATGAATGTGCATCATATCCATATCATGGTTTGTCTTTCCTCAGAACCTTCCAGTGGATCCCCATTTTTCTCAGAGTAAAACCAGTATCCCTACAGTGGACTCCAAATGTATACCTATCTTCCCATCATCCCCCACCCCTGGACTTCTCCGACCAACTACTTTCCCCATCCCTTATGCAGCTCTAGCCATGTACGTAAATATTTACTATTCCCTCTGCCTGGAATATCTGCACAACTGGTTCCTTCATTTCCTTTAGATCTTTGTTCAGATGTCACCTTTTCCTGAAGCTTTCCCTAATCACCCTATTTAAAATGGCTATCAATCCCTCACCTCCCAAATGTCCCACTCCACCTTCATGACTTATTTTCCTTTACAGCGCTTATGACAAACTGGTTTAGTCACCTTTTTAAATTGTGCCTCTCTCCAATTGGAATTTGAAATGAAAAAACACATGAGGACTGAGATGTTTGTCTATTTGGTTTACTGCTCTATTTCCTATATCCCTTGCATCAAATTATTTTTTGAATATATGAAACTCTGCTGTATCTTAAGACTGACCTGAGTTGATGCTGAGATTATAGTGTTTCTTTCCTGTTGGTTTCTCCAATTGGTTTTGTTTCTTAAAAGAGGCAATTTAAAAATATGGCTTCAGAATCTTTGGCACTCTTCCTTGAAATTTGAGCAGGCTTGTGACTGCTTTAATCAACATAGCATTGCAGAAGTGATGCTATGGGACTTCTGAGGTTATGTAATAAAAGGCCATGCAGTCTCTGGCTTATTTGCTGGAACACTTGCTCTTGGAATCTTTACACCTCAATGTAGGAGGTGGGAGTACCCTGAGGCTGCCATGCTGTGAGGAAGCCCAAGTCACATGGAGAGGCCATATATAGTTGATAAGATTGAGAATTCCAGCTAAACCTAGACTTCAAGTTATTTTTCAGCCGAGGCACCAGACATGTGGGTGGAGAAGCCATCTTGGAAGTGGATCCACCAGCCCCAGCTGTTCCAGCCCTTGGACACCAAGCTTTAGAAACAAGCCTTCCTTACTCTATCCTTTATGAATTCCTGACCCAAAATTCATGAGCATAATAAAATGGTGGTGGTTGGACACCACTAAAATTTGGGGTGATTTGTTACATAGCAGTAGAGTACCAGAACGGTAAGGTGGAAAGGCCAGATAAAAATAGTAAATTACCTTTAGAGAGAAAGTTAAGTTTTGATTTTTTTTTTTTTTTTTTTTGTCTACTGGAGAAAGTATATGGTATGTGCAAACATTATTCTGTCAAGCTCATCTTGTATGCTAGTGTCCATCCAGATTAACTCACTAGACTTCAGATTCTCATTAACTGCCAAGTAATGTCATCCTGATGAACCACTTGAGATTTTGTGCTCAAAATTCTGGGGTCTTGGTATATTTCCACGCTGAACAGCTGGAGGAGCTGGCAGTGTTAGATCAGCTCAGGCCAGCCTAGTCATTAGATTATAGAAAAATAACCTCGGTGTCAGTGTTGCAATGAGATATCCAATTTTCTTCTTTTATTTTTATTCTGTTTTTGAAATGGAGAATGAGTGTGATTAGAAATATCAGCCAGAGATCAGCTTTTCAGAATCAGCTGCTATTAAAAATCTGGGTGTTCTCAGAGCTGGAAGGGCCATTAGAAACTCACTCATAAAGCTGCTTATTTTACTGATCAGAGAGGGGAAGGGGCATGACCAAGGTCTCAGGCTGGGTCTGGACAGGGTCCTGGCTCCCCACTCCCCATGCGGTTCTCTTTCATCTCAATAAGTGGTTTTTAGCCTGTAGTCTGTTTCACAGATGAACTTCTTGGGTGTTGGAACAGGCGTTCTGAACGAGCTATAATGGTATAAAATTTGTTTATGCGTGCTTTTGTGTCCATTTCTGGAGATAATCCACAGCTTCCGTCTGATTCTTACAGAGATCAGTGACCCAGAAAAATATAGAACCACTGCACTTGATGGTTTAATACTGTCATTTAAAAACTTCTAGAGTAAGTTAAATCTTGTCCTCTCGCATCCCTACACCACATGCTGCTGGGGAAATTCTTTAGTTATTTAAGATTAGTGCCTAATGGGTACATCTTTCAGATGGTTAAGGATAGTTGGAGCACCAGCAACCAACTCATCTTACTCTCAGTTTAGAAAAATTCGGCAAGCACTCACACGTTAACATCACTTTTGTAATTCAAAAGCAACAAACAATACAGGACTAGGTAGGTATTATTTTTCCTTCCAGCCATTGCAGTAGTTAAAGCAGAGGGCCCTGGGATCTCTACAGATAAAGCCTGAAAGCGCAGAGACTAACTTAATAGAAATTTATTTTTCCTGTGCTCCACCATCCAGTGTGGGTGTTCAGCAGACTTTTCACATGGCATTTCAGGAACCCAGGTTCCTTTTATCTCGGGGTTCTGCCATCTTCTTGGGTCTTGGAGCCCTTTACTTCTAGTCAGCAGACAGGAAAAGAGGGAGAGTTGAGGACAGGGTAGGAGGTTTTTATGGACTTGAGTTCTTCATTTTTACCCACATTCCACTGGCCAGAAATAGGTCACATGGTCTCACCTGGATACAAGGGTGGTGGTGGTGGTACTTCCTAGCAATAGCTCTACACTGATGAAGAGGCACACAAATCTTTGTTGGGCAACTGGTCCTCTCTGCCACAGTCAGGGTGTGCATTTTAATGATCCTGAGTCTCAGAGATGGATAAAGTGTCTGAGATGGGACTTTCAGACAATCCCTAAAGTCTGCAGGTGGCTTATAATCTTCACTTACCTGACACCTTAAGAATTAAGGTGATCCTCAGAAACTGTGAAGCCAGAATTGATTGAAATATAATGTAGTTAGGGTAGGAATGTTGCACTTCTTGGGTAATTGGAGATTTTATTTTTTTAAGGAGTGACAGAGAGGGTGAGGGCCCAATCTGGATTTTGAGCTGGTTTATATTATAATAGAACTCGTATAATTATAGCAAAGAGAACTCTGTTTTCATTTTTGCAAAACTGTTGCTACAAGTTCAGCTTTGTTATTGCATGTTTGCCCTTAAAAATCTTTTCATGCTTGGCAGAAATTATAACGGCACATGTCTTTACCCTATGGTTTTATTTTTGTTGTGTTGCTTAGTTGCTTCATGATTATTTTTTTTTTATACAATCTTAACCTCTCTCCTCAAATTATATGATTTTTATTCTGGAACTTGACTGGCTATGGTATGAAATTATCATGAATTTCATTCTCAGCTTTTTTCATTAAGGTGTTTTTGATGCCACATGGTATCAGAATTGGTGACCTATGAAATGTGTTACTCCTACCACTTACTGTGGAACAACTCTAACAAGTGACTTACTTTCTGTTTTCTCATCTATAAGCTTTTATTGGTCTAGTGAACTGCAACAACCTTGGAAGTTATGTTGAGGGCTAAGTAGCTCTGTTTTCTTAGCCTGAAGTCCTTATGTAAGATGCCCAGTGGTGTGCTGGAACTGGAGTCAGTAATACTTGACCTCATCCCTTCCAGAAATACGTTAGGGGCAAAAATGTCCTAACTGATGTTGAGGCCATTTTGAACAATGAGGAAGCACTAATTCTAGTTCTGCTCAGATTGAAGTCTGAGAAGTAGTTTTGTGTGCCAGTGATGACTTTGAGAAGAAAATATGCTACAGTGCAGAGCTGTAGCAGTAATTCCCCTGTACTGATCTCTAGACTTATGCACCTTGGCCCTTGACCAAGTCTTCTTGGACTGCTGGAAAATAAGAACAATGTAAATAGGACATGGGTGAAAGGTTGCCTGTTTTCTTATCCTGGAATCCAGGGAAGGACTATCTTTTTTTGTGCAATTCTGTTATTCTGACAAATTTTACATAAATATGTTCTATCTTAATGAAATGGTGATGATAGTAGATGGTAGTGGTGGATGTAGGGTTACTTTTAATGTCCTTACTTAGATAAAGCCAGAAATTATGTTGGTCCTCTTCTTTAACACCCAAGGTTTTTCTTTTCTTTTTTTAAATGTTGGCAGTCCAGTGAAATGTAAAGACCTAAAACTACTCCATGTCGACTTTAAATGACTTTTCAGGAAGCAAATAAATCTTATGGAATTATCCATAGGTGACTTATAAGTCAAATAAGTCTTAATGGAATTGCTCCATAGGTGCAATTACTCACTTAGGTGAGTAATTGTAGGTGAGTAATTGTATCAGCAGTGTGGACATGCATGAGCATTTTTGTTTACTCCTGTCATGGCCTACTTTCATAAAAGTGTTGATAATTATCATTAAGAAAATCAAAGCATGGACTGAACAAACTTTATCTCTTCTCTTCTGCCAAATCAATCTTTCAAAGTTTTGACAGACTCTTTTAAAAATTTTTTTTGAGAAGAGGCATGTAAAAAGTAAGCCTTGAAGCTTAAAATTGTAATGTTTTTTTTGTTTTTTACCTAAAGAAGTTACTGGGTCTACATCTGGATTTAACCATTTTTTCTCCCCTCTAACACTGTTGATATTAATGCCAGTTTTAATTTCTTGGCATCATGAATGCATAAGAATATCACATACAGATGTGATTTTGAACAAGGACTGAAACTGTAAATTAGGAAGCAAGAGATTCATAGGGTTTCATCAGACCAATTCACTCCAGAAAGTGACACAGTTGTACTGAAAATGTTTTAAATTGCTCATTTCAAACCTACTTCAGTAGCAAAATGCCACCCGTGCAGCAGATTTGCAACTACGTTAGTCATTTTCTTTCCTCCGTTTCCTTGCTGTGTTTGTATTGGGAACACGGAGTAATGTAATTTACTAAACTATGATTTGATGGCTGGGCAACAGCCCCAGTGTTGAACAGTATTTGGACTATGATTACTTGCTGGCTTTGTCACAGTTGACATTAATTATTGATGGAAGTTTCAGAAATAGCGCATGTGCCAGGAGCTTTTCACCGCAACGCAGGCTCCAGGCAGGAGGGATGCTAAAGAGGGTGGGGGAAGAGGCACCTGTGGCTTGTTTATGTCTGTGCACAGCGAGCCTGGACTTGGTGGGCTGAGTGGTACCTGTGTAAAGGTCATGGTATAACGGAAGGATGAACCGCCAGGCTTATTTCTATCGTGTTCCTCCCCAGGAATTACACCGAAGAAGCCAACTTCAGCCAGAGCCAGCCAAGACGAAGGCTCTCCAGACTGTCATTGAAATGAAGGTAGGAGCTGTTCACATTTCTCAAAAACAGCTGTTCCCCTGGAGTTTGTTCTAAACTTGATGGTGCCTAACACAAACATGTGAAATGAACCTTGTGTTTTTCTCTAGACACCCTGGTGGGTGCTTTTCTTCTTGATTTTTTTTTTTTTTTTTTTTTGGCCTTCTCTGGTGCATTTAATTTATTGGCCCTTTAATTAGGATGCCTTTTCTGGGCAAAAGAATAAAGGGCTCAAGTATCCCTTGTCTCAAAGGAGCTGGGTTGATTTCCAGAGCATAGCCAATGCTTTCAACCCTAAGAGAGGTTTTGTGTGTGCTTTAAAAGTAAATTTCTAAAGCTAGAGTAATTCTTTTTTTCCTCCCATTCACATTACAATGAAAAGATACCTTGAGAAACTAAGATTTGCAAAGAGAAGTTGTTGTACATGCAATGGAGGCGTTAAATGATTAAAATTATGCTATCAGCAAAATTTACTTTTCAAAGAATAATACTTTCTTATGACTCCAGTATTTTCTCCTAACCAAGTCTGGAATTAACAGTAATTTATTAAATACTCACAAGGTATTCTATTTAGCAGTGGATGCATAGAGATATTTAAAAGAAGCAAAGATCCTCCTGCATGGATTTAGGGCATTTAAAGAATAATGAAGTAAATAATGATGAGCAAGCTGTAAAGAAACAGATCTAAATGAAAGCCAGTTTCTTTGTCAGTTGATAGAAATTTGAAGTCTTTTTACTTCTAGTTTTTGACAGAAGGAAGTAAATAGTATTTATCTTAAGAATAAATAATTCTTGATTTACGTTGTTCCCTGAAGAAAAAAAATTTATAATGATGATGTTTGCAATCTGGTTATTTCATGCATAAGTTTAACATTTGAGAGTTTGCCGGTCACCATCATCCTACAAAAGACTTCTGAAACTTGTTGATAGGGTAATGATTTTTCTGTCTTGTAGCACATGATTTTGAATTGTCTGCCCCCAAATTCCCAAGTCCTGGGGAAAAAGAAACTAATACGAGCTACTGAGTTCCTGGCGTGTACAATTCTGACTTCGTATTTTTTTTTCTAGTCAGTGACAGTGTCTTCATCCAAGTGGATATTTGTGGAAATAATGTAGAACATTTGCTTTAAAACTTTATGTCCCCTAACTGAGGTTACAGGATTCAAGGCACTTATACTGCATTTGTAGCAAATTGGTTTGAAAAATATTATCAAAGGGATCAAATGATAGTAAGATTTTTAAAAAGTTAATATTGGCTCATCAGTTCATTTTGAATTTGTGTAATTTTTACTTAGCACTATTTTGAAAATAAACTTACCATTCTATACTTGTGGGGGAGTGTAGAATCTCATAACTGAGATTTCATCCTCACTTCACATTGGAACCAAACTTGAAACTTGGCTAAGGCTTAAAAGAAAAAAAGAGAAGACTAAAGATTTTATTTTATTTTTTTTGCAAAGAGTCATTTAGTCCTCCTTCTACCCACCTACATACCTCCCTCCCCAGTTCCAGCACAATTAGTAATAGAAGAGGATGTATATAAAACTATTTCCAAATTATCTTTAAAAAAAAAAAAAAAAAAAAGTAAAGATTGAGTTTCAGAAACCTTTGGAGAAACCAGGAATGACATCTATCCCAGAGCAGTGGGCATTTTCCTGATAAAGTTCTCTGTACAATTAGTAATTTTTTGTGACTTTTACAAGTAGAAACTCTGATTATAGCTTACTCTTTTTTAGCATCATATGTTTTATTAGAAAACAAAAAATAGTAAATAAAGCACTCATTTAGGCTATCTACATGAGAAGGCATAAAATATAATTTTTAGGGCACATTCACATCCATATGTTATCAGTAAATTGAGTCCAGAGGGTTTTTTTTTTTTTTTAAATGGATGCCAGTGATCCTGATTTGTAGAAGAACACATTTATTTTTAGGACATTGATAGTCAATATACTTATATACTTGTCAGGGAACTGAGCCTGGAGTTTTTCTGTTGTCTTTTGGTTGCGTGTTAATTTACAAAGCACTGCCTTCTGTTTTGTCAGTGGAGAAGTCTGGGTCCCATTAGCATCTATACTTAACATGCATAAATTGAGTTATGGAGGCAGCTGGTAGAGGGTCATCTCCTCAGCCATGTGTAGGTTGTGACAGAGCCTGTGATCTCTTCTGATTTTGTATATTATATCTGTTTGAAATTGGAGGGAATATTGGAAAGCCATATTCTACAAGACTTAGGGTTGACTACCAAATAGAACTGACCCTTAAACCTGATGGGTGGGACTTGAGACATTGGTTGTATTTTAATTTAAACACCTTGGGTAAACATCAGTATCATCTAGTGCCTTGGCAAAATCTGAAGTTAAAAGGAGCTTTCCTAGAGTAATTTGGACCTTTAGTTTCAGGGAGATGACACGAGTTAAGGTTTAGAGCTTACCCCTACTTTTCCCTTGCTTCTTAGAGAAACTGAGGGTGAAATTGTGACTCCTCATCTTCTCCAAAAATATGCTTTGCATCAACTCAAGAAAGGTGTTTGTTGTGAACATCTGTGAAATCTTGTCCAATTGAAAGCACTTTTAGAACCACAGTCTGGTAGTTCTAGTAGATCTCTATGTACCCCTCTGGGCTTTTAGAGTTGTGAAAATATGTCTGTCAGGGAGGGCCATCTGCACACACCAAAGTGGGGGCAATTCGCTTGCAGCCATGACAGCTGCTGCCAGCCAGTTGAACCAGGGGGGCTGAAGTCACCTGAATGAAAATAAAAGGAAGCAAAGTGAATGAAGTTATTTGTGATTTATCTTACTGCAGGAAGCACCAAGTTTTAATTTTGATCTTGGTTTGGTCTGGCAGGTATGTTCCAAGTTTGCACTTAGAACATTGCATGTGTTTTTCAGAAAAGTCAGTTTTTTCATAAATGTTGCAGTACTCCTCCGTTTCTTGCTTTTGTGTCTAAAGATTCTTAGCTTCTCTTTTCTGCTCTTATGGAGAACTGTCAATAAAAAGGTAGTTAAAAGGGCTTGTTTCCTCTTTTTTCTTTAATGTTAATTCCTTTGAAAGAATGTGTTTTTAACCTACTTTTATTATAAATTTGACATGACATAAACAAAAGTTTTACTTTCTTAGGTTCATTCATAAAGCTCTATCCAGTTTTTTAAAAAAATTTTATTTATTTTTGGCTGCGTTGGGTCTTCGTTGCTGTGTGCGGGCTTTCTCTAGTTGTGGCGAGCGGGGGCTACTCTTCGTTGTGGTGTGCGGGCTTCTTATTGCAGTGGCTTCTCTTGTTGCAGAGCACAGGCTCTATGCACACAGGCTTCAGTAGTTGTGGCTCACAGGCTCTAGAGAGCAGGCTCAGTAGTTGTGGCGCATGGGCTTAGTTGCTTCGCGACATGTGGGATCTTCTGGACTGGGGAATGAACCCATGTCCCCTGCATTGGCAGGCGGATTCTTAAACACTGTGCCACCAGGGAAGTCCCCCCCCCCCTTTTTCTTTTTTTTTTTAACAAAAATGAATTACAGTAGTGACAGTATTTGTCAGATAATCTCAAAATTTTTTTTCTTTGTTAGTTAAAACTTCTAAGTGAATGAAAATCTAATTCAAAATGGCTAAAGCCTAAAAGGAGTGTACCCTTTCCACTTAACTGGAAAAACTGGTATTGCTTCAGGCATAGCTTGATCCTGGGGCTCAAAAGATGTTAACAGATTCCATTTTCTCTCATTCCATCTCTTATTTTAGCTTTCTTCACATGAGCTCTGTTTTCAGACAGCCCCTTTCTGCCTGTGTGAGCAAGATGGCTGCAGCATCTCCAATAATCACAGAAGGAAGGGACAGGGAGAAAGTTGTGTTTTTAAAAAATGCAAAAAAACGAACCAACCCTAGAATAATAATAATTACTGAGAATGGAGCATAAATCTTCACTCCAAATTTAACAGCTCAGGCTGTAAGAAAAAGCATGGAATTTCCTAATTCTCATTTGCTTTAATAAATTAAATGACATTCATTAAGAAAAACAAACTTTATGCTAGCACTGAATTCAGCAGAATTTATCAAATGGGACATACATGAGTGACATAAGCGTTTTAGTAAGAGTCACAGAAAATGTACTTGATCTGGTGAACTTGTTAACTAAAGTGGATTAAGAAGTTAGGGGTATAATGTGACTATGTGACAATATTTCTGTGGTAACTGAAGTGAGAATTGTAGTTATTTAGGTTTCTCGTCACATGACCAGCCGCTGCACTTGTGTGTCATGAGTGGTGGTTCTTGTGTAACATTTACGCCAATGAGCTTTTCTATGGAAACTGAGTAGTAAGCAATTCAAGATTGAGCTTGACGAAATTGCTGCCTTGTAGATGTGCTATTGATGAAAGAATATGACTTTGCATTCAGGTGCTAACTCTATGGTGAGGTTGATCTTTTGCTTTTAAAACTAAAAACCAAGACTTATCTTTGTGTTCAGGCAGATGTCTGCTGTTCTTCTGCATGGGGTTGACTGACCTGTAGTTGAGTTAATTTTCTCTTAAGAGATAACTTGGTGTCTGATCAAATTCAGTCAATTCAGTTTCACTAGGCATGGAAGGGATACACTGGAACATGGAGAAGGCAAGAACTACTTGGTAACTTTTCCCAACATCTCATAGCTAGGAAGGGAGAGATTTCAAATTCAAGCCTTGGCCATTGAAAGTATCCCATTTCCTAGTGTGAATTTAATTTGAGTCTTGGGATCTGGTCAGGAATACCATGAAGTGGCTTAAATGTTTTCTTTGGCTCTAGGGCCTACGCCGGTTTATTTCATCCATATTTTGAACTGTTACTTATCTGAGTCTAAACACTGCACTCAGCATTGTTTCTTCTCCCAAGACGATGTGTTTGTAGCAAATTGGTGTCAAGCCTCGTTTTTCCTAATCAAGCCAGTTTGATGGCTTTTTAGGCCTTAAAAATAGGCCATAGCTCCTTTTGTGGCTACTAAACAGAATAACAGCAATAACAACAAAATTACCACCTGCATCACCAGTGACAGCTATAGCCCGAACACCACTCCACACATGTGGAGTCAGGTGCAAGGCATCTGACGTATGACCCATGAGTAGGTAAAATTAGCCCCATTTCACAGATGAGAAAGCCATGGTTTAGAGAAGATGAGCAACCTGCCCAAGGTCGTACAGCTGGTAGGTTGGCAGCTGAGATTTGAACATGGGTTTCTTCTCTGAAGTTCTTAGACTCTCTACTCTTCCAGTCTGCTTTTACTGAAGAGGACCCATCAGTTCAACTAGTTTTTCTTTCCACACTTTGGAAATTATGCACTGAGTTTTGCATCATAGAACAGGTTGAGGCAGCTCATGAGAGCTGGAAAGTTCTATTTGATATATTTGGAAAGGGGCAATATTGTACATTGTGCTGTAAGGCAAGATTCATCCTTTTTACATGTATATGTTATCAGTCCTGCACATGGGGCTCCAAATATGTACCCTACAGCCAACATATGCCCTGGTTTTTTTTCCTTGAGTTTTAAGTCTTGCCCTGAAGCCTTTATAGTAGTGTAGAGCATAACTCATTTAAACTTGCAAAGCCCTGTGTTTTTGATGTGCCCTATCCACTTATGATACCAGAAATTATCCTTTAGCCTTTTTTTTTCTTGAGAAATTTCTTCATTTTCTCATCTTTCAACTTAAATGGGACACGGTTTTGTGTTCTTTTTTTAACTATTTTTCTTAAATAAGGGGAAAAATGTGGGTTTTAAGTGATAGCCAGAAAAAGCAAAATGTCAAGTTAAATGTTAGCTCTGGATGATATATGGTTGTCATTTAGAAGCAAGGAAGATTAAAAAAGTGAGACTTTTTTTTTTGCCCAAACTCTTCTTATATGTGTTTGAATCTAAATGTTTGAGTTGCTAATTGATAATTCCTGCTATAAACAGGTTTATTTTGTGTGACTATAACTCCTGAAGTTGAATTACAAATACCAGTGCTTACCAAGCAGCTATATTGTATACAGCACCATGGTGGGCCTTTCAGAAAAAGTGAGCGCTCAGTCTTTAAGGGGCTAGTGGAAGGGAGTATATAAGCCTGGATCTAAATAGTGACCTAAGAACAGCAAAATGGGCTGCAGAGACTCAGAGGATATCAAATAAGAGAGGGACAGGGAATGCTTCTTGGAGGAGATAGCATTTGGGGAGGGCCTTGAAAAAGGTGGCATGATTTTGATAGTGGGTAGAAGGATTATTTATAAACAGTGGGAACCATATCAGCAAAGGCAAGGAGGTTGGAAATTATGAGACGTGTCTGGGGAAGAGCAAGTCATTCAGTTTGGTTGAGAGAAGACTTTTTAAATTTAAAAAGCAATGGAAGATCAAATGAAACCATAAGAATGTGGGAGAAAAGAAATAATAGAGATAAAAGCTGAAATTAATGAAATAGAAACCAAACATATACAACAGGGGAATGTAAAAGCTAAACACTGATTCTTTGAAGAGATTAACAGATCTCCTGGTCAGAATCATTGAGAAAAATAGAGACAGACAAACAATACCAGGATTGAAAGGGGGCATCACTATCAATCTTACTGACTTAAAAAATATCAAGGGATTTTATTAACAACATTGTGATAATAAAGTTGAAATTTTAGATTAATTCTTTTAAAAATACAACTTATCAAAACTGGATGAGAAGAAACAGAATAACTAGAATATCTGAGTAGTCCTGTATATTAAAGAAAATGTTTCTATGATTTGAAACCTTACCACCAAAAAAAATATCTAAAAAACAAACCAAACAAAAAATCCCGTAGTCCCAGATGGCTTCTTCAATGAATTTTACTAGACATTTGAAGAAAAAATGGTATCAGTCATACAGAAACTATACCAGAGAATAGAAAAAGAGGAAGCACTTCCCATTTTATTTTATGAATCCGGTATAACCTTGATATCAATACCCAACAAAGCCATTACAAGAAAGGAAGATTACAAACAATCTCTCATAAACATCAGTGCAAAATATTCTAATGAACTGAATGCAGTGACAGTGACTAAGTTGTGCTTATTCCAGGAAGGCAGGGTTGGACTAATATTTGGATATCAATCAATGTTATTTACCACATTAACAGGATAAAGGAGAAAAATTAATTTCAATGAATGTGGAGAAAGCATTTGATAAATGCAGCATTCATTTATGCTAAAAAACCTAAAAAACGCTTTTATCAGACTTAGATTAGGAGAGAATTTTAATCTGATAAGAGGTAGCTACAAGAAAGCTACAGCAAGTATCATATTTAATGGTAAAATATATAAAGCTTTCCTTATAATATAAGGAACAAGACAAGAATGCCTATTACTATCACTTCTACTCAACAATATTCTGGATATCCTAGGTATAAGAATTATAAAGGAAGAAATAAAACGCTTTTATTCACAGGCACCATAATTTTGTGTGTAAAAAATCTCAATGCATCCATATATAAACTACTAGATTAATAAATGAACTTAAACAGCTGGTCAGTATATAAAAATGAATCACCTGCATACCAGTAACAAACAATTATGAAATGAAATTTAGAAAACAGTATAATTTAGGATGGTATTAAAAAACCCAAAACATCTAGGAGCAAATCTGACAATGGTAAGCAAGACCTAATTTAAATAGAAGGTACAAAACATAATTACATATGGAATAACCAAAAACTTGAAACAAATGAAATAGCTATCAACAGTGGAGTGGATAAATAAACAGTGAAATATTCATACAATGAAATGCTATATGGCAATGTGAAGGCACAAGCTATTGCTTCCTGTAACAACATAATTGAATAACTCCAAAACGGTGTGGAAGGAAGCCAGACACAAAAGAATACATACAATATGATTCTATTTGTATGTGTTCCAAAAATAGACAAAAGTAATCAATAGTGTTAGATGTCTGGATAGTGGTTAATCTGGAGGAGGAGGGAGGGTGGGGAGGTTGGGAGGGGGAGTGAACGAAGCTTCTGGAGTAGAAGTAATATTCTATTTTATGTTATGGTTTGTATGTAATCAGCCATGTTCACTTTATCATAATTCATCACACTGAAAACCTGTGATTTGGCTACTTTCCTATGTATAGTATACTTTAATTACAAAGTTCATTGAAAAATAAAGGAAGAAAAAGTCAAAAATAAAAAGACAAATAATGCTATTAAAAATTGGGCAAAGGATTTGAATAGGCATTTCTTCAGTGGAAACATGCAAATGGCCAATAAGGACATGAAAGGATGTCCAGTGTGATTTGTCAAAAGGGAAATGTAAATCTAAACCACAATTAGATAAAACTTAGCCCCCACTAGGATGGCTAAGATAAAAAGAGAGACAATAACAAGTGTTGGGAAGATGTGGAAAAGCTGGACCCTCATGTATTGATGGTAGGAATCTAAAATGGTTCAGTCCATTTTTGAAAACTCTTTGGCAGTTCTTCAAAATGTTAAATGTAGAGTTACCATATACACCCAAACAACTTGAAAACGTGTACACACAAAAACCTATACACAGATGTTCATATTATAATTGTTAATAATAGTCAAAAACCTAAAGCAACCCAAATGTTCACTATCTTGTATGAATAAACAAAATATGGTATATCCATATAGTGGAATATTATTCAGCACTGAAAAGAAGTGAAGGACTGATACATGCTATAACATTGATGAGCCTTGAAAACATGCTAAATGAGAGAAGCCAGTTGCAGAAGGCATCTTATATGATTCCATTTATATGAAATTTCCAGTATAGGCCTATCCATAGAGATAGAAAGTAGATTACTGGTTGCAGGGAGCTAAGGGGAGAGGGGAAAAAGGAGTGACTGCTAATAGGTACAACAATTTGGGGTGATGAAATTATTCTGGAATTAGATCGTGGTGATGGTTGCATGGATCACTGAATTGTACACTTTAAAAAAGTGAATTTTATGGTATAAATATTGTATATCAACAAAGCCATTATTAAAAAATGAAGATATTATAAAAGAAAGGGTCAATAACTTTGGTTACTCAAAGATTAAAAAATAAAATCAATTATAGAATAACCAACTAGGAGATGCATTTCTAAGGTGTATAGTAGTTACAGTCTTAATAATATATAAAGAGGTTATATTTATCAGTGTGGAATAAAAGCTTGGGGAAAAAAACGTACCAAAATGTTGACACTAATTCTAGAAGGGGAGATTAGAAAGGATTTTTTTCTTCTTTCTCCCCCCTATATTTTTATGTTTTCAGTAGTGTGCATTCATTATATAGGGATGATCAGGAATTATAATTTAGGAAAAACATCAATAAGTTTGTTGAAAGAAAAACCATCTATCAGAAGTCTTAAAGATACACAATTTCTTGTATTCTGGTTTCTTTTGCTGAACTGAAAAGGCTCCAAAGTGGAGAAGGTTATGTTATTTATGGAAATTGAGAATCTGGTCCTGCCACTTAGTGCTTCTCTGAAGTCCAGCTTTCTCTTCTGTAAGATGGGACCATGATACCAGGCTGCGCAGAATTGCGGTGGGAATTAAAATGTCTTAAGGCGTGGGAAAATCCTGGCATACAATAGATGCTCAAGGAATTCTCTGCTCCTCCATCCCTTCCTTTTCAGTCTGAAAATTGAATTTTACCTGTTAAAAAAAAAAAAAAAAGGTGGTACCTTTGAGCAAGGACCACCAGAGAGAAAGAGTTTAACAAGCTTACTTCAGAGTCTTAGCTCTGAATTTAGCACAGTTTGCATGTGGAAAGACTTTAAAAGTGTCTTTGAAATGAGAAACCAGTGGAGAAAAAAATAGCAACTCCCAGTAGGCCTGTGGTATAATAAATGACCCAGGGACTTTGCTGGGTCCTTGGCAAGTCACTTGTCCCCTCTGGCTCTCACTATTCTCATTTGGCAAATGAAGGGATTGAACAAAGTGTCCTGCTTTAAAAATTCTACTGAGTCTGGAGGTTTGGTGACCGGCAATTTGGACTCTCAAAGGGCCTGCCTGGGGAGTCTGAATTGACATGGCATTCTTGCAAAGTTTAAAGCTTTGTTTTGTTTGCTCCATCTTGGCCAACTCTGCTCAGGCCAGCAGCCCCTGCCCTCTCCCTTGTTGGTGCTCAGGTTCCCAGCTTATTGTTTATTTAGGCATTGCAGTTTCCTTATTGACGTGCTCACCCCCCTCCAGCGGAGTTGAGAAGTCAACCACAGGCCTCAAGTGAACTCCCCCTTCAACTTTCAGTAATGACAGTGTACCGGCCGTCACATGCCTCATCCCTAAGGCATGGTCCACTTTCCACATCCCTCAGGCCTTGTTGGTGACTTGGGGTGGCCTGAATTCCTCTGCCGCCTGTTGCTTTTTCCATGAGACAAGCTTGTTGAACATAGAAGGATTTGCAGTATGTTTTGGAGATCCTGAGAATGAGGCCCCAAACCAGGGCTGTTGGGGGCTTTGGGGGAGTGTTAAAAGGAATTGGAAGAGTGAGTTCAGGTTGCTAGAAGGCCAGTAAGGAGAACTTCTTCACCTGATCTTTTCCCAAAGAGTGTTGGAAGAGAATAGAAGTGTCAGGTGTCTGTCTTTTTATTACTCCCTGAAATGCATTCACAATTTTGCAAAGTAGTATTTCACTGAATTTCTGGGAATTCAAGCATTCTTTGTATTCAAATGTTTGTGAAAGATAACATGGATCCAGCCTTGGGAGGGCAGGCTGCATACACCGAGGGGCTACCCTGTCATCTGGAAGCAGTTTCTGAAATTTCTTCCTCCTTTTCCTCTCTTCCCAACATCTTCACTGTTTCCTTTTGACCTTGCTCTGTGATCTTTAAAGGCTAAAAGTACTGTGTGGAGGAAAGGACCAAAAGAGCCCAGCTTCTAGGTGGCTGACTGTCTCTGAGGCCAGTCTGTCCTGAGGTTGTCCTGGGAACAGCAAGGTCACAGTGTGTGGCCTCCTCACTCCTATTCAAGGGAAGGCTATGTGGAGGGAATCATTCCAGTTTGTGAAAGGTGTTTAAAAAATGATTAGAGAAGATAATTACGGTGATACAAACAAACACTTCATGAAGTGTTATCATGAAGCAGGCAGTCTTCATTTGGAGAACTGCAAAATGGGGTGGAAGGTAGGAAGGTTTTATAGGATAAGGAAAAGAGAACAAGGAAGAGAAAAATAGAAAGCATCTGATTGGCTGGGGCGGCATAGTCAACCTTGTTTGAGGTGAAAAGGAATAAGGGAATAAGTTCTGAGCCCACAGTTGGTTTAGTGTTTGGGGATTGGCTGACTGGATATACTGTGTTTCTGGTCTAGTAGAACATTTACAGGCACATGGAAGTTAAAAGTTTTGGTTTGTTGATATGGCACCCTCTTGAGCCCAGAAAGTTATTTCAACAAAAGAGAAAATCTTAGGCAAGTTATTTCCCTTTTGTGGATATCCTGACGTATAAACTAGGTAAAATAAATACTTAATTCATAGGGTTATGGGCAAGATTAAATGAGATTTTCTAGCACAGTGCTTGCCTTAGTAATCAATACACATTAGCTGATGTTGTTATTAATCCGTTTTTAGTACCAGAATGGAGAAACATTGTTTGCTTCTGTCCTATGCTATTCCTGTCTGTATATTCAGATAATGCATAGATATTTATATTGTAGCATAAATGGGGAAGAAAATGTAGGCATAAAAAAAATCTTTTGATGTGTTTTTCCCCAGCCCAAGGAACTTGCAAATAGATGCAGATCTTTGTGTCACCCTGTCCTTAAAGGGAATGTCTTTAGAGGCCAAGTCATTGTTAGTTAAAACACGCACACGCACGCACACACACACACACACACACACACACAACCACAAAAAAGTAGTTTCTGATGCACCTAGTCCACAAGTTGGTACTGGAGAGGCTCTGTATTAGGCTGTCTCACAGGCACATGGATATGATTTTGGGTTAGCCAGTGCTCCATTCCATGCCTTGGAAGCGTGGGAAACTCTCACTATTAATTGCAGCAGCTTTCTATGTAGGGCTGATACTCAACTGAGAGGCATAGGTATAGCTATACTGATTGTTAAAATATTGAAATAGTTCTATGGTTACCCCAAACCCTCAGAGTACCCGTCCCACTCTAGCTCTTACCCTGGGACCCCCCAAATCCAGCAACTAAAGAGTTAACCCCTGTCCACACAGGGACTTGCCAGACCTGGTTTCTGTGCTCCAGGTGGCATCTGTTCTGGTTGGTTCTTGCCCTGTGCAGTACTGTTGTTGAATGACTCAGCAATCACCCCTGACTCTGGGATTTAAAACACTGGGATTCAATTTCCAATTAAGATAACACAACTCCATTGAAACTGCCTTTATGTCCGCAGTGACATCCTAATTTTTTTCTTAGTCTTTACTGTCTTCAAACTTTTCTTTGACTCCCTTTCTTTCTTGAAACTTCACTCTCTTATTCTCTGCAACCTTTTCATGATTTCCATCAATTTTTACTCATCTTTCTTTTGGTGATTCCTCCACTGTTTTTTCTATACTTGATTCTCAACTATATCTGAGAATTCTTTCACCATCATTTCTAGTGTTGCAACTTCCATTTTAGCTTTGGTTTTTATTATTAACTTCCCGAAAGCCATCTTATTGCCTTCTTTTTTTTTTTTTTTTTTTTTTTTTTTTGCGGTACGCGGACCTCTCACTGTTGCGACCTCTCCCGTTGCGGAGCACAGGCTCCGGACGCGCAGGCTCAGTGGCCATGGCTCACGGGCACAGCCGCTCCGCGGCATGTGGGATCTTCCCGGACCGGGGCACGAACCCGTGTCCCCTGCATCGGCAGGCAGACTCTCAACCACTGCGTCACCAGGGAAGCCCCTTATTGCCTTCTTTTTACCAGTTTATAAATGATTCCCAGTCAGATTCAAGTGCAGACTCCTTGCTTGATTCTGAAGACTGCTTATCATTCAGCCCCATCTTCCTTTTATTTCCTACTTCACTGCAACTAAAAGTGATCTATACTTTTTAATCAGTCCTGTCTTACTCTTCCTTGATACATGGTCCATACTTGTTCTGTTATTCCTTCAACTTATATTAATTAAATATTATGTGCTGGACATCACATTGAGTGCTCTTGACTTTGCAAGTATTATTACTTCTGGCTGGAAAACATTTAATTTTCTTGATAATCGTGTTCTTATCTATCTCCATATCCCATATTAGAGTCCTGTGCTTTCTGGAGATTTCTTGACTCTTCTATGGTGGTCTTACCCATTTCTGACTTGCCTGTGTTCTTATAAAATATTATATCTAACTATATTTTTTGTTATCTTTCACACTGTTTCTTGTGTATTATACTCTTCTGGTTACAAGTGGATGAAACCCTGCTAGTGTATTTTGATGTTATGGAGAGTAGATGATTCAGATAGACCTAGCTGTTCAATTGATATTATAAGGCCCCATCATTTAGGCAGATTCTTTTTTTTTTTTGTGCGGTACGCGGGCCTCTCACTGTTGTGGCCTTTCCTGTTGCAGAGCAGAGGCTCTGGACGCGCTGGCTCAGCGGCCATGGCTCACGGGCCTAGCCACTGTGCGGCATGTGGGATCCTCCTGGACCGGGGCACAAACCCGTGTCCCCTGCATCGACAGGCGGACTCCCAACCACTGTGCCACCAGGGAAGCCCAGGCAGATTCTTAATACATGGTATCAGAGAAGGCCACAACCAGCCACAGGCCCATATTTTTCTTATCATTCATAATCTCACAAAAGGAGAGGTCCTTGATTTTGTGTCAGTCCCCTCAAACAACTCTGATTGGCCTTGATGGCTTAATGAATTCACCCCTGGATCAGTCAGCGTCCAGAGGATCCATGGTGCTTGCCACTGTGGGTCAGACTAGAAAACCCCACTAAAACCACAGGGAGTTGGGGAGATGTAGTTCCTAAAAGAAAAAGAAGTTGAGCAAATAGACAAAAAAGAAACAGCTACTGCCACAGCTGGAAACAGGAAGGAAGGATAGAGCATGTAGTGTGTGTTAGGTATTATACTGGAAGGTGTGCATGTTGTCACTCATTGAAGTCTCATAACAACCTTAGGTTATAGGATTAGCAAGGTTAGGAACACAGGAAGATAAACAGGGTGGAATAAAAATAGAAGCTACTGTCTTTTACATGTGTACCTCACCGAACTGGGAGATGGATAGGGACTTCTATACTATTGTTGGCTTATAATGGCAACCCTTTATTCTCTTGAGGGAGTTCCATGATAGGTACTTTTCATGCATTACAGATCACTTGTAATTTTCATAACATGCTCTTGAGCACGGTCTTATTTCTGGAAAGCTCAGTATCTTGCCCAAAGACATAAAAATCTGATTTGCATCCAGGTTTGTGACTTTCTAAGGGTCAGTTGGATTGTTTTATCTTTAGCTCTTTTTGTTAGACATGAGTCTGTTAACAACAACAACAAATTAATACATGGAGACCAAAACCTCATAGGTCACATAGTGTCCAGCAAGAACCACTAGAGTCATATCTTCTCCCTGTGTGTCATTAGTAATGTGTACAGAGACAGGACAGCAGGATGCATGCCTGGGGCATGGACTTCATGAAGAATGACTCAGAAGTAGGCCAATGAGACCACGAAAAGAAACATCAAAACACCCTGATTGGGCTTCCCTGGTGGCACAGTGGTTAAGAATCCGCCTGCCAATGCAGGGGACATGGGTCCGAGACCTGGTTCGGGAAGATCCCACATGCAGTGGAGCAACAAAGCCCGTGTTCCACAACTACTGAGCCTGTGCTCTAGAGCCCGTGAGCCACAGCTACTGAAGCCTGGGCGCCTAGAGCCCATGCTCCGCAACAAGAGAAACCACCGTAGTGAGAAGCCCATGCACCGCAACGAAGAGTAGCCCCCATTCTCTGTAACTAGAGAAAGCCTGCGTGCAGCAACGAAGACCCAACGCAGCCAAAAATAAATAAATAAATAAATTTAAAAACAAGAACACCCTAATTGCTTTTAATTTGAACTAGCCCAACCTGATTCTGTGCGTGTACATTTTGCTCTAAAGAATTAGATACCATCTGAATAAACAGACAAACACAAAAACGGCAACACGAGAAAACAGCGTGTCCCATGTCATCTTCTAATCTAGGTCATCATCTTTTTATAGTTTGATAAGAGCCAAGAAGAAGAGTTTTTGATTTTTTGTTTTTCCTCCTAATGTGCCTTAGGCCCAAGTTGACTTCTTTGTGGAGCGCTTAACTTGGGCTCACATAACTGCGGTGAATTCCACACAGTAAATCCTTCCAAAGGCAGGGCATTACTTAGATAGCTGGACCAAAGACTGCTCAGTTATGTTTGCAACTACAATTAGATGATTTTTAAAAGTTAAGCCTTCAAGAGCCTCTGTGGTACCCAGTAATAGTAGTCTAGAATTTTATTCTAAATAAAGTGTAATATAATTATGTAGGGATGTTTCCTGAACATTAGATCACGTCTTTTCTTTAAACCAGTTGGCCCTAAGTTTGTTGATTAATGTCCATAGACCGATATGTGATCACAGCGAGTTCCGTGCTCTGTAAAAAATGCTTGTATTTTCTTTCTTGGCCTGATATTAAAATGAAACCAGTAATTCTTCCTGTATTTGAAAGGAAAGCACATTGTGACACTCAGCAATAACATAATTGTTACTTTTTGTGACTAAATGATATTGCTTTTTTTGATATTCCACCCACTCACCATTTCAGTGTCCACAGTTCCTAGAGAGGAATTGAAAACTGTTTCTTGCTGTTTAAGGGGAACATAATGTTTGGCAAACACAAAGAGGGTAATAAAGGCATCTTTACTGGCAAAGTTTCTCCAGAGAGTTTAGTCCTAGGGTTGCTGTACACTTATGCCAAGTTGGATAGCTCTTGAGAGTAGCTTCATGTTTCTCTAAATGTACTTGGCCAGTAAAGTTGTCCTAGTCTCTTTTGCACTGATCAGTCTTGTCCCTTGTATATGTTGGACACCTAAAGCCATTCAGAACGCCCAAGTCACCTGAGGACCTTATGAAAGTGGAGATTCAGATTCAGTAGTTGGCTGAGTTGTGGCCTGAGATACTGCATTTCTAAAAAGCTCTCAGGTGATGTCAGTGCTGCTGTCTGTGGACCACACTTTGCATAACAAGGATCTAGACTGTGCTCCATAGTAGAGGGGTATGCCCATGAATCTTGTTCATACCTACCTGGTATCTCACACACCTGGCAAGGTGACCGGTACCCAACAGATGCTCAGTATATATTTGTTGAATGAATGAGAGAACTTCCTGTATCTAAATTTATTATCACCTATAGCAGACATGTCCTAGAAAAATCCAGAGATTATTAAAAAAAAAAAAAAATAAAAGCAAAGATAAGGTAAACTTATTTTAGTCTTTCCACCTGACATTCATCCTCATTGCTGTAATCCCTGCACTCATTGGCTTGCTAATATTCATGGCTGATTCCAGAATCAGCAAGCTGGGCCCATTGGGTAGATGGTTGCTAGGGGTTCGATTCCAGTGATTGATTGTTTGCCCATCAGATACCTATTTTGCATCTTTTGGATGATGGATATAAAATAGTCTTGGGTATTAATCTTTAAGTAGGAGTTATAATCTGGATGTATAAAATGAAGTATTATTACAAGTATTATTTTATGAATATATGGAAAGGAGTAACTTAAAGAGATATTCAATTCAGATATTTTTTCTTACTCATGGGGAATGAAGCAAACACACTTAAGTTGTTTATTTCCCCCCCCCGAAACTTTTTTCCCCACATTCTTGCAATCTTTAACCAAAATATGTTAATATTATAAAAGCAAAGCAATTTCATGCTTTTCCGTTCTCAAGACTATTTGAAAAATGTCACCTGAGACATGGAGTGCTGAATCAGGGAGCATGGGAGTCTATGTCTGTTCTTTCCTTGCTCTGGGCTCAGAGCAGGCTCTCAGTAAATGACTTGAGTGACAGAAGCTGACAAGGTGATCTGGATATTTAAGCCCTCAATTATTTTAAATTGGGGGTAATCATGGCAAGTTTTCTCTTGAAGAATCCAAATCATTGTTTTGACTCTTCACTTTAGTATATAACCCCAAGCTTAACATCATTAAAGTTCTATTTTTTTTCCCCAAGAATTGACTTCTAGAGGAATAATACTGGAAAAAATAAAAGTAAATAGAATACTTTGCTGTAGGACTTCCCAGAGTGATTAATGCTAATATGCATTGGGAATCCCCAATAATCATTTCTCAAACTTACTTGACCCTGCAAGCCCCTTTTCACAGAGCATTTGGGTTCTGTGCACTTCGGGAAAAGCTGTTTTATGTTGTATTTCACTTACCCCATCTCTAAGGAAGGCCTACAGTTATCTGCTTTGAGAGCTTGCTTATTTGTGAAACACAATCTAGATGAGTATTTGAAGATCTCACTACACAACTTATTTTAGAATATCAGTTATAAATAACATTTAAAGATATTCTGATGAAGATGCTTTGGCGATTGGGAATAAATTGTTGCTCTGCCTTCTAAAACTCCACTTTTCAGGATGTTACAGCATATGTCTTAAGTATTTTTTCTCTCTATTCTGGACCAGTGCTTGAGTTACTGAGCATGTGCATTTAGTATCTATTTTGAAAGGCAACATCCATGTACAACATTGAGCCATATCAGGACTTGTGAGATAGTTTCCTTCTGTAGTCCTCCTTAAATATGTTTTTAGTCATTTATCTTAGTTTTAGAGGTTTTAAAAAAAGAAAAATTTATTCTCCCTGAATTCCTCAAACTGAAGCAGTAGAGAAGGTGTGACCATGGCAGTCATTTTCTTTGCCTTTATTTTTCATGCTTATATTTCCTCATGTCTTTCTCTGTTTTTTTTTTTTTTTTTTTTTTTTTTTTTGTGGGGGGGTACGCGTGCCTCTCACTGTTGTGGCCTCTCCCGTTGTAGAGCACAGGCTCCGGACGCGCAGGCTCAGTGGCCATGGCTCACGGGCCCAGCCGCTCTGCGGCATGTGGGATCTTCCCGGACCGGGGCACGAACCCGTGTCCCCTGCATCGGCAGGCAGACTCTAAACCACTGCACCACCAGGGAAGCCCCCTCATGTCTTTCTCTGGTTCAGCATTTTGAATATCTTCTTGGGCAGAATCAATAGATCATCTAATATGTCTGTGTATTTTGCATCTCTTCTCCTCCCTAGATCTTACTGATATTCTCCCATCTCCTTTTCTCTATGCTTTTGATTTTAGGTATGGGTTCTTGAAATTGACTTCTTATTGTAAGAACAGAAATATAAATAAGGACAGAAGAAACAGATCTTTATTAAAGTGATTTCCACAATATACATTTTTCTTTCTTTCATCTTTTTTTCTTTCTTTTTTTTTTTTTTGGTATTTTGGGACATCTGTGGCTAAAGTAAAATAAGTTTGGGAGGAAATACAAAGACTGGTTAATTTAAGAAAATTAGTAAAAGTTAAAATATTATTTTTAAAATGTGTTCCAACATTTGGTGAGATTTTTAACTCGGATATGTATAGGTCAATAGGATTTTCTATGTTTCCAACTCCATTCTGATCTTTCTTTAGCAGTATGTAATTTTTAGAAGTCCAGTGAAAAGCTCCTTTTTAACCCATTTAGAAGTTGGCAGCTGTGGTAATTGCTAACTTAAAGCCTTAGAAATTGACTGAGAGGAAAGCTGAGGGTTTCTTTTCCCCTTGCCTGCATGATTAAGACCTGAAATTTTAACAAACGCTATCAAGAATTTAAGGTGTAAAATATGGGACTACAAAGCGTATTGCAGTACACAACATATTTATACATGTATATATACATACGTCTATACATGTAAATATAGTTACTTTAGACTTGAATCTGAAATCTCAGAAGATTTTGGCCGCTGGATCACCGTGGGCAACTGCCTGCACAAGACCCCCGTGCTGGCGGACACCGCCTGCCTCTTCACCCTGCTGGCGCCGCCCCTGGATTACTCCCACTATATCTCGCTGCCCGCGGGTGTGCTGAGCCAGGCCTCCTGCACCCGCTACGGCATCTCCTGGCAGTTCGACCCCTGCTGCAGGTACCTGGTGGAGTACGACGCCTACAGACTGTCCCGGCTGCCCCTGCACACACTCACCTCCTCCACCCTGGTGGTGCTGGTCCTGAAGGACGACTTGCACAGGAAGAGACTGCACAACACGATAGCACTGGCGGCTCTGGGGTACTACGTCAAGAAGATTTACGAGCTCTGCGCTGTATGATCGGGGCGGAGTAGGGAGAGCAGGCAGCCCGGCCCGCGAGGTGGCATAGCACCCGTGCTGCTCTGTGAGGCAGCGGAGCCCGGGTAGGCATCCGGCTTCACGTTTGTTATTTTAAAGAAATAACAGATCACAAGTGTACCACGGTTTTTTTTTTAGCTCATCACACTAAGATGTGGATTTCCGTAACCCACGGGGGCCTGAGGCTGTGGAAGTCTGACCGGGCAGCAGGATGTGATGGAAGCAATGCTACAGTGGGGATGTGAATGCGCCGGGGGAGGGGAGGGGTGTTGTTAAGTATGTTGTTTACCTGTATTTGTACCATCCAGAGCCAACCAGAAGCTATTGACCATTAAAATTATGAGAATTTAAAAAAAAAAAAAAAAAAAGGAAAGGAATGTTGGCCCTTTCACACTTAATTTACAGTTAACTCTTGTAAAGATTGCACTTAGATATTTGTAAATGCTGAAAGATTGTATCTCAGTAAAGAGGGGAAATCTATATTATATTGATTAGTTTTAATAGAGATCTATCTTTTAATGTGTTTTAAAGAAATCATGTAGTCTTAAGGCCTTCATGGGGGTAAATAAAATTGTTACTAGTGGGTAGATTGGAGTGATGTGATTGGGGTGGGCATCATAATTATCTATGTGGCTTTTCAAGTTTTCTATAATGAGCATGTCAATTTTATAGTCAGAAAAATCTTGATTTAAAATGACTCTCATTTATTTATGAAGGCTCTTATGAACTTCTGGAAGTTTTTTTGTTTTTTTTCCATAGCCTTCTCATTATTGCTGCTCTTTTTATCTACAGTTATCACAGCTTAGAACTCAAATGAGTCACTAAGGAAGACTCCCTACATTCGTCAGCTTGGCCTGCTATAACAAAATACCACAGACTGGGTGGTTTAAAAAACAGAAATTTATTTTCTCACAGTTCTGTAGGCTGGAAGTCTGAGATCAGGGTGGCAACATGGTTGGATTCCTGTGAGAGCTCTATTCCTGGCTTGCAGATGGCTACCTTCTTGCTGTGTTCTCACATGGCAGAGAGAGTAAACAAGCTCTCTGGTATCTCTTCTTATGAGGGTGCTAATCCCATCATGAGAACTCCATTTTCATGACCCCATCTAATCCTGATTACCTCCCAAAGGCCTCATCTCCAAATATAGTCACACTAGGGGTTAGTGCTTCAACATATAAATTCTGGAGGCACGTAGACATTTAGTCCATAACATTCTCCTTGCCCAAATTGGCAGTATACAAGATTTCCAGATATGCATCTAAAATAGGAAAAGACTGGCAGGCGATACATAAAAACATGATAGTTATCACTGGATGGTAGAAATAGAGGGGATTTTCTCCATTTACTGTGAATTTAAAGTATATTATTATACTTTTATAACTGAAAAAAATACAATAAATATTTTTAAAGTAAAATGAAATACTACAGAATGTAACATTCCATAATAGTCTTGCAAATTTCAGAATTGTTTTCTTTCATCTTCTTGGGGGTCTTCCTGAGAATTAATAAAAGCGTCTTCAGCACTTAGAGCCCCCAGATACGGGCACACAGTGGAGCTCAATAAGCAGCTGTTGCTGCTCCTCACTTTTTCTCTTTTAACAGTGATGGCGATGTCAGTGATAGTAATAATGATTATCATGTTGCTACAGGCATATAATATAGGAAAATAAAATAGAAAATAGCCACAAAATCAGGACAGACATGTTTGTTGAAAAGTTTTTTCTATGAGTTGTTATGAATAGAATGCCCCATTCATTGTCTTTACTTCTGGAACTCTTTAGTCTTTTAGATTCTAAAAAATGGTAAAAAAAAAAAAATGCATTGGTGGCTCATTTTTTATTAAATTTCAATTACAAATATAATATAAGCTCCTTGAATCTGCACAATAAAATGTCAGGTAGATGGTGACAGTCAGAAAACTTGAAGTCAAACTTTCAGTGTGTTTCATTCCAAGGACTGATATGAGTCTCATACCTGAGGTTTGAGGAAATGTTTTTTTCCTCTATAAGAGTTCTCTCTTCTCTACTTTCTAATGCATCATTTCTTATTATGCTCTATCTTGTGTGTGGAGTCTGTCATTTCCTTTTTAAAAAAAATTCTCTATGGTTTTTCCTCAATCCCACATTTCAGTGCAATATTTCTAGTTTTTTAACTCTGTAAATCAATGGGTTAGAAATGCCCTTCAAGGTAGTAATGCTTTTTGTCACGCAGTCAGCTGACTGCTTGCCAAATAAATCATGGTGTGATATATTATTTCCAGTTGCTATAAATTTTCAATATTTAGTGTATCAGTCATACTAAGTCGTGATTCAGTTATTTAATTTCACTTATGTCTGTATTTTAGATGAGAATCCTTTTCCCCATTAGTAGATTTTAATTTCCTTCTCTTTCACAGTCAAATTCCAAGCATGCCTTATAAAACCAGCCACAGAATACACACATGAACAAACCGTTTTTGTATTTGCAAGTAGACTGAAAAATATACACTGGTAAACTATATCTGAAATTACAAATTCGTCTATTTAAATGACGTTTTTGTTTTCTAATACTTTAGATCACTTTTATCACTATTGCTTTGGTAATTTGATTCCCAGATATGAGACAAACATATCTAGGTAACTCTCTGTATTGTATTGACATATGCTGTTTACTGGGAGCTTAAAAAATCTCACAAGTGATCTTCAGAAGTGAAAAAAATAAATTGTTCTGAATTCAAGGCTATGTCTACACCCTGATTAATGTATTACTACTGAAACTGCTTTCTGAAACTCTGTTTTGTTAATATTAAAAAAACAATTTTCTTTCTCTTCTTTTTTACCAACAGGACACAAAAATCGCTTCATTGGAGCGAAACATAAGGGATCTTGAGGATGAGATCCAGATGTTAAAAGCCAATGGTGTGCTGAACCCTGAGGACCGCGAAGAAGAGATAAAACAAATAGAGGTTTACAAAAGTCACTCCAAGTTCATGAAAACCAAGGTATGGTCCACAATTATAAACTTTTATATTCTTAGTGTGACTGGAAAGTTATGGTTTAAATACATGCTTTCCCCAGATACCCACATAATCTGCTTTATGTGATATATGAAATATATGGACAATAAAGAAGAATGAAGAAGATTTTTAGTTCAGAAGCATGGATTCCAGAAAGAAACCAGGGAAAGCTTTTGGTAGAATTTCTACTTACTGAGGGGTTCAGGATTTCCTAATGATTTCTTTGGTGTCCCTCTTTCATGGAAATTAACATTTATTTTTAATAGTCCTGTCTCTTCCAAATTTTTTGAGTTTTCATAAGTTTGCTATTTTTAAAACTTTCAATCATTGCCCAATTTTTGGCCCATCCCTGGAAGGTGATTGTCTTAAGAGGTGTTGATCTTGGCTTAAAAGGTGTTGATCTTGGAAGCCAATTTAACTGATTTCAAAGGTATGAAGGTTTTAATGTAGTATTTAAGAGAGAACTGATTTTGAGTCCCAATGCTGAAATTATTCAATGTCTGTAATCCTCAGTTTCTTCATCCATGAAATATGGATAAAAAAAAGAAAATGCCTTCATCATTGGGTTGCTTTGACAATTCCAGGAGATTATGCATTTAAAGCACTTAGTCCCTTGAGTGATCTCTAAAACGCATTCAATAAACGTCAGCCATTGTTGTTGAGAGTGTTGTTATTACTGTTACCTGTTGGTGTGGAATATTTATGAAATATTGTTAGAGTAATATGTTCCATTATTTTATATCAGTATTGCCAGTTTTAAAGAATTTGGTTTGTATTTTTCAAAATGAAACCTTGGGTTGCAAATGGACCAATCATCTGAAAATCTATTATTTTTATATATGCATAATTATTAAATTTATGAACAGCCTAATAGGCCTTTTGAGACTTTGAAATGCTTTTATTTATTCCTCTATTTAAGCTATTTTCTTTGTGAAGATAATAATCACACCAGTTAAAAATTTTTTTTTTTTCCTACCACTTGCTCTTAAATACCCCTGTTCTTATTGTAGGTTTTACTACTGTTTGTTGCTTTATAAAACACTACAGAGTTAAGAGTGATGCAGACTTCTGTGAGAAAGCAGTGGGAGTTGAGAGGAAAAATGCTTAGATGATGGTTATGATTTTTATCAGTTGTGAAATACATGCATAGTCATTGCAGAGAATTTTCAAAATTAGAGGAAATAATATCTAGCATCTGCTTCACTGTGTGTGTTTGTATGTGTGTGTGTGTGTGTGTTTCTCTAGGAAATAAACAAAAACTATGCTTACTTCTGCCAGCTTCCACCTGTTAGTTGAAGTTGAGATTGTGACTAAAAATTTGTATCAAGGAGCAGAGATAAGAAGAATGTCCAGTGTAGTTGAATATAACCCCTTCCTTTCAGGGATGACCACAAAATGCAGAACGGGTTTCCCTGCTCCGTCCTCCCTTCTGGTTTCTTTATTGCAGTCCTTCCTCATAGAGAGCTGAGCTGATGTGCAGCAAGCACAGTAGTAGGGTGGCCTGCAGACAATGACCAGATCACTCTAGGAATGAAGACCAGATGCACAGATATGAGTGAACTCATGGAGTTTGGGGGAAATTATTGTTTTGGCTGAAACTTTTCCTCCGCATCCTGTCCTGTTATTCAGCAGTGGGAAATAGTTCAAGCCACTTCTACAACTGAAAAGGCAATGAAATTTGTTAACTCTGCCCCTCACCATAGATTGTGTCCTGGTGAATAAAACATGTATATGGTCTTCAGCAAGCAAGTCATGACCTTTATTAACCCATAGTCTTCTGAGACACCATCAATCCTTGAGCTAGTTTTAACGTTTATGGTTAGTTACTTTCAAGGGTTCCCAAAGTGGTTAGGTCAGAAGGATGTTTGAGGAGAGAAATGGAGTTAGGTGAAAAGAGTGCAGGCTGAGGACTAAAGCAGACTGGCAAATCTCTAGCCTGCCCTTTAGCTCCATGGCCTTGAGGAGTGACTTAAGTCACTCAGCCACATTTTCCTCTTCTGTAAAGTGGGGACAACAATGTAAATCTTAGAGGGTGACTCAAAGTGTTAAATGAAATAATGTAGTTAAAGCACCTGGTTCAAAAAAGTAGCTAATAACAATATCCATTATTATTGAAGACATATAACCAAATATAATAATAATTATAATAATAATAGTAATATAAATGTTATATTTAACTTGACTAACAGGGAAAAAATGGATTTCTAAGAAATATAAATAAAAATGATTTCTTATAATATCATGCAGATATTCTTATAGACTGATAAGAACATTACCTAAAAAGTACTAGTAAGAGTTAGTTTTTAATATTTTCTCCATTGAAAGAATATTTTTATTGGATTGAACTGTAACATTTATTGCTTATACCTCGTATCATTACCTCAGTTGCTTTTTTTTCTTACCTTTCCTACTTTTGAGAGGGTAGTGTGATTCCTTATTTAAGCCTGGGTGTGGTTGAACAGGTCTATTAAGACATAGTTATTGCTAAGCGTTTAGTCCTGAGTGCTTGTGTTTTGTGCTTTGTGAGATCCCTTAGGCTGTGTGAACTGATTCTAGTTGGGTGAATAATTTATCATGGAACTTGTTAAATTTTAGAGGCATAGACTGATATCCTCTAAAATGGGATTGCTCTCATAGTTCATGGTCCATTGTAGCCTATTTGGATAACTTTTCTACAAAGCTTATATGAATATGTTGCTTATCAACATCATCACACATATCCGAGGAGTTAATTTTTACAATAGTTGGTTACACACATTGACAAGAAAACTGTTTAGTGTCACCAGTGGAGTCTCTTGAATTCTTTTGTTTGTTCAGAGTTATATGGATAAAGCTTTCAATATTGGATTTTGAGCTCTGTGGTCCCCAAAGGGGCACTAAAAGTGGTGCACGTTTAAAGTATTTCCCATTTCCCAATACTGACCACTTAGTTGGGAAGGTAAGAAATGTACTCAAAATACTACCCTGAAGATTTGACGGGAGGAGAGTCCATTTCTGGCTGGAGTAATGCAAGTTGTGTAAGTTTAGTGTTAGCGGTTTTTTTTTTTTGTCTAAATAATCAGATTGGTAAGACTACATTGACAGGTCTGGTGAAGAATGCACACTCAAATCAATGTCTGAGCAAACCTAGAAGGATAAGTGAAAATACCATTCCACCCCCAACTCCACACAGATAAGGAAGTAGGAAGAACTCAAGTCTATGTGAAATGATAGGCTTTTCCAAAAGAGTAAAGAAATACTAGATTTAAACTGCGAAAATCTAGAGGCTCTAAAACATACATGGGAAATGGAAATGTAGTTGTTAAACTTATTGGGTTTACTGTGATAGAAGCAGTGATAGAAATGGAAATCATAAGGTGACTTTGGATCCTGTCTGGCTAGAAAATGCTAGGTTTGAGGCAGGGACAGTTGACTTTAGAAACTTGTTTTAATAGTTCATAAAGACTCGAAGGGTCATGGTAGAGGAACATTTCAGAAATTCTTATGAAATGCTGCACAAGAGGGGCAGTGGAACTCTTTGGAAACCAAACCTGAATTTGCAGCTAAATATTGTTACTTCTTCTTGCTGCTTGTAGTGAATACGTAGAAAGCTTTTGAGTGCCCCAGAGAACTTTTCTTTCACCAGGTCCTTTGGAGAGGCACCTTCAGGCTGATCACTGTTTATAAAGGTGCCAGGCTTAGAGGTGCTCTTTAATCTGAGCATTTCTTTAATAGAGGTCTAAATGTTTTCTATCATGATTACTTGGAAGCTTATTATTTTTTTAAATTGAAAAAAGGTTTAAAAATTCAGCCTAATCATAAAAAATAGCTCCTATAATATCTATGTTCTTGTTTGCTTTTTTTTTTTTTTTTTTTTTTTTTTGCGGTACGCGGACCTCTCACTGTTGTGGCCTCTCCCGCCGCGGAGCACAGGCTCCGGACGCGCAGGCTCAGCGGCCATAGCTCACGGGCCCAGCCGCTCCGCAGCATGTGGGATCTTCCCGGACCGGGGCACGAACCCGTGTCCCCTGCATCGGCAGGCGGACTCTAAACCACTGCGCCACCAGGGAAGCCCGTTTGCTTATATTTTTGAAGTTTTAGCTGAAAATTATTTTTATGACCCATTGGTAATAAAATTGACTCAGCATTTGATTCCTCTTCATTAACAGGGCATGATCTCAATCAATCTCAGTCTCAATATGCAACTATTTGCTCCAAATAGATAATAAAGGCAGCTAATAATAATTCTTATGTACAGACTCATTTTCAGAAATAGAAATAAGTTGAAATAGATAATTTTAAATGTTTCAATGAAAATTTGACATGGAAACAATGTTGTATGAAAAGGAAGTGCTGCTTGCATTAATTATTAAAATGAATAAAGAATGTAGCTGGAGGGAAAGAAAGTATTTTAAGTAGCCATGTGAAATGGCATGCGCCTCCAGTTTGATGTTGAGCAGATGGCTGGGACTGGTAGGTCCTCTTGAAAGCTTTGTGATTAAATTAAGTAGCAGTGAAGACCTAAATTGCTTTTATAAATATGACATCATAGAATAAACATGACATAACATTTTTGGAATAATAGAAGGTGAATTGCAAAAAATGTAAAAGCAGAGTTTGGAATCTCAGCTTGTGCAAAGGCAGGGATACCAGACATAGCCAGGATTGAAATCCATGCATCTTGCAAGCCCTTTGGCACATGCACGTTGTCCCTGAGAACTGAGGCGCTGGGAGACCTTCCTAGCTGTGCAACTCTCCCGTGTTCGAAACTCCAGTTTCTACCCCCTACTCCCAAGGCATAGAGGAATCAGACTGTGAGGGCAAAATCTAAGAGGTAGTGGAAAGCACGAGTTACCTTCAGGAGCACTGTTAAGCCTTTAAGAATGGAATGTACCATATAAATAATTGTTTTTCTAGTAGGGAAAGAGTGATGGCATCCCCTGTTCTATACAAGGCTTTGTTCCTAGTTTCACACATTTTTCATCTACTGGTCCCAGTACTTCTACATTTGCCACTCCCTCTGTTTTCAGAGTTTGCCAAAGATGCCACTCTGATGTCTTAGATCTCCCCCTTTATTCTGAATTTGTAACACATTTTCTTATTGACCTCTGATGGATTACAAACCTAACAACCCAAACTGCATGATAATAAGCATATCACTTTCTAGACTTGAGGGCCATATCTGCAGTGAAAAAGAAGCTGTTTTCTTTGGCAAAGTAGTTTTTTCAGGGTGTTAGTTGTGTCACAGGCATAAGTGGTGGAGGAATTTTCAGACGAGATGAAGTGTGCCTGATGTCCACATGGACTTCATATAAACCATGTGATGTAATTCCGTTAGGCTTTTCTTCTTGCCATCACGGAGACAGACCTTCCCCAGCCTCAGTTCTCATGTGTGTTAGATTGCGTCACTTTCCATTTTTATTGAGTTTATGGTTATAAAAGAAGCCAAAGGCATACTTTTATGGAAGAATATGATTTTTTACCCTGTAACTATGTTCCCCTTAGAAAAGCCTTTTTCTGTTATTGTCTGCATAAAATATTTATTTAAAATTTACCTTATGGCAGTGATAGTCTGAAAGCTATTTAAAGCAGCTGCCTATTCAATATTTATAGACTGAGATAATTTTATCATTATCAATCTATTTTTATTGAATAAAGTAGGTGTATATAGACCCTGCCATGTCTTCCTTCCTATTAAATACCATTCCATTGATGTTAATTTCATTCAAATTCCTCTCTCAGTACCCTACTCCCACATGAAGTTTCTACTCTGAAAATTTTTAGAAGTTAGCACAAAATAGGTTTGTTTGTTTGTTTGTTTTTACTATAAACATCATCTTTGTTAAGGCATGTAGAGTTGAAAGTTTTTTTAGCTTTATTTTCAGATAAATCAGTTTCATATGTGGAATCAACTATATACTGTGCTGTCACCTACAAGTGCATGTGATCTGGGGCTGTACCCCCTGAGAAGAGTGCCGACCGATCATGCTGATCCAACAGATTTAATTTTATAATTTTGTGTAATCCTAATCCTGATTTTCCCTCATTTTATTTATATTCTGTTCTTGTGTGAGAGAGATAAAGAGAGGGGTGGGGAGAGGACTTACTTTGTTCTGGCTAAAAATCATAGATTCATCATTTGTTAAATTATAAAGAAATAATGTATTTCATGGATTGCACAGACCTGAGCAGTGCCACCATCTGGTCCCACATACCCAAAGCATGTTGATAAATCTATCACAATTCTTTTGCAGTGAGCCTTTTAGCATACTCAGAATCCTTCTCAAGAATGACTTCTGGCCAGCCACTACCAAATCTTCAGATTTGGCAAGCAACATGAAACCTATTTGTCCCCCGATCTAGTCTGATGTCTCCCTGCAAATGGGGTTCCATATTGACCTTTCTAGTAAATGCTGCACCCTGAAAACTTCTGAAGATGGGAGGTCTCAGTTCTTTTTAAGCATGCCACTCTGTTCATGCTCAGTAGTTATTGTCAGTAGCTTGCTTCTTATTTAGCTAGTTTTAGTTGTTGAAAACAAAAATGCTGGATCAAATAGAGTTTAAAAACATACAATTTAAAATGTACTTATGAACTTTCAAGTTAGAAGGAATCTGAAGGGCCAAAATTAAGCCAAGGCAGGAGGCTGGAGTGATAAGCAGAGCACTGATCCTGTCTTCTTGTTGGCATTTGCTAGACAGGTGAACTTGAACTTTAGTTTTCACAGTCACAGGGACACTAAAGGAAAGTGACAGAAGCCTAAGTCTGCTCAAGATGAGGAGTCAAATAGGAATCCCACTACCACATAGAGCTGGGATCCCAGATACCTACACTCTTAGTGCAGGGATAAAGTAAAAGTAAACTCCCCACTCTATTCTCCTCCCCCTTAGACTAAGGGGTTCCAGGGAAAATTATTTATCTATCTATTTTAAAACTTTGAGCCAAGAGAAAGGTGAAAAAACTAGCTTTGAGAATCCATAACCACAGCTGGCTCTTACGCAGATGTGCAGTGTGAGGTGATCCCAAAACTTTAAGTATCGAATTTAGTTTAAAGGGGCCTTTGCTTGGTTGTGCCCCAGGTATTGGCAGAGACAAATGCTCTCAAGGACCACATGTTCACCTTAGACCTCAGTGGTTTTCTCCAGATAAAGTTCCAAAACATATGAGTAAAAAATATTAAAAAATTACAAAACCTGCAAGAAAGCAAGCCACCATAAGTGAAAGCCAGTAGAAAGAATAAACAGCAGAACCAGAAAGCAAGGACTTCAGAAATTGAAATTTTAAGGCAAACCCTCTGAAATAAATATGTTTAATATGTTTAAAATATAAAAGGAGTTGAAAATATGAATAAAGGGCAAGACCAAGCAAATTTAAAAAGAACCAAATAAAATGTCTAGAAATGGGAAAATATAAAAATGGAAATTTAAAAGTTTGATAAATAGGTTTAACTGCAGAGTGGTCATAGCAGAAGAGAAATTTAATAAACTAGAAAACAGGGCAGAAGAAATTAAATAAAAGATAAAAAGATGGAATACATGAAAGATAAGATACATAGAAGATAGAATAAGAAGCTGTAGCGCAAGTCTAATCTGAATTCTCCAGAGAAAGAGAGATGGAGTGTAGGGACAGTCACTATTCAGAAGCCATATTTGAAGAGATGAAAGCTGAGAATTTTCCAAAACTGATGACAGGTATCAGTCCACAAATTCAGGAATCTCAAAATACCCCAAATAGGATATAAATAAAATGAAATCTATTTGCATAAAAATAAAGCCATAAAATCTTAGAGGCAAAGAAAAAGTCTTAAAAAGCAAGACATTTGTCCAAAGGAGGTATATGAATGGGCTAATAAGTGTATGAAAAGATGTTTGATAGCATCTTAATAATTAGAGAAATCAAAACCATAATGAGATACCACTTCATACTCACTGGAATGGTAATAAGTAAAAAGACAGATAATAACAAGTGTTGATGAGAGTATGAAGAAATTAGAACTCTGGGGTTGCTAGTGGGGATACAAAATGGTATAGTCACTTTGGAAATCAGTTTAGAAATTCTTCAAAAAGCTAAACATATAGTTACCATGTGGCCTAGCAGTTCCACACCTATGTTTATACCCAAGAGAAATAAAAACACACAGACTTGCACATGAATGTTCTTACCAGCATTATTCATAATAGCCAAAACGTGGAAACAACCTAAGTGTCCACCATGAGATGAATGGATAGAAACAATATGACATCTTCATACAGTGAAATATATTCAGCCATAAAAAACAATGAAGTACTGATACTTGGTACAACATGGATGAATCTTGAAACGTGCTATGTGAAAAAAGCCAGTCACAAAGTACATATATTGTGAGAGTCCATTTATATGAAATTCCCAGAAAGGGCCAATCCATAGAGACAAAGTAGATTATTGGTTGCCTGGGACTTGGGCGTAGGGGGTGAGGAAAGGAGAGTGACTTCTAATAGTTAAAGTTTCATATTGAGATGATGAAAAGGTTCTAAAATTTGCTTATGATGATGGCTGCACAATTTTGTAAATATACTAAAAACAATCACCTGTATGCTTTAAGCAGGTGAATTGTATGGCATATAAATTATATTTCAATAAAGCTGTTAAAAAAAGGCAACTAGGGCTTCCCTGGTGGCGCAGTGGTTGAGAGTCCGCCTGCCGATGCAGGGGACACGGGTTCGTGCCCCGGTCCGGGAAGATCCCACATGCCATGGAGCGGCTAGGCCCGTGAGCCATGGCCGCTGAGCCTACGCATCCAGAGCCTGTGCTCCGCGACGGGAGAGGCCACAACAGTGAGAGGCCCGTGTACCGCAAAAAAATAAATGAATAAAAAAATAAAAATTCCCCATTACCTTTAAAGGAATGAATTTGGAGTTAGAGCTTGACTTCTTAATAGCGTCTGTTAGGCAGAAGGTGGAATAATATGCTCAATGTGCTGAGAGAACATATCTCTTAACCTAGAAAATTACTTTTAATAGTCAGCAACAATATTCATAAAAAAAAGAATAAAGTTGAGATATTTGTAGACCAAAATTGAGTTTGCCACCAAAGGAAATTTTAAATGATGCATTTCAGGCACGAGGAGATTCCTAAAGGAATATCTGAGGTGAAAGAATGAATAATGAACAAAGGTAGTGACAAATGTGGGGGTAAATCTAAACAAACATGGCCTGTAAAAAAAATGATGAGTGAAAAACAAAACAGGAAAGAGCTAAAATATATGATGACAATGTGAATGTCAAGACGATGGTGACTGGACTTAAAGTGTCTCAAGGTCCTTATATTATTCAGAAAGAAGATAAGCATAGATTGACTTCAGACTTAGATAAATGTAAGCCTGCTGTGATTTCTAGGGTAATACCCTAACAGTTAGAAATAAATAAAACAAACACATTAAATAAGTATAAAAGTATAACTTTTAAAAGAGTAGAGGCAAAAAAATAGAATGAGAAAAAAAGTCATTCAAAACAAGGCAAGAAAGAAAAGAGAAGAAATAGAAATGGTAGCATATACAGAAAGCACAAAGATGGTTGAAATAAATTCACGTGTATCCACAATGATAATGAATGCCCCACTAATTTTATAAGATAGGATAAAAGAATCTGGGTATGTGCTATTTACAAGAAACTTCTCCAATATAAGGTTAAAGATACACCGAAAATGAAAAAAACACACTGACCAAATACCAATCATAAGAAAGCTGTTGTAGACTTTGAGGCAAAGAAACCATTTGAGAGCTGAAAAATTTGCAGAGCTACAAGGAGGAATTGATTATTTCACCATTATAGTGGGTGGTTTTAACCCACTCTCAAGTAATCAACAGATGAATCACATTAGAAGATCAAAATACAGAAGACTTAAACTACCCAATTAAAAGTGTTATCAAATGTCATGCACATAATACAGAATATCACACCCAACAGTTGTTGGATCCATATTCTTTTCAAGCACATAGTAAACAGAGTACATTTATGATAACTGACCACATACTGTGCATTAAGCAAGATACACCAGATTTCAAATGATTAGTATAGAACAGGCCATGTTCTCTGTTCACAGAGCAAGTAAGAAATAAAAACCACAGAGATAACTAGGAAACATCTATATATTTGGAGATTAAGAAACAGCTAAATTATTCATGGGTCAAGAAATAAATCATAATGGAGATTGGAAAATATTTAAGACTGAACAATAATGTCAATACTACATATCAAACTAGGGAGAGTGAGCTAAAATGATACTGACAGGAAAATTTATGGTCTGAAGGCTTATACATGGAAAGAAAAAAGTATGAAAATTAGTGAGATTAGATTCCAACTTAAAGTTAGGAAGAGAAAATAGAATAAATCCAAGGAAAGTAGTAAGAAGAAAATAATTTAAAAAGGAGAGCAACAATTAATGAGATAGAAGATAAAAATGTTGGATGATCAACAGAACCAAAATTGGCTCTTTGAAGAGATTATTTAATGGGACATGCTTCTGCTGAGATTCATCAAGAAAAAGTAAAAATGAAGACTGTTAGGAACGAGAAAAAAGATAATCATAGATGCCATATGGTAGTTCTATTTGTAGTTTTTTAAGGAACCTCTATACTGTTCTCCATAGTGCCATAGATATCAAAAGATAAATGGGTTTTATGAAAACTTCCTGCCAATAAAGGTGAAAATTTAGCTGAAATGAAACAATTTTAAATGAAAAACAGTTTCTCAAAATTGATTCTCATAATTAGAAGTATGAATATTCCTATAATCATTAAAGATGGTTGAAGTAAGTAATGGTCTTTAGAGAAAGAAAACACCAGCTCTGGATAGTTTTTCTGCTGATTTCTAGTGAACATTAATGGGAAAAAATTAGTAATTTTACATAAACCATTTCAGAACACATTAAAAGAAGGAACACTCCCTACTTTATTTGGAAGGCTAAATTGATACTAAAATCTGACAAGGAAAGCTACGAGATAGGAAAAGTACAAATCAATCTTACCCATAAACATAGAAAAGATTCTGATAAAATATTAGCAAGGTGAATCCAGTAACATATAAAAAAATACTGCATCATGATGAAGTGAAATTGTTCCTAGTAATGCAAAGGGAGAGTAATATTTTTAAAATCCATTAATATAATTATAACATATTAAAGGTGAAAAATGTGATAAATCATGAGATGCAGAAAAATGTTTGATAATATTAAACATTCCTTAATGATTAAAAAAAACAACTCTTGGCAAAGTTGTAATAAAAGGGAACTTTCTAAAACTTAAGAGTACCTATAAAAAGCTAAAGCAAACATCGAAGTTAATGATGAAACATTGAAATTCTTCCCTTTAAGACCAAGAACAAGACAGAGGAGCCACAATTTCCACCAGGCCTCTCTGTCTTTCTCAATGGCTTGACCATGGGCTGGTATGGGCTTCCTCACAGCCTGGTGGTCGCAGGTTGGTTGGACTTCTGTCTTGGTGGTTGGCTTCCAGTGGGAGGAAGCTGAAGTTGCCAGTCCTCCTACAGGCTAGGGCTAGAACAGGCATATGACACATGCTGCATTTAGCTGGTTGAAGCAAGTCACAGTCCAGCCCAGGTTCAAGAGGGTGGTGAATAGACTCCTCCTCTAGTTGTGAGGAGCGGCATGTGTGTACAAGTAGGAGGAAATTGGTGACATTCATTTTTGGAGATCATCGACCACAACTCCTACGAGACTGGCAAAAATGTGAAAGGCCAGTGACATATGATATTGTCAAAGGCATGGAGTGATTGATACATTTACACACTGCTTGTGACCATGAAAATTAGTATAACTGCTTTAGAAAACACTTTGGTGTTATCTGGTGAAGTTGAAGATGTGCATACTATGTGGTCCAGCAATTTAACACCTAGGTTATTTTTACTAAGTGTACCAGATGGTATGTATAAGAATGTTTAGAATAGCACTTTTTGTAATAGCAGAAAGCCCTGGAAGCAAACCCAAATGTATATCAACAGCAGAATAGACAAATTTTAATGAAGTCTTACAATGGAATACTGTACTTCATTGAAAATGAACAAATCACACATACAATAACTTGATATAATCTCCAGGACGTAAGATTGAGTAGAAAAAAGCAAAGTGCTAAAAAAAATACACAGTGCAAATAAAGTTAAAAACCATGTAAAACTAAATAGTGTATTATTTACAGATGTAATAAATATATGGTGAGCCTGAAAGACAAGCAAGAAAAGGACAAACACAAAATTTAGGGTGGTAGCTATTTCCAAAGTGGGAGAGAAGGAGATAGAAATGGGTTGGGATATGGGTAATTCTAATGATCCTTTTGGTGAATTGAATGATGGATGTTTCTTGTATTATTTTTCTATGTTATATGTATTTTATGTTCGTGTCTTTTTAGTGTTTAATGTGAGAAAAAAAAACCCTCAATGCTTACTTTTTTTGGGGTGAGGATTCTTTTCTGTCAAATGATGCCCTTGAATGATCATTTCCATTGTGGAGTAGCAGAGAAGGTCCAGGTTCTGTCTTGGGTAATTACCTTTGTCAGCTCCCTGTTGACACTTCTGAGGACTATGGTCAGTAGACTTTGTGGTTTCTTGGATGAGTTGTAGGTTTGACCAGGAAGCCTTCATTCCACTGTAAAGCTTGGTTCTCAGTGGTGTGGAAGGTAGAAGGCAGGCTGTTGACCTTACCTTTCCTATTTTCTACTCTGAGTCACCTTTAAAGAGCCTCCCCAGACCCCTAAGACTGAGTGACTCTCAAGCCATATTTTTAAGCAAACTCATGGTCTGCCTTGTTGGATGAATGATCACTGGTTCTTGGAAATTAAGAGAATTCAGTAGTTCTCAAATGTAAAGAGTAGGAGCTGCGGCTCTAATTTTTTGTAATTTCATTTTTCACAGATTGATCAGCTGAAGCAGGAGCTTTCAAAGAAGGAGTCAGAACTTCTTGCCTTACAAACAAAGCTTGAAACTCTTAGCAATCAGAATTCAGATTGCAAGCAACACATTGAAGTGCTTAAAGAGTCGCTTACTGCCAAAGAACAGAGGGCTGCCATCCTTCAGACCGAGGTAAGGCGCTGTTTCAGGACTTTGGGCAGCAGACATTGAGTTGATAGAAAATATCCTATCTGAACAGCTTTCTTTTCAAGATCCCTTATCCAAATCCTTGGGGCCAGATACATCTTGGATATCAGATATATTGGGGATTTGGGAAAGGTCAGATCCATTGCAAGTATCATAGATTGTATAACACTCCCAATGGGGTTGCAGCAACATCGCATAAGCAAACATATGGATATTTCTGCAGAAAAAAATTTTCTTACACTAAAGTAGAGTAAATAAAGACTATATAAGGAGGCTTCTGTTGGTTCGTGTTAGGTTGTGCCACCAAAGGAGTTTGCTTCACACTTGGATTTTTTTTTTTTCATTTTTCAGAGTTTTTTCGCAGTTGGGAACCATAGATAAATGATTGGATCTGAAACGGTTTCATTTTATCAAAAATCATAAAAGTGTCAGGGTGTCATCTACCTTACTTTACTGTGTATCTGTGTAGGCCCCCCTCCTGGCACCCTTGGGTTTCTCACATCCTAAGCAGTATCCTCAATTTTCAAGATTCTTTTACCCATTGAAGAAAGCTGATATTGTGTTAGTTTCTTAAATGAAATGTGGTTTGTTATTTCTTATTCATACTAAGAGAAAAAACGCAAATACATGTTGCTATCCTATTTTCTTGCTTCTCATTGGATTATATCTCATTGCTAAGAAATGCAAAATACAAGCTAGTTATTATGTAAATGAAACAGTTGCCAGAAAATAAATTATTAAATGGGGCCAGTAGCAAAGAATGCAGTGAATCTCCCTGATCTTTGTGTTGAGGCAGTGTGTTACGTGGATTACTTTAGGAGAAGGCAGTCTAATTGAGTTGCATGTTCTCTCTTGTGTTCTTGGAGCCATGTCTTTGCATGTTTACATTTTTGGGTCTGTGGGTAGGTTTGGATTTTCTGTAGGAGTTAATGGGGCCATGCCAGTTAGTAGGTCTGTGCCCTCAGTCAAGGTGCAGGACAATGTCCAGAGGAGAAAGGAAACAAGTTCCAGGTTGGATAGGTCTTGGCATGGACCTGATAGGTCTATGCACTTGATTGGCCAATAGGCAGTTAATTGATTGCTTCGAATCAAAACTGTCATTTTGGCTTCAATGATGTAGATATTTTACATTTAAGAAATATCATTTTCAGTTGTGTATAGTTCCATTGTGAATGTAGAAGCATGGATATTTTATTTTTTAAGACATAACTGCAAACTATGCCATAAATTGGAGGTTGGCTTGTATTTCCTTTGAGGAGGCAGCAGTGAATAGTATCTAGAACTGTGCTAATACTGTCGCCACTAGGCACATGTGGCTATTCAAATTTAGATTAATTAAAATTCGGCTAAATTTAAAATGGAGCTTCTTAGTCACACTAGCCACATTTCATGTATTTAGTAGTCACATGTGGCTAGAGACTAGTGTATGGGACAGCACAACTATAGACCATTTTTACCATGTTGGACTTGTCTAGAATATGGGTGGAAAGCTATGGCTTGTTGGGACAAATCCTGCCCTCTGCCTGCTTTGGTAAATAAAGTTTTATTAAAATTTTAATATTTAAACTTATTTAACTTTAAACTTATTTAACGTTAAACTTATTTAATGTTAAATAAGTTAACTTTAAAGTTAAATTTATTTAACTTGATGGTTACACCCTTTCATCTATGTGTTGTCTTTGGCTGCTTTTGTGCTACCAAAGCAGGATTTAGTAGCAACAGAGACTGTAAGGCTGAAAAGCTGAAACTATTTACTCTCTGGCCCTTTACAGAAAAAGTTTGCCACCCATGGCATTGTAATTTCCTGGGAAGAGGCTTGAGTGGGCATTGGAATGCCTGGCTTGTCCTTTCTCTAACAGGCTTACTCTGAACAGGGCCAAATTTGCTGACCTCCATTCTAGAGCCCAAGTTGTTCTTCAAAGTGGTCATTCACACTGCAACAGATTGTACTCACAGCTGTCTTAAGTTGGCAATAATACCAGCATTACTAATAAAGTTACTGTAATTGTGTTGCTGTGTATTGGGTAGAAGGAAATTTGAGAAGCAAGGCAGTCTGCTGAGGTATTGCCCAAACAGGTAGTCAGGCTTCTTGATAGTTTCTCTTCAGAAGGAGAGAATGAGAAAAGTCAGCTCGGAGAAGCTTACTACCTCTCCCTTGTACTGATGAGTGTTGTATTCTGTGGCCTCTTTCCCTTTTCTTATTCTTTCCCCTGTTTTTTACCTCTCTCGCATTAATGTAGTCCAAATTAGACCTGTACATATTTCATGAAAAAGACTGAGGTGACATTATGTGGATAGCTTCCATCCCACGTTCAATAATTAAAATGACCCAATAAAGAGACAGCACTTTGAAGTAGAAAAAATTACTCTCCATGTGCAGAGAAGGTGAGATGATTCTTTGCTTTTCTGCTTTGAAGTTGGGATTGTGAGATTAATGATTTTATCAGCTGGAAATATCCAAGGAATTTTCTTTTCCTTTTTTTTCTTCTTTTAAAATCTTTGTAAATGGAAGTGAAGAGAGTTATCTAATGATATCCATCTCACAGAGGAAGCAATTTAGGTTGAAATTAGCTCTAATTGTTGGATCATAGGCAAGGGATTTTTGGCAGCAGGGTAAAATACACTGAAGTGATTTTCCTGCTTCTTGGAAAAACAGGGAAATAAGAGTCTCCCCACCTAATGTGGGTTAGTGGGTGAGTATTCAGTAGGTAAGATATGTTATGTTTCATCGTGCCCTGCAATGAAAGAACTGAATTTACGTTCATGTGAAAGATACCGTTTTCATCCTTAGAAGAGGTTACATGTGATAGCTCCCTCCAATTAGATCCCTGAGTCATTGCTGAACGTTCTTGCTAAAACAGAAGAGGACTCTCTCTAGAACGGAAAGAGCCCTACTGGTTTCTCTGGAAAATCTGTGCCATCAACTATCTTTGGCAACTCTTTTAGAATATGTTAAAAATGACAGATGTCACTGACTCAACGGTTAATCTCTGCAAGGAAGGCTTTTGCCACCACAGAATTTGCGTTTGGGAGGTAGTAGGTTGAAGGCTGGGATGAGAGGGGAGGCAAGTTGTCTGGGTTTGTGGCTATGTGGCTTGGCTCCTGGGTAGGTTTGTTTTAACTTGTACAGATGCCCAGATGCTCTTTGACATGTGTGCAATAAATCAATGGAATAATAATTACACACACACACACATACAGACACCACATAGCTCTTAACATAACATTTTACTTTTTAAAATAGCTTCAAAGGACCGTAAGGCCAAGTATCTTATTTTGCTACTTCCCTTGATGTTTCCCACGTACCAATTTACCCTTATCCACCAACACATTAATTTCATGTGAGTAGAGATAATAATAAATAGACTTCAGCACCTTGACTTTTATGGATTTCAATGAATTACCAGCATATCCAGAAATCAGAAAGAAGAAAGGCCTAGCTATTACTTTATCATCTGAAGTAAAATGTGATATGAAAAACACAGCATTTAGAAGTGGGAGATGTGTGGACATGCCTTAGCCTCACCATTTAATCACTATGACGTGAACAAGACTTATATTTCTGAACCTCCATGTCTTGATCTGTAAAGCAGCAGTCATTGTACCAGCCTGATGCATCTGTATGAAATGTGCTTTGATTCTACTAAAGGGTTTTAGCTATAAATTGTGTTGATTATTATCATTGTGGTGATTGTTATTACTATTGTATATCAGGATGTTTGGGGAATACTCTACCTCACTTCTTACGGGTCTACCTTTGTGGGACTCCTTTGAATTTTTGGTGTCTGCTTTTACTGAGCTCAGACTTTTATATTTCAACTGAGTCACTTTTTTATGCCCTAGAATGATGCAGAGAAATGAAGATACTATGAAAGTGCCATCTATTTTGTTCTAGCTCCAACTTAAAAGATTGCTTTCTGTTTTCTTGCGAGTACACTTTGCCCCAGCCCAGCGTGATTTCTGAACTGCCAGGCATGACATCTCTTTTGCATCTTTTTTTGTATTCTGGAAGATATGTTATGTGACAGTGGTATATGATGCTGCTTTTATAATCATTTCTGTTCCAAATAGGTTAGGGAAACATTCTACTTGTAAGAAAAAACACTTGACAACATGTTAATTAAAGAATGTAGGGGTTTTGTGTTCATGAAGGCGAGAGGCAACACATGCAGGTTAGGTTAGTGGCAGCTCCATAGTAAGGGTCCAGAACATTTTTCGTTTTGCTTTTTAAATGTAATCAATATAAGAAAATCTCATGTGATCTATTGGCTCAGTTCCCAGAAAATTCACCTTGGCACATACATACTTATATTCATGTGCAATAACGTATATACTCTCAGGTAGTTTACAGATACCCTGAAGCATTTCCAAGAGTTTCACATTAAAGATCCTTGCCCTATAGATTTCATGCATTTTTCATTCAACATATATTTTTTAAATGACTACTATGTGCCAGATATGGTTCCTGCCTTCATCCAGTCAACATTATATTGGGTATGTGGATGTATGATAGGGAACTGATCACAGTACCATAAACACTCAGTGAGTTCATTATCACTGGTTAGTAATAATTCCACACAAGGTCTTAATTGGACTTCATCTTTCTTTGGTTGTTTAAAGGCAGATAAGTAAAGGGAAGAAAGAAGATAGAACTAAATGTTTAGCTCTTTTGAGGACTAGAGTATGCAAGCTGTATGAAACGTCTATTTAGGGACTTCCCTGGTGGTGCAATAGTTAAGAATCTGCCTACCAATGCAGGGGACACGGTTTTGAGCCCTGGTCCGGGAAGATCCCACATGCCGTGGAGCAACTAAGCCCGGGCGCCACAACTACTGAGCCTGAGCTCTAGAGCCCATGAGCCACAACTACTGAGCCTGTGTGCCACAACTACTGAGGCCCACGCACCTAGAGCCCGTGCTCCGCAACAAGAGAAGCCACCACAATGAGAAGCCCGTGCACCGCAACGAAGAGTAGCCCCCGCTCACCACAACTAGAGAAAGCCTGCGCACAGCAGCAAAGACCCAACGCAGCCGAAAATAAATTAATGTTAAAAAAAAAAGGTCTATTTATACCTCTTATAATTTAAGGCTAATATTGCTAAGGTGATTACTCTGATAATGTTAAGATTTTATGTTTTGATTAAAACTGATCCTAAAAAAAAAAAAGAAAAAAAGAAAACTGATCCTCTTTTGAGCCTACATTCAAGCAACCTGGCTTTCCTTGAGAAAGGGAATGGTATTTATAGGCTTACAGATTATTTCAGGAGTTACTGCATCTAGTTAGAAATGCTTCAGTCAGCTATACTTTAGGTAGACCCTTCCCTCAACTTGTCTAAACAAGCAAGGTATCATTTGATAATATTTTATTGAGCATCTATGATGTGCAAGGTGCTGGACAAGGTGGGACCCATAATCTCAGAAGCTGTTGGTTTTGGACTTATTAATTTAATTTTATTGCTCAAATTTCTACTGAGCACAAGACATGGCAGCTATATTGATTTCCAGGAAGTGTGGCTAAGTGTTTTCTATGCAATACATTATGTTAAACTTTGCTTACAACTTGTGAATTTGGTATTGTTGACCGTTTTTTTTTAAGACAAGGAAATAGAGGTTCAGAGAGGATGTGTATCTTGCTCAAGGTCACAGAACAGTGAGTAACAGGGCTTGGGTTCTCAAGTTCTAAACTCTTAACTAGAAATCTAGCACTTTCCATAAGAGTCCCAGTGGCTGAGGGCTTTCTTTGTGTCAAAAAGCTGACATACATTATCTCATTTAATCTTCATGGCAAAGGTTATGGCAGGTTTTATAGTTCTTTCTTAACAGGGAGGTTCACTAGGGATTCAAGAATGCTTACTAGGTACAACCCTCTACTGGCTATGAAGAGGGATAAGAATGAATAACTCTGAGATGTAAATTCTTACAGTAACATTGTGGCTATAACAGTGGCACTGTGGCCATAGTAATGAAGGATGTCACCTAAAGTTTAGGGAGGGTACCATTTTTCATGAAGACTAGAATTCTAGTATATTAAGAAGAATTTATTGTATAATATTTAGTTTTTATTTCTTTAAAGATGTTTGTGATATGTATATATATACATATTCAAACACGCATGCACCCTTTGTAGAAAAAAAGTAAAAGAATGGACAGCAGTATCTTACTGTGTTTTCTTTTTATGTTAGACTCAGGTGATCTTTAAATGGCGTATGATACACATGCTGTACATTTGTAATGTAAAAATTAAATGCATTTTTAACAGAACTGATGGCGATCACTTCTTCAGGGAGGTTGTGCAAGGTACTGGTGGAGGAGGCGGTGTTTTCTGAGCCTGTGGCAGCATTTTTTGTTCCTCTGAGTCATGGATGATTCAGTGTGATAACACAACTAGAAAACAGAGTTGGGCTGTCAGTTTTCAAGATGAATCATAAATCCAAGCTTTTGACGATGAAAATGTTGTTGTCACATGGAGAAAAAGAACAAGTTTTATGAGTCCTTCCTTGTTTCTTGGTTTGTTTCTCATTGAGATGGGCCCTCTACCCCACTTCATGGTGAGGCCGGGATTCTTGGATATAAAAAGTCACCCTGACAAGGAGTCAGGAACGCTTTGTGACCTCCAGGGGCTGCGGGACTAGATGCATTCACATAGGGCTTTGCAAACTATTCAGATACTTAAGGAACTACTCTTTCTTCTGAACTCACACATGTTGAGCAAAGGAGTTTTTTAAATGACTGGAAATAATATTTGCCACAATACATAAGGTAGGATTTACAAGGAGTTTTCCTTTACTTTAAAACAATAATTTCAGTTTTCCTTTTTACCTCTTGCTTCGGTTGACTGGCAAGCAGTAAAGTCCTTTTTAATCACTTTATTCCAGCCTTCAAAGGATAATATTTAAAGTGTCCTTTTTTTTTTTAAATTTATTTTTGGCTGCATTGGGTTTTCGTTGCTGCGTGCGGGCTTTCTCTAGTTGCTGTGAGCGGGGGCTGCTCTTCATTATGGTGCATGGGCTTCTCATTGTGGTGGCTTCTCTTGTTGTGGAGCATGGGCTCTAGGTGCACAGGCTTCAGTAGTTGTGGCACATGGGCTCAGTAGTTGTGGCTTGTGGGCTCTAGAGCACAGGCTCAGTAGTTGTAGCGCACGGGCTTAGTTGCTCTGCGGCACGTGGGGTCCTCCCGGACCAGGGCTCGAACCCGTGTCCCCTGCATTGGCAAGTGGATTCTCAACCACGGCACCACCAGGGAAGCCCCCAAACCAACTTTTAAGACTGTCAGAACACCCCAGTGCCAAATCAGGGTGCATTGTATCACTTAAGACTTGCAAGGAGTGTCTTTAAAATTAATAAATTAAGGGGGTTGGTGAAAAAATATACAAAACAAAATCCCGGTGTCACTTGTAGTTTTCCATTCTAATCCCATCATTGGCTTCACATTTTAAAATGTTTTTATTTAACCTTTCCTGGGAAAGGCATCATTGGAAATTTTTATTGATAACACTCTTAACTGCAAGAAAAAGACATAAACCTGCAAAGCTGTAACTATCATGGTGGCCACAATTGGGAGGTCTGCAAAACAGTTTATTACCAGTAGAAAAAAAAGTCTTGAGAAACACAGTCGTTATAGGGGTCACCACCTCTGCTACGTGCATTTTATTTTTATCCCTTTTCATTTTGAGGGTATGTACGATGGCAGTGCCAGACTGCACACTTTCCCCTCTCCTAATGTCTGTGGGCTTTGTTTTGATTCTCTCTTTATTAATGATGTGAAAACTTTGGGGTCACATAAAAATGAGCCAGGGTCAGGCTTTGTGGGCCCCAGAATGCTGAAAATGTCCTGGTATCTAGCTAGTGAAGACATCGTTTAAAGGGGCCAGGCTTTACTTCCTGAGATTTTCTAGCTGTTTTGCAGATTTTAGATAATCGGGTGAACTTTGCAAGGCAGCTTCATACTCTTGCTTTCCTAAGGTAAAACATGAAAGACATGTGGTGGAGGAATTAAAATGTGTTATGGCTGTTGGCTGCAATGGGTTTTTTTGGCCTATTAAGGATGGTACAGGTAGCTGTAGACATTATTTTATTCCATAGGGCCAGAGTCTAGTGCTTTTGTTGTTATTATTGTTGTTCAGGCTTTCATAAAATGCCATTTTTTTTTTAAAGGGCTTCAGATGCTTGGCTTATTTATGTATGTATGTATGTATGTATGTATGGTTGTGTTGGGTCTTCATTTCTGTGCGAGGGCTTTCTCTAGTTGTGGCAAGCGGGGGCCACCCTTCATCGCGGTGCGCGGGCCTCTCAACTATCGCGGCCTCTCTTGTTGCGGAGCACAGGCTCCAGACGTGCAGACTCAGTAGTTGTGGCTCAGGGGCCTAGTTGCTCCGCGGCATGCGGGGTCTTCCCAGACCAGGGCTCGAACCCGTGTCCCCTGCATTAGCAGGCAGACTCTCAACCACTGCGCCACCAGGGAAGCCCCAGAAAATGCCATATTTCACACCTTTTTAGTATAAAATTGCTTTTGACTTCATAAACACAGGTGTTCAGTTTGAATCTTAATGAACTGTGAAATAGGTAGATGTCTAAAAGGAAATTCTATAAATTGTGAACATGGCTCTGTCAGCACACTAAATGGATTAGGAAAATTCATTGTCTGCCGTGTAACTGAACACCAGTGTGATGCATGGACAGGAGTTAGTCCTGAAAAGCCAATAAAATGGAGGGAAAAAATAGTGCCTAGGAGATGTTGATTGTCTGGGTTCCCCCACCACAAATGAATGCTGGTGCAGAAGGACTCGGAAATCAGAATGGCTATTCCGAGGACAGCCAAGAAGGAATACATATGAACAGACAACACAGAATTTATAGAGTAAAACCACAAACACCTTATTTTCCATTGTACTAAAATAATGATATTTTACAGTACTCATTTTATATGTAATTCTGCTTTCAATTTTATATTGTTTCCGCAGCTCAAATCTCATTATAAGTGTTCCAACAAAAATCGCTTTTTAATCAAAAACTTTCCAATCCTTAGCCCATTGTCAACTTATTTTGAGGAACTTATTTTTCTAGTGAAACAAAAGAATTTGGCCCTTCTTTGTGAGCTCGTTGGGATATTATTTGACCTGTGTAGCTAAACATGTAATTAAGATAACTGATTCATTTTAATTTCTACATTAAATCCCTTCATAATCTGTTTGCATTGTTTTGGGGTGTAGAGATATGGAGTCAGAGCCCTTCATATTCTTTGAAAGAAAAGAAGTAGATCATTAGTGCTTTTGTTTGGTTTTACTTCTGTTTGCAAAAGACATTGGCTATACTATATTAAGCTGCAATTGAAAGAGACAACATCCAATTAGCTAGTCATCCATGAGAGAGTGCATGTCCATGGTATGTGTTACTTACCATGGTTTGCAGGAAAAAAAGAATATATTTCGGTCACGTCTGTGGGAAGCTGGCTTGCCACTTTAGAAAAGGAGATGACAGAATTTAGGAGGAGGGAAATTCAACAAAACTCTCACTGACCTCCAAGCTCACAGTCTTTCTTTTTTTTTTTTCTGTATGAATTTTATGGAAAACAGAATTTATTAAGTACTTCCATTCAGTTTTTTCCTTTTGGGGAGCACTATTTGGAAATAACCAGTGTACATTGTGATTATGTTCTCCCTGACACTGGACCACATTTGTAATACTTACTTCCATTCCTCTGGAAAAAGTCTAACATTTACTGTGGTTGGGTTTCTTTATGTGTATATTTACATATCAAACCAAAATGAAAAGAGTGCAGTTAAATTGCAGGGCTTCTGCAAGAATCTTTTACCCATTTTCATATGAACTTTATTCTGTTTAAATTAAATACAGATATTTATTCCACACAGACATGTACTTCCCTCTGCTTATTTAAAAAAAAAAAAAGGGAGAGAGAATACAACTTGAGGTAATAAGTTGTGATGATGAGGATCATTTTAACCCTATAGCAGTTTGTTTTTGTGGCCAGCATTTCTTTCTTGAAGTGTGTGAAATTTATTTTCTTGCATTTATTTTTTATTTTATCTTTAAAATTTCAACGTGAGTGATTTATTAAGCCCTTGTTATTATAACAGAATGATGTTTGGCCTCTAAAATACTACTTGGCAGTTGTTAATTTGAAATTGGACAGATGGTAAGTTCTGTCATTAAGATCTGGTCAAATGTGAAGGAAAAAAGAAGATCCAGCTCCTCATTTACTGAGTGTGACTGCTTAGCGTAGTGCCAGCGAAGCTGGTTGTCAGAGGGTTGGTTCTCTCTATAGTGATGACCACCTTTGACAGCTCTTCTGAGAGCAGTTGAGGACAAAGGGAAATGCACGTCTAGGAGAACTGCTTGGGACTGCCAGATATCTAGACCTTAGGATTTGTCAACTCTTTCAACCTCCCTCCCACCCAAAGTTAAAAAGTACATTTGCAGAAAGATGTACATGAGTTTTAAAGATTTAATTTGGAAAAATTGAATCATATTTGCTCTTTGCTGTGTGTGTGTGTGTGTGTGTGTGTTAGAAGAGACAGCACTAAGGTATGGAAGCTAGGTATACAGCATCATTTTGGTAACCTTTGTTGGATCTCCAGTAGATTAAATAAACCTACTAAATAAAGTACTCACTGTGTGTTAGGCGTAGTGCTAGGTGCCAGGAATACAGAAATAAATAAGAGATAAATGTTGCCAATATTACACTCATAATATGATTATTGAAAAATGTTTAAGAATTGTTTGTAGTTCTTTTTCTCCCTGAGTATCCACTAGGATTGACTCATGGAAAATTCGATCTAGTGGACTGTTGGTTACTTATCAGAGCAACCCCATAGAAACTTTGGGTATATAACAGGGCCTCTGAGTAAGCTCATGAAAGCAACTAACCAGAAAGAGAACTTATTTCAATGCTTGGAGCCCTTTTCATTTACAGATCTTTAAATTTTCAAGTGTCACTTTCTTGGATAAAGTCTCTAATACAGGTTGTATAGGACACAAAAACAGAATCTTATTCCTCAGGGACATTGTGGCCTAGCTGGGGTTTTCACTACTGTGCTGCATGCGCTTGAGTATTTATTTTAACCCTTTGTTAACCTAATATTTATATAGAAGGAAAACTTCATCACAGTATAAATTTCTTGAAGAAAAGGATCTTTTGGCTTATTCACTGGAGTATATGAGCTCTGAGAGCAGTGCCTAGCACAATATAGGAATTCCAAAAATATTTGTTGAATCTGTTGTTGATCTTTGGTATCATTGGAGATATAGTGGGAGAATTAGATGAGATATTGTATCATGGTAGCAATGGAAATATCCATTCTTAGGTGATGCTTTAATGTTAGTATTATGAGAAAACATGGATTAACCCTTCTGTAACTTAGTTATGGGGAAAACTTTCCTAACTGGATCAAGATCTGGTAGCAATAATATATAGGATTGATAAGTTTGATGATATCAAATAAAGAATTTTTACAGGGCAAAAATTATCATAGATAGAGTAAAAGGCAGATAATTTGGGCAATATACTTGCTAGTTATGCTGCAGAAAGAGGATTTATAAAATTTTTTTCTTTTTTGTAAAGTTTTTAAAAACAACCCTAAGCGCCAACAACCTATAGAACCAAAGGGCCAACAACCCTATAGAATAATGGGCTTGATATATAGATAATACATAGAAAAATAAATGTGAATGGTGCTTGATTTATGATGCTCAACCTGATACACGATCAGAGAAATGCATATTAAAACTACATTGAAAAATAATTTTTTTATTTATTAGATTAGCAAAACTTCAAAGATTTGAAATGTATGCTATTTATTGGTGGGGAAAAATTAGCCCTATAATAACATTGCTGTTAGGAATGCAAAGTGGTATATCCCCTTTCAGAGGGGAATTTGGCAACATCTAGCAAATTATACAAGTTTGCCTCTGACTCAGCAATCCTAATTCTAGGAATGGATTCCAAAGAAATACAAAATCTCCAAGATTTTTTGTTACAACACCATCTGTAATAGTAAAAGACTAGAAACAACCAACACATCTGCCAGGATGGGACTTACTGAATAAATCACTGTGATCTACAAATGGATTACTATGTAGCTGTGTAAAAGATGAAGCATGTATATACTGATACGGAGTGACCTCTAGGATAATCTGGTTAAATGAAAAATAAAAAGAGGGTGGTGAAAAGTGTTTAGGGCATGCTAGTGTTTACCTAAGAGATTGAGGGAATGCAAATATATATGTATGAATGTACATATTTGTTTATATTGTAAAGAAAATGATGGACAAACCATAATATTAAAAGACAAGTGGTTTTTTTTTTTTTTGGTAATAGAAGGAGTGAACATGGAGAGAACCTAGACTTCTTTGAATATAGTTTGTTTTATAGATTTGACTTTGGAACCATGTAAGTATTTTACGTAATTATGAATCAAAATTAAATCCAAAAAGGCAATCTCTAAAAAGTTAAAGTGAAACAAATGAACCTCTCTGTGTATCTGAGTGGTGTTATAACCACACTGAGAGGATCTATTCCAAGTGACTATAAAATATGTATTTTGAGAGTATATCATAGTGGGATATAGTCAGGAGAAAAAAACCTGCATAGAATCTTAAACTCTTTTCAGTGATTATATTATTGGTTGTAGTTATGGATATTATTTATTCTAAGACAGGTGTGTGTTGAAGAATGTGGTAAAATAAATGAGTGTTTCTGTTGGTGTCAGTAAGAGCTTGGATTTTCAAAACTTGGGAGAAAGAAGATACAAATGCAAGATTGATGAAGTTAAGTAAAAATACCGTAGTCTTATGTATATTTTAAAAAATCTATATCAATATATCTATATCTGTAACTATGTATCTATCAATATCTATTATATCCTAGCTGTGTCGCTGGAAAGTCCTAGAAACAAGAGCCAGTCTCTGGTAGTGATAGCTATTCCTAGTGTCACATTTGCTGTTTTCTCACTAAAGGCCTTTGTAGAAATGGATAAGTCTATGTCTGGAGGCAGGAAATGATGACATCTTGTCATTCCAGAAAGTAGGGAAGCTATCAAAGATTGATAGGACATGTCAAAAGGGCTCAAGAGCAAATTAAAAAAAAAATGTGCCCACTGAACAAAGAATTTGAGCATTAATAGCCCAGAAAATACGCTTCATTCAATCCATGAGTTCAGAATGAGAACTATTTAAAAAAACTGGGTTTTTTTGGGTAGATTCTAGGGAGCATTTGAAACTAGTAAATAAAGGGAAAGAAATGAGCATTCATCGTAACTCTTTTGTATAAATTGTACCTCGGGGTAGCAAAGAGTCGACGCAGAGAAGATTCTCTTTGTAGAAGTATTCCAGCTAATAAATGACTCTCACCATTTTGCAACCTCTAATGATTTAATGGATCTGGGGATTGAGCTTTAATGGATGCCGTATCAAATATTACACGTTTCCTGATAGAGGTATGCTCTGTTGCCAATGAGGTAGGCTTGCCAGAAAAATCAAACCTGAGTCTTACTGGAAATACAGAGGACAGAGAGGAAGTTGGCAAACAACCCCAAGGAGTGCAGTGAGGAAGCTCCCCACCATGGGAATACTCTTGCAGGATAGACGACTCCGTGGTGTTTTTGTTTGTTTTTTGTTTTTTAACACAACAACAATAGTTTTCAAGGAAGAGGAGAGAGAAAGGTAGAGAGGGAAACCATGGATTAAAAAACTTGAGACCTATGAACCAATTATAATGTATGAACCTTATTTGGATCCTGATTCAAATAAGCAAAATGGTAAAATTGTGAGCCAACTAGGGGAATTTGAAGGTTGAACTGATGATAGTAAGGAATCATTGGTAAATTCTTCTTGGGTGTGATGATAGAATTTTTTAAAATATAGACTCCTTATCTTTTCAAGTTACATACTAAAATATTTACAGATGAAATGGTATAATACCTGGGATTTGATTTGAAATAATCAGGGGCCTGGGGAGGGAAAGATAAAACAAGTGTAGCCATTAGTGGATACTTGTTGAAGTGGGAAATGAGTACATGGAGATTCATTATATTATTTTCTGTACTTTTGTATGTTTGATATTTACGTAAGAAAACATTGAAAACAAAATAAAAATAAACGTCAGTGACTTGCATAGGCTCTTTGAATTTCATTCCCAGTGACATGAAGATGCCACAAGATGTCTCCCATCTACCTATCTTGGGACTTTATGTTCTCATTTATACAGATGCTGTTGCAGCTAAATTATTCTAAATTCGTTGGTGACCTTGAAGATGATTTCAGACCTTTTATCGAATCAACCAAAGTATACTCTTCAGAGGGAAAAAGTCTTGTTTTAACCTTTTGTAGTTTTTCTAAGTCTTTGTTTTTATGAGAGTGTAATTTGGATGTAAAAGACCTAGAAGAAAGCATTGGGAAATCTGATAGGGAAGCTGAATCAGTTGGGCTTTTTATGTTGAAGTTTTTCGAAATCTTTTTTCAATCTAACCAGTCCCTGTAAGACTTTGCAGCTGGCTGTCAGGGACCTGCTGATGACTCACTTCATTTAGGCAGGGTCAGTCCTTGATAACTTCCTTGGAAATGGCTTGGGCTGCCAGGCACAGACCACGGCCACATGATTTTTGCTTGACATCATTTCTTTTACCCACAATGATGGGTATCAGTCATCAGAGGATCTAATTTCTATTTTACTCTCAGTCTAGAAGTTTAGAAGACTTTCTTTTGCCTGCTTGGATTCTTCAGTTAATCTTACAATCAGGCTGTTTTCCGATTAGTAAAACAGAAGTCTGACTCAAGGAATCCTAGATATTTATCTTACATATTTAAGAAAGAGAAAGTATATAAAAGATGAAATACAGGTAGTAAAACCTTGTTAATTTTATTCTTTCTCCATGCTGATTTTTTTGGAATCTTCTTGGATACTACAAAAGGAGAAGCACTTTCAATATTGACTTGCTAGAGTGTGCCAGTGTGTTTTGTAAATTGACTTTATCTAAATCCCAGTCTAGAAGAAGTAAGCCAGTTTTCTCTAGTCTTTTTCTAGAAAGTGAATTTTAAAGTAATACCACATGTTGGATGAAATACAATAGAGTTAAGATCATTATCAAGATATCTTAATGTACTTAAAAACATTATTGACAAACACAGAATTGATTCAAAAATGTGCATGCAGGAGTTTAGTATGGGGATTGTTACTTCAGTAATAACCTTTGTTTGGTGAAAGTTGGAGAACAAAAAGTTACAATTGTAATAATATTTCATATATTAATTACCTACGTGCAAAATTTCAGTGAATAACGTGTATAGTTTTTGCAACAGTTCTTTTTTCCTATTATATGTTCGATTAGATTATTGAAATGTGATCTTATGTCTGTTGAGTCTAATAATAAAATGGTTCTGGTTTCAAAAAAATCTTAATGTACCGTAGAGTGGATTTGCAAACATAAAAAAGAAAGGATGATCATTAATTTGTGAAGATTTGAGAGAAAATTAGGACATGGGCGATTTGAAAATATTTCTTTTGTCCAGTTGTAGGACTTGTACAGGTAAGTTCCTGGCAAGCTCATTTTCAATTCTTTCTTTCCTTTTGGACATATTTCTCATCTTCATTTTTCCACATATCTTTAAGTACTGGCAGACGTCTATTTGTGCTCATAATCCCTGGGTGATGTGGCCTCGATCACTTTTTCTCTTGTCTCTCAGCACAGTAATTAACATTGAGTTTCCAGAATTGTTCTCTAATTTGACTGTAAGTTTGTTGAGGATGGAGCTATCTTGTCTTATATATTTTTTTCCTTTTGCAATGTCTAGTTTTGCTCAACTCCCTCTCTTTAGCCACTATGGGTTTATCTCAAAGAATCTTACAAAGTTTTAGGAATGTTTCAGAGCCCAAGATTTTGCATTGACTGACCACTGTGGGAAAGTGGATTCAGCTTTGCATTTATTTTCATTTTTATAATACTTTGCTATAATGCCAGTCTTTTAGAGAGAAATTATTACACAACGCCTTATCCTGGGCATTGTACTATCTGCAACCTAAAATTTGTAATTCAAATTAGGAAGATTTGGGCTTCCCTGGTGGCGCAGTGGTTGAGAGTCGCCTTCCAATGCAGGGGACGCGGGTTCGTGCCCCTGTCCGGGAAGATCCCACATGCCGCGGAGCGACTGGGCCCGTGAGCCATGGCCACTGAGCCTGTGCGTCCGGAGCCTGTGCTCCGCAACGGGAGAGGCCACAGCAGTGAGAGGCCCACGTACCGCAAAAAAAAAAAAATAGGAAGATTTCTGAAGAACATGGTTCTTGTATTTATTGGCAGGCTAATGCTTTATGCTGGTGATTAACAAAGTTAGAGTGATTTTCCCTTAGGTGCTTACAGTTGTAAAAAATCAGTGGAATGAAGTTACTTATGGCATCAATGCAATTTGACACATTTTGCCAACAGGAAGTCTTTTTTTTTTTTTAGCATCTTTATTGGAGTATAATTGCTTTACAATCGTGTGTTAGGTTCTGTTGTATAACAAAGTGAATCAGCTATACGTATACATATATCCCCATATCTCTTCCCTCTTGCGTCTCCCTCCCTCCCACCCCTCTAGGTGGACACAAAGCACTGAGCTGATCTCCCTGTGCTATGCGGCTGCTTCCCACTAGCTATTTTACATTTGGTAGTGTATATATGTCCATGCCACTCTCTCCCTTCGTCCCAGCTACCCTTCTCCCTCCCCATGTCCTCAAGTCCATTCTCTACGTATGTGTCGTTATTTCTGTCCTGCCCCTAGGTTCTTCAGAACCTTCTTTTTTTTTTAAGATTCCACATATATGTGTTAGCATAAGGTATTTGTTTTTCTCTTTCTGACTTACTTCACTCTGTATGACAGTCTCTAGGTCCATCCACCTCACTACAAATAACTCAATTTCATTTTTTTATGGCTAATATTACATTGTATGTATGTGCCATATTTTCTTTATCCAGTCATCTGTCGATGGACACCTAGGTTGCTTCCATGTCCTGGCTATTGTAAATACAGCTGCAGTGAACATTGTGGTACATGACTTGTTTTGAATTATGGTTTTCTCGGGGTATATGCCCAGTAGTGGTATTGCTGGGTCGTATGGTAGTTGTATTTTGTGTTTTTTAAGGAACCTCCATACTGTTCTCCATAGTGGCTGTATCAATTTACATTCCCACCAACAGTGCAAGAGGGTTCCCTTTTCTCCACACCCTCTCCAGCATTTATTGTCTGTACATTTTCTGATGATGGCCATTCTGACTGGTGTGAGGTGATACCTCATTGTAGTTTTGATTTGCATTTCTCGAATGATTAGTGATTGCCAACAGCAAGTCTTGTATACCACTAACTGAAACAATAGTAGCATACCATCTTTATTGAACATTTACCAGGTATGAAGCCCATCTGTGATGCCAAATAATCCTCATATCAATCCTGTGAAGTTGATGCTACCTGATTCTGATGGACTTTCTTATTTTATAGAACTTTTATATGGGCAAAGTAACCATAGTTAGAATGGCTTTTAGTAATTATCTGTAATACATATTGACTGAGAAACTTCAGAGTAAGTTAGATGACTTTAGGATCTCCCCATGTGTAGACGCAGAACCAAAAACAGCATAATGGAACACATTCAATAATAAAGGCAGAAACAAAGAACTGTGAAACCCTGGGAATTAATGTGCTTGTTGGGGAGGGAGTCCAGATAGGCATTGAAGAGGAGGAGACTTTCAGATGGACCCTGAGTATGAAAAGTGTTTGCTATGATGGAAAAGGTGGGGCGAAAAAGGGTATTTGAATCATAAGATATAATACAGATGGTGAAAGTGTGGCCTGTAGAAGGCACAGTGAGTAAGTAACTGTGGCCGGAGTGCCATTTGGTGTGTGTGTGTGTGTGTGTGTGTGTGTGTGTATGTGTGAGAGAGAGAGAGAGAGACATGGGTGGGTGGGTGGGTGGGATGGGTAGCTGGGACTGTATGGCTGGGACTGTATGGCATAGTGATTGAGTTCATCAGTTTGGGGATCAGAGGCAAGCCTGGTTTAGAGTCCTAGGTTTGTGTCTTCCTAGCTCTGTGTCAGCTGAATTTGCTCATTCATTCATTTATTCAACAAATGCTCATTGATGTCTTCAATGAACCTGGCATTACCCTAAGTACTAGGGATGGAGCAGTGAAAAAAAAACAGGCAAAAATCCCAGCTCTCAGGGAGCTTTTCTAGTGTGTGTTGTTTTTCAGGAGAAAGTGTGGAGAAATCAAATATGAAAAGGACCATCTAATGGCCAGTACAGTAGATCAGATAATGATTCCAGGTGGAGGGAGGAGTGAGTGCTCAGGCCTCAGGCAGGAATGAGCTTTTATATACACAGAGCAAAGAGAAAGCCAGTGAGGCCTGAGGAGAGTGGGAGAAGGTGAACTTGGAAAGATGGGCAGAGGCCAGGCCAAGGAGGGTCTTGTTGACCACAGTAAGGAAATAATAAGATTGTGTTCACAGTGCAGTGGGAAGGCACTAGAAGGATTTAAGCAAGGCAGCAGGTGATCTGATTTGCATTCCTAATGGACCACTGTGGCTGCTCTGTGGTGAATGGCCTGTATTGTGCCAGAGAGGAGGCTGAGAGGTCACTGCAGACATGCTAGTGAGGAGTGATGTGGAGAGCATGTGGAGGTAGAGAGAAGAGGATGGTTTTCCCATCCATTTTGGAGGGATAGTTGTCAGGATATGTGGAGGAATTGGATATGGAGCGAGAGTGTGAGGAAGGAGAGGAATCAAGGACAAATTCTGAGGTTTTAGGACTAAGTTGGATGGGCAAGTCATGTAACTCTTTGAATTCCAGAGAGCTATTCCAAGGATTAAATGGGATAGGAAAAGCATATGGAATGGTAGATGAGTTCATTAAATATGCTTTGTGTTCTCTTGGGGTGTTTGGACTCAAGGTATAAAGAAACAAAGCCCATAGAGTGACAGAGAAGTTGAGAGAGGGCTAAAGAAAAGGTACTTAGCAGAAGCCATGTGGCAGCCGAACCCAAGACGGAGCAGAAGTCATGATGTGGAGAGAAAGGAGGGTGGTGGTAACAGTAGCAGAAGCAGTGGCAAAAGAGAGATCGAATTATAAATCCAATGGGCGTTCTGGTGTCGCTTCTGAGCCACCTGGTCTCCTGGGATATCAGAAAGGGAATTTCTGTTCTCTCCCAGACCTGGCTGTACTGCTGCCCACAGTTTTCTGTCCTTCTTTTGCTCCCGCCTCCCCACCACGAGCCCTCTCTACCTGGAAAAATCCAAAGTTGTCCACTCATTTAACCTGAAGGAGCCAAAATGAGATGAGTGAATTTCTTTCATGTTGGAGGGCCCATCTTTCTTATAAATGGATTTTTATTTATTTTTAAATTATGACGTAATGCAAAAATGTATTTGTATTGTGATTTTGAAAAGTAGAATAAAAAAATTTAACATGTAGAATAAATTCCTCTTCAGTCTTCTGAACACAGTGAAGTTGTGTCCTCTCCCCAGGGGTAACCACCCTTATTTTGGGGGTGTACCCTTCCATATATTTTCTAAGTAGTTACATACTTATCAAATATATACATATATTGATATTGTGGGGATTTTCCAAACATAAATGAGATTATATGGGATATTAAAAACAATAACTTTACCAAAAAAATAAAGTAAAAGCAGTAACTTCCTTTTTTCACTTACTGTTTCTTAGAGATCCTTCTATGTCAGTACACACACACCTGCCTCACTGTCAACAGTTGCCCATTACTCCACTTACCATGCTTTAGTCACTCTTTCTCCTATAGATGAACAGTTAAGTTGTTTCCAAAATTTCTGTTTATTGTTTCAATAAATAAATAAATTGCAAATTATTGTTTCCAATCATTCTGCTACTACAGAATTATTTTTGAGAGCTGGCCTGTGGTAGCATGCAACCATTCACCCATTTGGGCAAAACCAAAGTGATCTTGGTGAAGTCCTTTGTCATTTAGTGGCTGTGCAGTACATCTCAGCTGCAGGCGGAGTCCATGGAGCTTGTGTGGATTGCAAGTCAGGCACATGTGGTAGCAATTTTCCTCTGTTGCTGCAGGGAGGATTTAGAACTGCTGGGCAGGGTAAGCCTCAAACATTGCAGCATCCTAAAGAAAAACTTGAAGTAAACTACCCTATTTATATTAACACCTAGTAAAAGAAAATATTAACTTTGCTAAAATAAACTTCTAAAGAGACAGGTTTAATGAGAATTTCTGAATTAAATTTAAGGGTTTTAATTAAACATGCAAAGGATAAACAGTATCTTCAAAGTTCAGCCTTTTAAGAAGTAATAACTATTTCTTCAGAAGGAAAAATATTTAACTGCACTGAATGCCTGGATGTTTGATCTTTGAAAGTTGGAGCCTTTGTGTTTTTGAAAATTCATATAAAAACCTAAGTCATAGGGCACTCACAATTTGTGTGCGTTCTGTAGATAGGTTCGTGGAAACTCTGGATATCTTTGAAGTAATCCACCTTTGTTTTAGAGAAAGACATTGTACTTGCTGAAAACCAGTGAGTGTTCTAACTGGTGTCATCATACTATATATATCTTGTGAATACTCTCAAAAGTAAAGACAATAATACAATGCAAATGGTTAACCTGTCTGTGCCTGTTTCAGGGAGAATGGAGGGCTGGGAAAGAGTAATGTGTGTGTTCTAGGGACTTTACAGACCTTGTCTTAGTAAATTGTTACAGAAATCCTGCAAAATGAGGTGCTGTCCTCATTTTTCAGGTGAGAAAACTGTGGCCCAGAGAAGTAAAGTAAATGTCCCAGAGACATACAGCTAAAAAGTAGTAGTGTAGGATTTCAACCCAGCGTTGGCCTGACTTCCGTGCTCTTTCAGCTGTGTGATTCTGGGTTTATTTTTCCTTTCCATTTTGGATTTGTCAGTACTTTTACTACCAGGAACTGAAACAAGCCTCCTTCGTGATACTTATGAAGTATCATGATTGTTAAATTCACTGGCCAGCCTTGACTCTAAAATAGACCTAAAGGTCCTGAAGGTCTTAGGTTAACTCCTAAGGTTACCAGAGGGCCTGGCAAGCAAAACGGTGGACACCTGTTTACAGAGTAGTTTGCTTTTACAGGGTAGTTTGCTCTTAAATGCCAGATGTGGAGGGGTTGGATGAAATAGTTGCTAAGATTTTTGCACATGGATAACTCTCCTCAGGTATTCAGAACTGCTTGCATCATACGATAACTAAATCAGATAATTCTAATGGGAATTGCTGTGGATATTCCCTCCATCACTGCCATGTACTCCAGGAACTGCTTTCTCTCCCTGTTCCCATCCTTTATTTGGACAGTTACAAAATTACAACCAAGGTGAAAACGTCCCACCTCTTCAATATTTCTATTTTGGCTTCCAATTTCAAGATTATAATTTCTTTCCTTTTTCCTTCTCTGCCTTCCTCAGTCTCTTAATTCCTTCCTTCTTTCTTTTCAATATCCTTTCCAAAGGAAAGGAAACAACCACTCTCTCCTACTTTCTACTCAGCTTGTAGCCCTCTTTCCTTCCACTGAGTCCATATAACCCAGGGGTTCCCATATCAACGTGATGGGATCCAGACAGGTGTTGTAACTCAGGGAAGCCAGCTGAGTGGAGACTGTTGTAACTAGAGAGCAGAGGCCCAATCTAAAGCTGATTCTTGCCCTCAGGAACTAGGAATCCAGTGTTGCCAGATCTTCTGACTTGAAGAGAAGCAGGAAATCCAGACTTTTTGGTGGAATCTCTGCTTTTTTAGTGCCGGCAACCAATTTGAAAATTATTTTGCAATAGTGTGCAGTCAAGCAGAAGACATGTGTTAGACATCACTTGGAATTTCTTAGTAAACCAAAGAAAAATTTCGAGCTTTCTTATTTTGAGGGTTATCACACAACTTCTTCCATACTTCCCTACGTTTTGACTGAGGTGATCTTATCTTTGGTAGGTTTATTTTCCACAAGTGTCATCCCCAGATCACTAGGAGGCAGTGGAGTGTTCTGTTTAAGATCCAGACTTGAGTATCAGCTGAATCTAGGTTGAATTATAGCTCTGTTGCATAATAATTTTGTTACCTTGGATGGGTGATTGCAGCTCTGTGAGTCACCAGGAAAAGGTGACTACTAATGATCTGTCTTAATTGCTTTACAGTACAAAAAATCCTTATTGAGTGCCAACTATGCACCTACCAGACACTGAATTAGGTATTGGGGATGCCACAGTGAACAAAATCAGACATGGCTCTGGCATTCCTGGAGCTCACTGTCCAGTGCAAGAGAAAGATATTAATCAAATAGTCTCAGTAATACGATTATAATGAGAAAAGGAGGTTAAGTGCTCTGCCCAGTGAAAGGTGATTCTAGGCTGGGCTTCCTGGAGGAAGAGATGCTTCATCTGAGATCTGAAAGGTGAGTTGGAATAAACCAGGTAAGAAAGGGATGGAATAGTGTTTCTGTCCAAAAGGCCAATGTGTACTTCCTTTCCAAGGTATTGAAATCACACTGCTATTATTTAACCAGATTGAATAATGATCTGAGCCCAAGTCAATTTTACATGGTCCCGTTTTAACAAATATTTTCAAGGAGAGACACAAAAGTACTGTTAATTCTCTGCAGCTCTCTAACAAAATTCCCTTTGTCAAGTGTAGTAGTAGTTAAATCAGATAGTATAAGTCTAGGTCATGCTGCAGTAACAAGCTCAAAATTGCAGTGGCTTAAGGCACAGATCAACAGATTATGACCTATAGGCCAGATCTTGTATATGCCTGCTTTGGTAAATCAATTTTTATTGGAATACAGCCATGCACATTCATTTACATATTGTCTATGGCTGCTTTCCCACTACAATGGAAGAATTGATTAGTAGTGAAAGGGGCTACACAGTCTGCAAAGCCAAAAATATTTACTACCTGGCTCTTTACCAAAGAAAAAAAATTACCAATCCCTGTGTAACGGTATTGGTGGGAGCCTCTTTAATGGGAAACTGGAAATTATACCGCCTACACATGGGGCTGTGTAAAGGAACACATTTGTTCATGGAAAGGACCTAGCTTGGTGCTTGGCATGTCATATACTGCTTCTGCTATTTGTTTTTTTTCTTAATACTATCTTTTTGTTTTTTTGCTCTTAGAAACCCCTGCTCTAATTGCTAAGCCTTGTGTATGTTATATCAGTATTATTACTGCCACTACTAACAGTAACGCTTTACATTTAGTGCTCATCTATGGTGCTTAAGGTATTGTGCTGGGGACTTTGTGTGTCATCATCTTGAACTCTTCCAGTGGTCCTGTGAAGGAGAAGTATCCCCATTTTATAGACCCTGCTCTTATTAGTAACAAACACTACCATTGACTGAGCATTTACTCTGCCCAAACATGGCGCTCACATAAGTACTAGGTCCTTATAAAACCATCCCATTTTACAGATGAGCAAGCTGATACCTAGAGCAGTGAGTAACTTGCTCTGCTCTGAAGTGGTAGAGCTGAGATTCTAACTGCAGCCCTTCTAACACCAAAACCTTGAACGTACTCTCCATTACTGTACCATCCCACGTGCCATGAGTAATCAGGGTAGAGTGGTTAAAATGACAGCTTCAGTCACCTCTTGGCCAGGCTGGCCCATTCCTTGTCCCGGGGACAGCTTCTCTGTTGCATTTCCTCTGCTCAGAGTAGTGTTGCCTTTTCTTTCCCAATGTGTACTGTCTGGTCATCTCCAAACCCCTTTGTCTTAGAGAGGCTTGTTCTCATTGCTTTTGTGACCTCTCCTTCCTCTGACCTAGGTTGAGCTTTTGGATTGCTCATTGGATGCTAAAGTGACAAAACCGAGTAGACTAGGATGAGCCCCTTGCAGAGTAGGCACTCATTTAGTGTGTTTTTCCGGTAGATTTAGTGAGTTACACCTATCATTTCTCTTCCTCCTCCTTTTTTGGTTTTGAATAGCTTACTGAGCACTTTATATGTGGCAGTCTTCATGCTACACACATCATGCCATTTTCATAGCACCCCTGTGAGGGGGTCCTCTTATTAACCTGATTTACAGGTGCAGAAACTGAGGCTGGCCCAGGGTCTCATGACTAGGCAGGGAATATCCAATAAGGACGAAGATGTCCATTGGACGGACCAGTTGTCTTGTCTTAGCAGCTACTTGTATGGAATGGAGGCCAAGTGGTTCCCTTCTAAGGATTATTTCAAGTTCATATTGACATGGAGAATCCAGGCAATGGCTCACTACCAAATAAGTGACGAAGCACAATGGATGAATTTATGATTTTCAAACATAACTAGAATTATTTATTCAGTTTCTCAGGTATTAAGCACTCACTATCCACTGTGCGTGAGCACTGAGCTGAGCATAGTGAGAGCATCTGCAAATGCCTGAGGCAGTCTTAGGCAGTATGTAGCCCTGGGGGAGGCGGCATCAGCTATTAAGAGCTCAGGCTTTGTGTCTGGGGACTCAAGTTCCAGTCCAGGCTCTGTCACTTGACTAATACTGGGATCTTGGGCAATTTGCCTAACTTTTCAGAACTTTAGTTTTCCTAACTGTAAAACAGGATGATGGGAATACCTGCCTTAAAGGGTTAGCATAAGCATCCACGGATAAGATGCAGGTAAAACATTTAGCACAGTGCCTGTCATATACAGACCACTCAATAATGTCTTAACTATATATAGATGTAATCTATAGTAGAGAGAAACATGGTCCCCAGGAAAGTACAAACAGGCAAACGTGAAAGAGGTATTGGAGAGGAGAAGAATAATTCCTTCATGCTAGGGGGTGTTGGGAAGGCTCCACTATGGAGGCAAATTGGAACTTGAGGGATAATAGAATGCTGATGGGCAAAATGACCAGGAGAGGGAATGGCGTTCCAGGCTTAGGAAACAGTGTGAGCGAAAACATGGAGACAAGAGAGTTGGGTATGTTCAGGGAATTCTTCGTGGGGTTGGGTGGCTGGAAAGGGGAGGGCAAATGGAAAGATGTGGAGAGTCTGACTTTATGAATATTGAAAAAAGTATTTCTGGAACACATGACTGCGAGTATGTGGTGGTATCCCAATGAATGTGCAACTGTTCCTTCTGTGGATGCCTGCCATTCCTGGAGGCTGCAAAGTGATCCCCTTCTCCTGCAGGAAGATATAAAGGCTTGCTATTCTGCTCTCAAGACATTAGTGCCTTGACTCCACATTACTGGCAGGACAAGCTGTCCCTCCCAGGTTCAATACTAGAGATACATCTGCTCTTACAACTTGTAATTCCATGGCAGAAAACAGGTCCTTGATCATAAATGTTCTCCTTGATCATAAAGCCAGGTTCCTGGGCCACACTTACTTAGGTGAAGGTAAAATAGAGTGAAGCATGGCTTTCTTATTATTTTAAAATGTAGATTTTATTTTATTCAGGTCTGGTGAGGCCAACAGATCAGAAGACTACTGTTGAAAAGATAGTTTGTACTCACAGTTCCTAAGAGGAGGGGATATGCCATACCATGGCGGGGCCACGCAAGGAAGCATTAGAGCTGGTCAGGAAGTAGAGGGAGGGAGGGGAAAACATGGGCAAGAGCCTTTATTGTGGTTTCCACGGGAAGGACTGGTTGAGGCAGTGTAAGCACGTTTAGGATTGGCTAGTTTGAATAGTTTCAGCAGGCTCTGGAGCGTATGGGCTGTCCCTAGTTTTCTGGTACCTGGCCTTTGGGTGATAGCGACCCTGAGCGTGAGATTCTGACGTAGGCCATGGTGGGGGTGTGGGCTCTGGATTGATTGGTTTGCATATGAAAGGCATACCTATAGGTGAGCCCTTTACTATCTCTAGGAATTGGCCAGCCCTGGGAGGGGAAGTCTCTTCGGGGTCAGCAAGGCCACACATGTCAGAGCATCATAATACAGAAAATAAAAAGGCATGATTAATATAGTTATGTCCTTGGTTATGCAAGGAAATTGTGTCCTTCAGGAATTTTCAGAAATTCTGATATTTCTAATACATACACGCATACATACAGACACACATACACACACATACATCACACCACTGCAAAGCATGTAGAGCTTCAGTAGGTGGGTGTTACATCACAGAGGCCTGCTACACGAAGGCATCTTTTTACCTGCTTGCTCAGCACCAGGGATGCAGCTTTCTTATGGCTAGAGAAGACTGGCGGACTGAAACACCATGAAATCACCCAGTTCATCTTTTCAGCATTACTCACGTGACTGCTTTCATAGAAGCTTTTCAGAGTAATGTTCTCAACTTCATTCCTTCATTTATAATCATATTTTCCTAAATGCACCCCTTCTTCCTACGTTCAGGAAGTTAAGAAAGAAAACTCGTATTCACACAAGATACTAGTACAGCAGCTGTTGTCTCCTATGAACTGGAGCTTGTATGGGGGGCCCTGTCAAGTCGTTTAATTCTCAAAAAGGATATTAACACCCTCATCTAGAAGATGGAGAGACATATTTTTGGAGTTGCTGCGTAACTTGTTCAGGGTTTTATACACGAGAGCCAGAGAAGCTTTTCCTGATTTTTCATATTGCCTCTTTGGGGGCCACTTCCCTAAAAGAACAAATGGTTTTGGTCTGTTTTTCCTGCCCAGGTAGCTAATATCTCTGATGATGGGCCTTTATCAGATACTGCTCAGGTTTATTTGTTAGGTCATGTTTGCAGGAATCTTAGAATTTTGCAGTCAGAGGAGTGGCATGTTGACCTTCTAGTGGAAATGGGAAATTTAGTTTCTCTCCTCCCCTTCCCGCCCCAAATCTTAAACATGTATTATCCTTATCATGGTAGAGTACTTTGTAACCATCCCTCCTGGTTTTCTTTACCATGTATGTAGTTAGCTAAATGCATGAACTCTGCTTTCCAGTTTATCGCTGAACTTACATATTTCAAATTGTGATTTTAAAACTCCAGGATCATCTTTTAGAAATAACAACCATCCAGAACTAAATTGTTTAACGTGATAGTCTCCTTAGAGACTAAAGAGGAATTGATAGCTTCTCTAACAGCAATCGTGTGGGGGGGGGGGGTGCGTGCATGTATGTGAGTGTGTGTGCGTGTGTGTGTGATTCTCTCATTCAAGGCTTTTTACTCTTTGCTAATATGCTATTGCCCAGGATTACTTAATTAAACATGACTTAAAAGTTTGCATTATACTTTAAAGTAGTGACAGAAATTGCTTAACATGATCTTGGTTATATGCTGCCTTTGGAATGGCAAGAAAGCAGAGTCAAGAAAATACATTCACTCTGTTAAATCTTTATTTATTTTCTAAGGAGTGAGAGAACATTTTTATCCAAGTGGTGAGAACCTCCTGGAGTTGATTGACTTAAATTAGCTTGATTGCTTTTTATCAATCGCAGCTGCACTGTTTAGCATAAAAATGCAAAACATCTAAAAAGCATTTGCCTTGCAGCATACTAGAAAGATGTTTTTAGTTAGTTTTAAGATGTTTCAAATTTTTATTCTGCACAGATTCTCTGAGAATGTATCCAGAACATATCTAGTTACAGAGAATTAGTACAGATACTGTAAACTTTGAGAAAATGAATTAAAGAAAATATGCTGTTTTATGAATTACATATTTAGAATTTGGGCTTTTTAGCTTTTAAATGTCTCTCGTAAGTTAAACAGTTCAGCAATATTTGTTGCAGTGGCCAAGCCAAGCAAACCGCTGCTAAACATTAGAAAACAGTCATTGGAACTTTTCACATAATGAGCCATTTGGCCTTTCTTGTGGAGCTGTGACATGGTTCAGTGGAAACTGGCTGTTGTAAAGTTAGGTAAAACCAGCTTTGTCTTGAAATCCTATGAATGAATTTAAAAGCATCATCTTTGTTTTCTCCCTAGCTTAGATAGTTTAATGATGGGCATGGCTGACTTAACTGAATGTCTTCTTGTGTGGGTGCTCCTGGGAGTGGTCCACTCTGGAAGGCACTCTGGTTCTCTTTCTGAATCAACTGCTGTTTTTCTGATTCCCCCCTTGGCAGAGTTTTGCTCTTTGGTGCTTTTGGACACTATCAACATCAAAATCAGAAGAAGGCGCACTCTCAGAGGTGCGAGGTGAGAGGGAGGGAGAGGGAGAGGGAGAAAGGAGAGCACACACTGGTTGCTTGTCTTCTTATTTTTGTCAAAAGTCACCTACTAGTCTTGGTTGATAGAAAGTGGATCTCTTGCAGACCCTAGGACTGAAGACAGGACTCGAGTTCATAGAACAGAGCTTCCTGGACACATCAGGGGCATGTTCCTTCAGCATGGGCTCTGGGTGGCAATTCATGGATGTAAGACAAATTTTCCCTTTAAATCTATTTTTTGAATGGAGTACCAACATTTCTTTGCTGGACATTATAGAAGTCCTGTGTGTGAGAATGGCACGTACCTATCGTTACTTGGCCGATTTTTCTTCTTTTAAAGGGTGTGAAGAGTCATGCTCTTGGGTCTGTAATGCTTGGGCCATGTTCCCTCAGTTAGAGAGAAAATTGGAGTCCTTGAGACATTGTCAGGCTGTGGGCTTCCCCCTGCCTTTGTGAAAGCAACTGCTTGGTAGTGATCAGTTCAACAATCGAAAGAGGCACAGGAATTCCATATGAACAGGTGGGGCCCCTAATAAGAGCAGGTGTATGTCCTGGACTCCAGAGGTAAACTTGGCAGATATGGGATTAACCAGTTCAAAGGCTTTTTCCACAGCTTTTCATTCTGGGTAAGTCTCTGTTATCCATTTAGATTTGTAGAATCAAATAAGCCACATCATTCTGGGGAAATTTTTGAAAAATTCTTACCTGTTTCAATACTGCCTGCGGGGTACTTTACAAAAATCCTTCTTCCCCCCACTTTTAATGTGTTATTAATATGCTCTAATGATATTATTGGTGTTTAAATCATTCACAATTTTAACATTATGGTAGAATTTAAAAAATTGTTTCCATATTCCCTTCTCATCTGTTATGCTGTGTTCACATTATTTATCATATAATTGCTTTTATAATATACCTAAAATTTAGGGTTTTGAGTTTTTAAATTTAACATAATGTTATTAAAAGTGTGCCTATGTGATTATAAGCCTCGTGATTTTTATTGTTAATCTCATTGAGTGCTCTGATTTCCCCAGCCACACTTCTACTTTTCGTCACTGCAGTTGTTTATAAAAATTTTCACTGATTATAGGTACTATTTCAGTGTGGATGTCTTTGAATATTTGGCTTGCTGGATCAAAAGAATATAACAGTTTTTATGGCATTTTATGTGCACTTCTGAATTGCTTTTTGTAAATAAACCAAGTATAATGCCTCAGCAAAAGGCTGATAAAACATTCCCCACAATCTTGCCAGTACTGGGTCTTTTAATGTTAAAATGTTCAGCATAGCATTATTACACTCTGTTATGACTTTAATTATTAGGCAGGGTTAAAAGTGTTTACTGGGCTTATCTTCTCCATGAGTCTCACGTGGTGGATTCTTACTTAGTATAATTATACACTAGAGATATTAACTCTCTTAGTTGATGCAAATATTTACTCCATTTTATTGCTTGCCTTTTAAATTTTGGTTTTGTGAGTTTTCATCAAGTTTTTGGCTAATGTAGTTGAATCTGTCCAGCATTTTTGTCATCACTTTTTTGGTTCTCCAAAGATCGATTTATTTAAATGGTTTTTCTTCATTGTTCAGTCTTGATTCAGTCTTCATCTTATTTCCCATATAAAATTGGTGCTCTTTTGGGAAGCTGCTTTCCTCTCAGCCTGATTGTTTGTGCTATATCTTGCATCAAGCTCTCCTGCTTTGTGTTCTAGATAGGGAGACTGCTACCCTAAATCCAAAATTGATTTTTCAGAATGATATTTGATATGCTTATCTGATTCTTTCCCCCCATTTTATTGCTAGCACTATTTTCTCTTTTATTTCTAAAAAGAATCATCTATGAGGTGCACTCAATCTGCAAATTAACTGGGGACAAATTGATTAAATTAAATAGTTAAATTAAGTGAATAATATATTTTCTCAGGTATTTCTCTAATTTTAGTGTCTTTTATGACCCTTATTAAGTTTATTCATATGTACTTTATCTTTTGTAATGTTATGAAATATATATATTTATATGAAGTAAATACATGTATATTTGTATTCAGACCACTTACTCTTTTATTGTAAGAATTACGAAAAATTATTGGTCATTTCAATTTTCATACTATAATGTTAAGGCAAATAGTAATGTTTTTATCCCTTTAGTGTCACTATTTATTTTTTGAAAAACTTTTTGTTGGTTCTTATGCAATAGGCAAACTTCAAAACAGTATTAAATCTTTGTTTCTACTGTCTGTAGGAATGCCTAAAGAGTTTCTCCAGTGATGGCACTGTGTTTCTTTGCTATGGTGATACTTTTCCTAATGTTGAGAGAGCTTCTATTTCCCTTTAAAAATGTTATGGGAATGAAAGTTGTGATTTATTAAATGATGTTTTAATATCAATTAAAATTCTCATCGGTTTTTCTTACTTTGCTTATTGATGTGGTGTTTCTATTAACAAAAGTTCTTATGCTGAAGGATCCCAGGTGAAGGCCTATTTGTTGTGGTGTGATTTTTAAAGTATTTTAAGTACTATATGCTAGTTTCATTTAGGACTTTTGTATCTATATTAATAAGGAATATTTTATACATACACAGAGCTAGATAGGTTTTAAGATCAGAATCATATTTTTCTTGGTAGTGTAAATTAACATTTTTTCCCTATGTTCTTGAGTAGTTTATCTAATCTGGAAATTATCTGTTCCTTGAAAGTTTGAAAAAATTCACCAGTTGCTGTCTTAGAAGGAATAACTATCAATTTTGGTATTTCTTTTCGGGTGGGATCACATCTCAAGTTTCTCTCTTACTTTGTTAGAATGAGAAGTTTAGACAATTACTTCTTTAGTAAGTATTTAATTTTTCCCAGTTGATTATATTTTATTTAGGTTAAATTTTTTTTTGGTATTGTTAAAAATATCAGAAAGGTGGCTTTGGTGATGGGGAGAAGTTTCCCAGTACTTCAGCCCTGGTGGCTGCCTGCATATTTTTAGGGTGAAAGCACAGTATCAGTGGTGGACAGGATCCTTGAGATCCCTTCATTTTTCAGATGGCGAAGCTGAAGGATAGATAGGTTATGTGGCTTGGCCAGAACAAATCAGCAGGTGTGCATCCTGGGAAAAGTACCTAAAGTGCATCCTGGAACTAGTACCTTAAGCCCCTTACCCTTACTCTTTATCTAGGCATTTTTCTATTATACCCTATTGTCTTCCGTGAACGGAGAGGGTACAGAGTTGGATTTAGGGCTACCAAAATGTGGGGAGAGTGAATCTGGAATCCCATGTCCTTGAGAGTTGAACCTCTGAGTCTGAGATTACTGTATCAAGCTTGAGGATTTACAGTTCATTTAAAAGAAGGGTTGGGAAGTTTAATGGACTGCATAAGTAACTGGAACCCATTTCAAATTAGTTTAAGCAAAAAGGGGGATCTAGTGATTTGTACAATTGAGGATTTCAGGATTGCATTGACTTCAGGCATAGCTGGATCCAGGGATTCAAACATTCTCATTGCACTTCTTTCATTTTTTCCCTGCAGCTTCTTGGCCTTTGTTCCTTTTTTGGTTATATTCTGTAAGAAGTTAGGGCTGTCAGCCAACCCAGAATCATATCCTCCCATCTTTGCAACCTCAAGAGACTAAAACAGGTTTCCCTGTTAGGTTCATTGGATGGTTCTAAGAAGGACTGTAATTGGCTGGGCTTAATCAATCACCTGATTCTCTCTGATCTAATCATGATGGTGATTAGGTCACAGTCAGTGAAATACTTCCAGCAGCCAAAGTAATTGAAAAGTAATCTTTTCCTATATATCATAAAGAATATTACAAGCTTTCCAGTTTATAAACAATAGCAGCAGTCCTCGCATTTTGAAAGAATACCCAGGGCGACTGGTACTCTATCCTTGTTACCCTCTGACCTCAGTGACTTCTCTCTCTCCCTCTCTCTGCCCTTTCAGCCCTTTTTTTTAAAAAAAACAAAACAAAAAACATGGACCTAATCTCTGGGGCTGTTTTTATGTTCCCTCCATTTTGCATTGTCTCTGGAGTCCAGGAGAGCCCCAGAGACAACCCAGAGTAAAAGGCTGCGCCCCCTTCAATGCTGGGACAAGGGGAGAGGAAGTGAAACATTTTGTCCAAGTGAAAAATTAATAATTTTGGTTTCTTCTTCCCAGTTGTAGACCTCCACAAAAGAGAGATCTAATATATAATTGGATTATTCTGGTTACAGGTAAGCACCTATCTCTTCTCCTCTTTCCATAGGGGCCAGTGTAATTTTCCTGTGCATCTGGACGTACTGCCATGCTGAGCTTGGTTGTGTTCACTTTTTTTTTTTTTTTGCGGCACGCGGGCCTCTCACTGCCGTGGCCTCTCCCGCCACGGAGCACAGGCCCCAGACGCGCAGGCTCAGTGGCCATGGCCCACAGGCCCAGCCGCTCCGCGGCACGTGGGATCCTCCCGGACCTGGGCATGAACCCGCGTCCCCTGCATCGGCAGGCGGACCCAACCACTGCGCCACCAGGGAAGCCCGGTTGTGTTCATTCTGATTCCTCCTAAGGAACCTTCCATCTAGAGAACAGGCCCTTCTCTAGGGTCCTACCCACCCCTCGTGCTGAAGGGACCCTACTTTCTTAAGAAGCTGGTGCCCATAGAGATTATAGTAAAATTAATATACAGTTTGGAATTGTATAAAGAAATTTTGAAAAGTTCTCTTAGTGAACTGAAATCATGTCTTTTAAGTTTTTTTCTGTACCAGAAACATCCAGTCCTGAATTGTATGTTCTTTCTAAAATCACATGCCAGCTTTAGATCATTTCCCCAATTCTCTTTGACTTTGAGGTTGTATTTTAAGAACAAGGACTGCTTGTGTCCGATTGACCCTGATATTCCTTTATATCATGAGTCCAGCAGTTCAGCAGTCATGTTAAAATGCCTGCTTAGCTTGGGTCTCAACTGCTCTTTTGCTAGTACATCTGTCAGTCAGAAGGATGTGAGGACATCCTCTTGGATCTTCCTAGAACTGGTCCACTGTTTCTCATTGCCACTAAGAGCTGTCTGGATTGTTGCAGTTGCCTCCTAAGTGGTCTTCCTTCTGCTCCCAGTGCCTCCCCAGAGTGAGCCTGTTAACATGTTAGTCCAGTCCTATCTCTCCTCTGCTCAAAACCCTCCAGGGGCTCCTCATTTCACCCAAAGTCCTCACAGTGACATCAGGCTTACGTGATCTCTCTTCACTCTTGCTCTCACCCCGTTACTTCATGACTTTGTCTCCTGGCCCATGTCCCCTTGCTCACTCCACTCCAACCACACTGGCCTCCTGGCTGTTATTCCAACATGCCAGACATGTGCCCACTCTTGGTTTTTTGTACTGGTTCCCTCTACCTGGAGCATGTGTCCTCTGACTCACCACATTGCTAACTCTCTTCACCTCATTTACCTTCTAAGTGAGGTCTACACTGGCCACCCTGTTTAAAATTGCAGCCCCCTCCAACTGCAGGATTCCCTTTGCCCTCCTCTGTATAATTTTCTAGCATTCTATAATTTTAATTATTTTCTGTGTTTACCATTGTCTTTCTCCTGTCCTCTTCCCTCCTCCTGTTAAACTGAAAGCTTTTTGTTCACTAATACTCCTAAGATCTAGAAAACAGTAGAACACGGTAGTACTCTATGAATATTTTAAGATAAGTGGATGGGACTCTGTAGGGATGTTTTAAGATATGCTGCGGCTGGATTCTTAAGCTTTGGTTCAAAATCCCAGGCAGGTCCTAAAATATAACTCAGAAAAACCCCCAAATCTAGGATCTCATATGACCCAGTCCTGTCACATTCAAAGACACATAGCTAATAACTACAGTAATTAAAAAGTAATTCTATTCTGTTGAACTTCCTAAAATATCACCAGCTAAGTTTATTACAACTTATTTCAGTGAGGGAGAATGCCACCTTGACAAAGCCTTTGCAGTTTCTCAGAAGGGGAAATTAGAAGTAGAATATTTATAGGGCTTTGAGGTCTAGGTTTACAGTAGTTTAAGATGGGTCTTTTAGGCAGTACTAATTGGAGTTGGCCAAAGTTTGTGATATAATAATTTAGGGTTGATGGACACAGCAAAGTGAGGGCCTTGAAGAGAGTCTTGATAAATAACTGTGGTGGACCAGAGGATGGTTTGACTAGGTGAATAGATTTTTTTTTTTTTAACATCTTTATTGGGGTAAAATTGCTTTACAATGGTGTGTTAGTTTCTGCTTTATAACAAAGTGAATCAGCTATACATATATCCCCATATCTCCTCCCTTTTGCGTCTCCTTCCCACCCTCCCTATCCCACTCCTCTAGGTGGTCACAAAGCGCCGAGCTGATCTCCCTGTGCTATGCGGCTGCTTCCCACTAGCTATCTATTTTACATTTGGTAGTGTATTTATGTCCATGCCACTCTCTCACTTTGTCCCAGCTTACCCTTCGGTGAATAGATTTTTATCCGTAATAAATTGATCAATGGGAATTTCCTGAAGCTAAAAGTGAATTTATTTATTGGTTTCCAACCTTGTCTTTTCTGGGAAAAGATTTCCTGGAACAAACAACTAAGATGTTGACATGGTGGTCTACAGTCATATTGAAGTTATAGTGACAAAGGTGGTCTCAATTCTCAATTCTTGTGTCTCATTAAAGGAAATGCACTTCATTCATTCATCAGTTTGTTTATTGATTCATCTGAAAAATACATATTGATTTCCTGTTTTTCTAGACTTTAAAAAATTATTTAAAAAATTTTATGCAATTTTTAAAGGTTACGTTCCTTTAAAATAACTATGTAGTTGTTACAAAATATTGGCTATATTCCCCATGTTGTACAATACATCCTTGACCCTACCTTACCCCAGGAGTTTGTATCTCCCACTGCCCCACCCTATATTGTCTCTCCTCTCCCCCACTGGTAACTACTAGTTTGTTCTCTATATCTGTGAGTCTGCTTCATTTTTGTGGTGTTCATTACTTTGCTGTATTTTTTAAATCCCACATATATGTGGTGTCATACAGTGAGTCGACACCAGGCTAGTAGTGCAGCAGAGCTTCCCATCAACCATTCTTTCCTTTTATCTCAGGTTCCTTCTTTAACACTCAGCTATTCTTCATCTTCTCCCCTCTTTTAAATCCCTGCAAACTCCTTTTGTTCCCAAGGTCATACAGCATTTTGTTTTCGTGTTTTTAAAATTTTATTTATTTATTTATTTATGGCTGTGTTGGGTCTCGGTTGCTGGGCACAGGCTTTCCCTTGTTGTGGCGAGCAGGGGCTACTCTTTGTTGCGGTGCGTGGGTTTCTCATTGCGGTGGCTTCTCTTGTTGAGGAGCATGGGCTCTAGGTGCGCGGGCTTCAGTAGTTGTGGCATGTGGGCTCAGTAGTTGTGGCTCGCGGGCTCTAGAGCGCAGGCTCAGTAGTTGTGGCACACGGGCTTAGTTGCTCTGCGGCATGTGGGATCTTCCCGGACCAGGGCTCGAACCTGTGGCCCCTGCATTCGCAGGCAGATTCTTAACCACTGTGCCACCAGGGAAGTCCCATACAGCATTTTGGAATCTCTCCCTCTCTCTCCTCCTGTCCCTTTAAAAACTATATATAGATAAATAGATATAGATTGACTTTCAGTTTTTCTTAGCTTATTCCAAAGTTTCTCAACCTTGGAACTATTGACATTTTGAACTGGATAATTCCTTGTGGTGGAGGGACTTCCCTGGATGCTATCTACTAGATGTTAGTCACACCCCTTTATATCCCAATTGTGACAATCAAAAATGTCTCCAGACATTGTCAAATGTTCCAAGGGAGGCAGGATTGCCCTCTCTAGGTTAGAACTGCTAGCTTAGTCCCTTGCTTGGATTTTGTACAACAAAGGGGAGGCTGAGAGCTGACCCAGCAAGTGAAAATTCATCCCTCCTAGAAAGAGGACGGAAGGTTGTGTCTATGCACACAGTAATACTTTGGCCCTAGCACATCCTTGCTGAGTTCTCCTTCTCAAGAGCGTATCTGATTATGTCACTTTCCATTGCCATCAGGATGGAAGCCAGAATCCACAACATGGTTCAGTTCATCTCTCTCATCTCTCACTGTCCCCCGCCCCATCACTGGTAGTTTGATAGGGTTTGCATTGAACCTGTAGATTGTTTTGGGTAGTATAATCATTTTCACAATATTGATCCTTCCAATCCAAGGACATGGTATATCTCTCCATCTGCTTGTGTCATCTTTTATCTCTTTCATCAGTATCTTACAGTTTTCTGAGTACAGGTATTTTGCCTCCTTAGGTAGGTTTATTCCTAGGTATTTTATTCTTTTTGATTTGATGGCAAATGGGAGTGTTTCCTTGATTTCTCTTTGTGACCTTTCATTGTTAGAAAGAGATTTCTGTGTAGGTTCCCCACCAGTAGCTTTATCTCCTGCTTAAAGATTTGAGGTATTTTCTATCTGAAATGATGGTCTCCCTTTCACTGACCTCTGTCCCTTCAGTCTCAGCTTCAGTGTCTCCTCCTTGAGGCAACTCTCCCTAATTCATCCTAGGCTAAAGTAGGTGCTCTAAGCCTAAGTTAGTAGCACTCTCTACCTTCTCTATCATAACAGGTAGCCAGACTTTATTGGAATTGGTTATTTAACTGTCTTTCTTACTAGTTTATCATTCCAGTGAAAAAGATCGGACTATCTCATACACCGTTGCTTGTTTCCTCAGAGCTCAAAGTAGAGCCTGGAACTTGGTCAATGTTGACAAAAAAGTTGTTAAATAAATTTTTGAAAATAGTGCTAATATACCAATTTGGTGAATAATACATATGTTTTTGACAGTTTTTCAGTTAGCGTCCAAAAGATAAAACCAACTGCTCATCAGAATTGATGGGTTAATTGGAAGAAATTTAACTTAATTTCTGCCCTTCTCCCCAACCTTTTAGAAGTTCAGAATATCAACATATCAATAGAAAGGACACAGAATTGCATATTATTCTTTGTCTTATTATAAATTCAGAGTAAATCTTTTCTTAGGAAAACATAACATTGTTAACAAGCTGTCTCTGCTGTTCTTTTAAATGAAGTGATCTTAACTTACTCCTCGTTCTTTAACTCCATAATGTTTAGCAGAAGTTTTACAAGCTGGAAACCCACAAGGTGAATCCAATCCACCGATTTAGTTTAATGGACTCATCCAGTGTTCTTTTTTTTTTTTTCCTTAAAGAAATTTTAAAAAGGTGCTAGAAATAAAAATATCAGGACGTGTCACATAATAATGTAGATTTGTAGTTTCTCTTAAATAAGGGGAAGCTCTGCAGCACTGGCATGCTTCCGTCTTGGCAACCTTGCCCAGGGGCTGAGAGAGTCGCTGCCCCCTTGGGATGAGATGTGTTTTCCCCAGTTCACCGAGTCCCCACCCAGCCAGAGTCACTCTTTAGTGTCATTGGCTTGACCTCCTTGGCATTTAATTTGCGACTCCAGCCTGCTTTGTAAGTGAAATTAAGGGAGGGAAAGGTTAGCCAGTGAACAGTTGAATAAAATATGAGTGTAAGAACATCCAGGTGACAAGGATCTGGTAACGATTGTTATTGAAAGTGCCTGCCCTGTTTTACTGGATTTGAAGTTTAATTCCGAAAGGAAGCCCAAGCAAACTCCATTTTTATGCTCCCCAAACCAGCACAGGTTGCAGAGGATGAGGGGAAGCTGGGATGCTTCTTGGCCAAGACATGTATAGCCTACTTTCCCCAGCTCAGAAGGTCTCAGCACAAACATCTTGACTCTCTTCCCTGAGGCTTAGAGCAACCCAATTTCCTCTTGCTGAGTGGAGTATTTCCAACTTAGTACATTTTCTTCTCTAATGAATGACTTCCTCCCCTACATTATTGGGACACTGAAACTATAAGGGCTTCTCCAGGCCCTGATGTGGGAGGCAGAAAAGCTGAGTTGTTGAATCCTGTTTGTCACCTAAGTCCTCCAGGTCCCTAGTGTCCAGGCTATTCTGATGCGCAGGTAAGGCTCAGTTCTGACTTCTAGTGGATGTGGGGTCATGCGCTAAGTCCTTCACTTTCCTAAGGCTCACTTTTTTTCTCTGAAAACAGGAGGAGTGATACTCTCTGCTTCATCATCATACCCTTAGGCTGGCATGTAGTAGTTAAGGCATTCAATAATTAGCAGTAGTTTTGTTATTATTACAATGTTGTTGTTTTAAAGAGGGACTGAAATGAGCCCCTTAAAAATCATATGGGAATAGTGAAGGCATATATATGAATAATGTGAACTCTTTGAAGGAAAACCGTTGCTCTCTTTTGTTAAATTACAATATCGTTATTGTCCGATGTGTAAATGCTCTTATCTTCATTGGTGACATAAAGCAGCTCTTGTGGTGTTTGCTCTCCTGAGGTATGAAAAGGATTATGGAGGTGCAGTCTGGAGGCCTACATGGCCACAGCTCAAAGAGTGCAGGTTCTGTCCACTCATCTCCAATCACAGCAGAGAATGGCTGCTTTTCAGAGCAGGCATCATCCTGTCCATGAAATGGATATCTTTATTTTCATAGTCTTTACAGAGATTAGAAAGAGCAGAGTTTCACTCATCTTTGCCTGGAAAATAACTTTGCATTCAGAACTGTACCAAGAAGAGAAAAACAGAGGAGGATTTTTTTCCTCCATAATTTGGTTTACCCCAAAATTTCTGTGTTGAGGACAATTATCAGAGGTAAGAGAATGAATTTTAAGGCTCCCTTCCTTGTAATTCCATCTTCCTTATAATTTTCATAGCATGTGCAGTCATGAAATAACCAAGAGATTATTTTTACAGCTTTTATCTTTACCATGATTCAAGCATAAATATATTGCAATTTAATAATGTTAATGAAAGTAACTTGTGATGATGGGGAATATATAGAAAGGAATGGAATGAAAGCATACTTTAGCCCTGATCTTTTGAGGGAAGGTATTTCAGAAAATGTCTTTTTTCAAGTTCACGGGGATTCTTAACAAAATTTGTCAAGACAAAATTTGGCATTTGAAAAATGTAAATTTTATAGGCTATTTTACTCCTTTGTATAAACAATACTTAGAATTGCTAGCAATCAAAATGAAGAAATTTCCTAACCCACTTTTAGTATGTGACCATTTTGTTAAGTGTAGATTTAAATCATGTTGCATTATGTGTGGCCATGTAAGCTTCTAAGGAAATCTTCTAAATGTTATATTTCTAAGACCTGCCACTGTGCCCTGGACTTGGGTGCTTAGTTCATACTGCTAGTGCAGTATTTTCCACAGTGTGTTCCCTGGGATATTAATAGGATGTTATAAAAAAGAGTGTTGGAGTTAAATAAGCGTGGGAAATGCTGATTAACCGAAGTTAAAGTGGACTTCACAGAGCATTTTGCAAATTCTAGAAAGAGGATTTCCCAAATTAATTTTACCTTGGAACATTTCCCCCACTTTACTCCCAGTCCTTTTTCCCCCAACAAGAGTACTTGTAGAACTGGTTTTCTCTGGAAATACTTTTAGAAATGCTAGGATTACACATAGTAATAAACTACCACAAAATTGGTGGCTTAAAACAACAAAAATTTATTGTCTGACAGTTCTGGAGGCCAGTTATCCAAAATCAAGGTGTTAGCAAGGCTGCACTCCTTCCAGAGGCTCTAGGGAAGAATCCTCCCTTGTCTTTTCCATTCCAGCTTCTAGAGCTCCAGGCATTCCTTGACTTGGTCTGCATAACTCCAATCTCTGCCTCTACCTTCACATGGCCTTTTCCTTCTTCAGAGTCTGTGTCTCTGATCTGTATGTCTTTTATAAGGACCTTTATCATTGGATTTAAGGTCCACCCAGATAATCCAGGATGATGTCATCTCAAGATCCATAATTACATGTGGAAAGACCCTTTTTTCAAATAAGGTCACATTCACAGGTTCTAGAACATGGACGTATCTTTTTGGGAGCCACCAGTCAACCTACTGTAGATACTATGAAGGGTTTTCAAGATTGGAGGATACTTAAGCCTAATTCAAGGACAGGGAGCCAGCTGTGCACATGAGGGTGAAGGTTCAGGGTTGGGTGTTCTAGATGCAGGGATCCAAAATTGCAATACAGTTGTTGTGCAGAGCAGACATCACCTCTTTATGTTGCCAATCTTCTCACCAATTCTGGATGTAGCCTCAGGATCCTTCTTAACAAAGGGCTCTATAAAGCTACTTCCAATCAGCTGGAGTGGGTGTGTGAGGCAAGAGAATCCCTGAGGTGATAAACAGAGCAGGTACTGTAGAGGCATGAACAGACAGTCTCATTGAAAGGGTTCCATAAGAGGCTAAGGAATTCAAACTTAATGAACGTGGGGCACAAACATATTATTTTGTCCAGCAAAACATGTATTCCTCTTAGGGACTGCTTTGGGGATAGGTGTTTGTGCATGTTTCTGGTCCTTCATGTGCTTTGCCGCAGGATCCAAAGTGCCTGGTGAGAAGAAACTTAGGAGGGAAGAATTGCCCTCCTGTATGCTCCACTTCTAAATCTATAGAAGAAATTGGGACTATTGTGGTTAATGGTGACAGCTTCTAAAAGACTCAAATTCTGCTTTCTACATGGATATATATGAATCTGGCAGTATGTTTGTCCTGACAACATCCTTGCTCTTCTTGTCTTTTGTATAAATTAGGTTGTATCTGAAATGCAGTGAAGTGGCAAGCTCACTTGGTGCATTTGGTTTCCCCATCATCAGAAGGTTGTAGTTTCTAGACATATTTTCCCCCCTCTGGCTCAGACAGTACTTCCTTTTAGATTACTGCTCTCATTTCTGGGCATTTCTTGTGTTTCAGCTAGATAGGATGCTGTCAGCACATTTCTCTCCTCTCTGTGTAACTGGTAATTGTGAAAGGTAGGGCTATGATTTTTAGTTATTTTCTATCCAAGACACTTCTGTTTGCAAGACTAAAAGTGATGCAAAGTGCTGTCTTTCCCCCCTCCTTGTGTTGCAATGAAAATACTGTTTAAATGGGTAAATGCCCAGTGACCAGGTTTGCTTATAGGATATCAGGCTGCTCAGAAATAATAGTCCCTTAGTATGTGGGTGGTTTGATGCATTCCAGTGTTGTAGAATATGAACTAACAAGATAGAATCATAAAATCACAGAATGTCAGAGTTGGAACTGGAACAGTAAGTTCAATTTCCTCATTTTACAGATGTTGAAAACGGTGGGAACTCCCAGTCACCAACTGTTACTCTTTGAGCAGCTCACTTGTGATTTCTGTCATAAAATTGTAGAACTCTAAACAAAGAAACCACTGCTGGAAGAAGAATACAGTAGAATATTATTGACCCATTGCACACATGGTAAATTCACACACATACACACAAAAATTTTCCATACCAAAATGTTCCCTGCCATAATAGTGCTTTGATCACGGTAGATTGTTTTCAGGAGCAATGATGGTGAACCCAGAAAGAGACGGTTGTTTGTTTCCCTTTAGGGAAAAAAAATGACCAAAGAATGTATGTAGCATGGTTTTAATTTTTAAAACATCATGGCGGGTTTTGCTTCTGGTTTAATTGGTTTTTATAGCGATCGTCTTCACTCCTGGAACTCAGTTTATTTCCAGCTCCATGTTCCTTAGTAACAAAATGCTTCCAAGTTGGAAGAGTCTATAACAAGTCCCAACAGAGAAACAATTGCTTACTCTGGCCAAGGTAAATTTGCACAGGGTTTGGTGGTACCACCCATTTCACAATCATTTATGCTCTACCTAAAAGTCAATGATGTGAAGCCTCAACTTGGCTTAAAAGTGAATGTGTTCCTAAATTCAGCACACACCCTAGTGGGGTGTGTTACAGTGGAACTTCAGTAGTCAACCTTCCTTTCCTTCAGCTATCTCTGTGAGTAAAAGACCTGTCTGAATATCTTAGGATAGAAGAAGTGTTTTCACTATTTTGAAAAGCAAACCTATGAAAACTATTTCTGTAGTAAATATTTGGCTCATGTTGAAACATCATAAGAATATGTAGATGGAATGGTGTATACCTATAGGTGGCATTTTGCAGGATTTTCTCACTGATGACATTTTGTTCAGCGCATTTTAGACATGGATGGAGACTAGAGCTATTGTATCCTGCCATGTGTTATATATTACATATATTATGTATTTATGTGATATGAGACAGCAAACATATGATTTAATTGTATATATATAAGATTTATATAAATATTTATATAAATTTATAAATAAATTCATATAAATATATATTATATTATCATATAGAATTTAACATATGATATATAAAGATAGACATAATATATACATATACATTATATACGATAAATATATAAATCACAGTACTACCATGTTAGCCTGGAGATCCCTCAGAGCATCTATGTTTTCACCTATAAACAATACCTACCAATACCAGTATATCAGACAGGATAAAATACATATCATAATTTAAGCAGTTTACATTTCTTTGCTTCATGCCGTATTCCTCTTCACTCCTGTGGTTGTCATTTATACTATTCAAATATTTCCAGCTTTCCTCCTTTTGAGCTTGATCCAGAGTAGGCCCTTTGGAGTCTGGTAGACATGTGCTCCAGTCTTGTCTTTGCCAACTGTAATCTTTGTGGCTCTGGGCCTTGAAAATGGAGAGCATTAACTCCCTGTCTCAAAGTGCAGATGGGCACATGAAACTGCCCCATGGGTGTTAGCTAATGTTACCATCATTGTTGTCAGTACAATTAGCTTTCAATGGTAGCTGCTAGAATATAACATATAGTACTCTAATGACTGAATTTGCCAATCATATATAGATGATGGAATATATTATGTATCATGGTAATCATAATTTATGTTACTATTCAGTACTAAGCAGTAGCCACTGTTCATTGTTTGTTTCTACTTTATTTCTTAGTACATTTTAATAAAGCACCTTGCAAGTCATGTTTCGATTAATCCTTGGGGCATTGGTACTACTATTATCCTCATTTTATGGGTGGGGAAACTAAAGTTTTGAGAGATTGTATCTTTTTCTAGGTCATGGTGAGTAAGTGGAAGGTTAAGATTTGAACTTGAGGAGTCTAGCTCAAGAGCCCCTACTTGTAGCTATTACTCTTTCCTGCCTTCCAACAATGTATTTTGCCTTAGTTAGCTTACAGGTGGAATTTACTAATGTGTTAAATTAATCCTTGTTTTTATCACTTATGTGACTGAGCATATAGTAGGCATTTAATAAACTCTTATTTATTTGCTTATGCATCTTTCCAGAAAAATTCTATGCACACACAAGCAAATTCTCCTTCTCTTATTCCCAATTGGAAACATATTATACACACTGGGACACACATAGCATTTTACTTTTGGCTTCCGCAGAAATTTCCTGCAATTTACCTTTTGTCTTTTTTCATGAAAATATTTTCATTTGTATTTAATCTTATTTGTCTATCATTTCCTTTATGGTATCTAAGCTTTTTCTCTTGCTTAGAAGGACTTCCATGCTTCAAAAGTAAAAAGAAGGGCCCCAATATTTTCTTCTAGGACTTTTCATTAGGAATTTGTTTTTGTCATGAGGAATTAGGTAAGGATTTACCTTTATTATTATTTTTCTGAATGGGTAGTCAGAGTTTAGCCATTATTAATGGAATAATCTATTGTTTTTTACTAATCTAGTGCCAGTATTATCATATACTAAATTTCTCTAAGTATGTGATCTATTTCGGATTTCCTCTGTCTTTTTCTTCCTGTATCAATACCAAACTGTTTTAACTTCAAAGCTTTAAAATATGGTTTAGTGTCTGGATTACTCACCTCCTGACATCATGAAAGTTTCGAGTAGGTGATGACCTTAGAGGTCATTGAGCAAAGTTTTGTTGGTTTATAGAGGAGGTAGATGAGTCCCTAAGAAGCAAGTGACTTTCTTGAAGGTCTCACCCTCAGGTTTTGGCAGAGCCAGAAATGAACTTGGGATGTAGACTGGAGTGGATCTTGAACTAGAAGATAAGGCTTTAACACAGTCTACCACATTAGCCCTGAATGCCCTCTGAGCTTCAGTGTTTTAACTTGTAAACAGTACCTACCTCCTAGGTGGCCCTGAGGAATGTATGAGGCACCCTGGTTCATCACCTAACAAACTGCTAGCCCCAGAGGATGTCTCACATGTATGTCTTGACTCTGAGCCAAGGCCTTCTGAATCTAATCCAGTGGTGTGTCCCCATTTCACCAGACTCAAACATTTCATATCTGTGCCATGCCTTAAAAATTTGATTGTGAAAAGATACTCGAGAACAATGTTTCATAAAATTTTCTGAAGGGTATTGTTGTGTTCTTAGAAAAATACGGGTTCTGTGGTTGGATACGTTTGGGAAAAGTAAGTAAGGTCTCGGCTATGGGACTTCAGAACCTTTAGTATGATAATGTCTACCATAAATCGGGAGCGCTAGCTGTGTTTCCCAAGTTGACTTGATCATAGAACGAACCTCCACCCCCCCAATTAATTTTTGCACAACACCCAGGAGGCTTTCAAAGAACAAATACTGTTTACTTTAGAGCAGTATGTCTCACACTTGGGAAGAAATTCCTTTTAAAAGAAAAAAAGAACATTATAGACACCCAGTATTGTTTTATGTAATAATTATTACTTATGTTACTTAATTAGGTACAAAGATAAGACTAGGTATGCTTATAGCTCTTACAGAACTATGAAACCAAATCAAAATTACACACTAAATGAAAATACAATGTCAAGGCCTATAAAATTTAAATGAATTATATTAACTTTATATGGAGAAGAATTGTGTTTGCTGGATGTAAATTTATACCTGATATGAATATGGTGCCGACCGCGGTGGCTCAGATGCTAGCTCAGAAGTCTGCATGGTGGTGTGCTGTGTATTAATCTAGTTTCCTCACTGATTGCTGTTTCTGTAGTGCTGATAAGCCCCTTGTTTGCATGTTCACCATTATATCCCGTGGCCAAGATTTGGAGGAGGGAACATATCAGAGAAATAAGATATATTTCTTCTATGCTTTCTCCATTTCATTCCCAAAGAATCTTAAGTGCAAATACAAAGGCAGGTATTGAGATCGTTTAACAATCCTTGATTATAAGGAGTTACTTATATGATCCAGAATAAGTTCGCTTTAACTTTTGAGATAATCATTAAAAAGAAAATATAACATAAAATATGTCTTATAGCAAACTCGTGGATCCTTGAACATAGGTCCCCATCCTCCAGGAGTATGGACCCTGATTTGAGAGACATGACTTTAAAATACAGGTTTAATTCTCTTTTAAATAAAAGGACTGTGGTTTCTAATTTGTTAGTCAGTTACAAACATGTCACACATACCTGGATGGAGGTTACTTATTTGGATTTATTGAAAATAACTGACCTTGAGATCACAAAATTATTACTTAATCTTGGTACCAAATTATCAGTGATTTAAGTTCTTTGGGTTCAGTGATAGTTTAGAAAGTTGACGGCATATCTAAGTAGGACCAATGTTTAAAATTTTTTGTGTTTAAATTTAATGTGCTTACTTGAAGGGAAAGTGCAGTATGAATGATACATGGTGTTTTCTTAAACTTGTTTTTTTGGTAATAGTAAATGTTTTGAAGACGGGCTTTTCAAATGTTAGGAGGTACTAAGATTGATAGCTTTGCAAATTGGTTTTAAGTATTTTGAATTTATAACTATCATCATGTTGCAAAATAACATTGACTTTGGAATGGCTTACTTCCTTTTGTAGTAATTCAAAAATATTATGACAGCTATAGTTTTATAGTGAGCATAAAAACCAGTGAGGTAAGTTCAATGAGGTAAGGTTAGTGTTGGAAGTTTTATTAACAAAAACTTTAAGTATTAACACATGAGTTACAATTCCCATGTGTTTTCAGAAATTTGCTGGAACTGAACTGAACATTAAATTTTGAACTTTGGACTAGTCACTTAAAACCACCTAATTTTAGTGTAAGAAGTAGCCAAAAACTTAAGTATGAAAACAGACTTTATAAAGTTGGCTGGATTATTAACCCACATATGATATGAATCCTTCCATGTAGGTGATACAAAGCATTCTTAACCCAGTATTGTTTTCTTCAAGTAGGTGGCATGTGGGAGTTGGGTATAATTTTTTGACGGGTAGGTAAGACAGAATGCATCTTTACAACCTGAACATTTTAACTGCGTTAACAAGTTGGTGATTGTAACTTAACTTTTATAAGCATAGCATGTGTTTATGCAATACTGAATATACCTGAATTTTATTTTTCGAATTGAAATTGTATGAAAGAACGGACTTATAATTTAAGAGAAAAGTATATTGTAAATTATGAAGCAATGTATAATACAGCCATTATTGTTACTCTTTGTGCTGTTTAAATATCTTAAAATATAGATTTTTTTTCCTTGGTCAAATGTTTAAGTTTTGGGTTGCTAGATGAAAGCTAGCACACGGAATTGGGATTATCTAGTCTTTTTTCCCCCAGTCATTATCACTCCATTGATCAACAGGAGGGTAAATACATGATTGACATTAACTGGTCGTCTTGAAGAGCTTAAGGGTGTAATTGATAAGATCATATCTCTTACTGCGAGGGGTAGGGAGACCTTTTAACTAAGACTGAAAACCAGGGACCGTTTTAAAGGGATTTCTCTCAGTTTTCAGTTGTGTAGATGTCCTCTCCTCACAAGTTTTTGTTGACTTGATCTCAGTGGGAGTAAATGCATCTATGTGGAAGTAAATCTGTAAATATGCAGAAGATGTCCTCATTAGTCTTCTGGAGGAATGTTGATAAAATTACAGGGCTGCTCGCCCACAAGTAGGTTAGACTCTAGTCTAGGTTATGTTGTCTCAGGAGCTTCCAATTCATATAGCCATTTACCTTTTTAATGTTTCCTAGCATCTCAAGCTACATGTACCTAATTCTGAACTCTTGATTTCTGACCTCAAGTCTGATTCTCCCTAGTCTTTCCCATAACAGGCAATAATTCCACTGTCTATTCCAGCCAGTAACCCAGGAGTAACCTTTGATTCCTTCCTTCCTTCCCCCCTGCCCATAATTACAAACCCACAGTTCTCCCAGCTGCCTCCTGATTGTTTCTCAAAATATATCTCAATCACAGCCACGTTCTCCTTCTCCACCACCTCCATCCTAGTTGTGGCAGCCAGTGTCTCTCCTCCGGTTGACTGCCTGTTCCTGGCCTCCATACCCACCCCCCACGCCCACAATGTCTGTTCATACAGTAGCATCAAATTGTCCCATCCTTGACCAACAAAAAGACTATTGTTTTTTCACAATTCCTTGCTTTCTGGTTCAACAAGGTATTCTATACTTACTGTGCACAGTTTCTTGCCACAGACCTAAAATCAATCATTTCTACAGTGAAACTGATTTTTTTAGTTAGAAATGGTTTTAGTTTTAGTTAGAAATGGTTTTAAGAGACAGTATTTGGGGTGGGCGATCATTGTTACTGAGATGGTCACTTTTTTCTAAGCTTTTTTAATGGACAAAGCTAGAAAATAATGTTTTAAAAAAGAATACATACCATGTGTTCATCCTTACTAGTATTACAAGGCTCTTTTTTAACGACTTAAATTTATTAAAATCCAAAGTTATCTTGAAAGCAGAGGAGCATGTATAAAGCACAACTTATTTAAAGATCAATAAAGGGAATTCCCTGGCGGTCCAGTGGTTAGGACTCCAAGCTTTCACTGCCGAGGGCACGAGTTCAATTCCTGGTCAGGGAACAAAGAACCCACAAGCCGTGTGGCACAGCCAAAATGAAACAAAGCAAAAACAAATCAATAAAGACCATTTAGTGTTCTAAGATGGGATAGCAAAGAGTAGCCATCAGTTAAATAAACCATTTTAATGAATATCAAAGTGTCAGTCAAGTCTAATGGTCAAATGCTGATAGACATTTGCTAAATCATGAATTTTATTATTTTGTATGTACCCAAACACACAATATACATTTTCACCAATAAACACAGATAGCCACAAATTAGCCTTTTTTCATCCAGTTTTTTTTTTACAAGGCTTTTACATATGTTCTTAGATTTTATATTTGTATTACTTTCCTCTTACCCTAAAAATCATGTTTACTGATAATATTTACGTAATACTTATTTGCTCTACCTCACCTCCAACTTCACAAATATATGGTTCAATAAGTCATGACCTGACAGTCTTGTTAAAAGGCTGTATCTCTAAACTAGGACAGTGCCTGGCACAAAATCAAGTCTTCGTATTTGTTGAATGAATGAATAATTAATTCTAGTTACTGGAGATAAAAAGAACACCTACAGGGAAGAGAAGTCTGAAATCAAAATAGCTGCAGAAGTCGAAGAGTAGAAAGACATAACCTAAGTATAGGGTAAGAGATAGACACACCCTCATCTATAAGTTAATTTTTAATGGTGCAGTTCCTGAAGGTCATTTTTTTCTGAAAGGCAACTTTTGCTATAATTAGAGATTTGTATGAAAGAGCTTTTAAAAAGCAATGATTATTCTGAATTTTTCTTTTCAGCAAGACTCCAGAAGGATCATGCTAACTAAATCACCAAGCCAATTAGGTGGTTCTCTTTGGTAGAGATCAGTAGCCTCTGATGGTGAAAGAAGGGAAGGCTATAGGACTCCTGCCCATGACCCTGCCTCCAGTTGTATCAGTCATACAACCTCTCTGAGTTCTCCTTGAAATTCCAGCTCTCTGTCCTTTTGAGATCATAAAAGGTTCATGAGAGGTCAGTGTGACACTATTTCCTGTGGCAAGGCTCAGCCAGCCATGTTTGCTGTTGGTCCAAAATCCTCCCTGAAGTGTCTATATGTGGGGAGATCAAAATGTAAGGGTTGAAACTTTGGGGCTTATTGGAATCATAGACCTGCATGGTCCAATATGGTAGCCATGAGCCATATGGGGCTATTGAGCACCTGAAATGTGGCTAGTTCTAATTGAGATATGCTAAAAGTGTAAAATAAATGCTGAATTTTAAAAAAAAATTTATTTTTTGTTTATTTATGGCTGTGTTGGGTCTTTGTTTTTGTGCGAGGGCTTTCTCTAGTTGTGGCAAGTGGGGGCGACTCTTCATCGTGGTGCGCGGGCCTCTCACTATCGCGGCCTCTCTTGTTGTGGAGCACAGGCTCCAGACACGCAGGCTCAGTAGTTGTGGCTCACGGGCCTAGTTGCTCCGCGGTATGTGGGAACTTCCCAGACCAGGGCTCAAACCCGTGTCCCCTGCGTTGGCAGGCAGATTCTCAACCACTGCGCCACCAGGGAAGCCCCATAAATGCTGAATTTTGAAGACAATACAAAAAATGTAAAATATATTATTAATTTTTTAATATTGATTACATGTTAAAGAGTAATATTTTTGATATAGTGTTATCAAAATTAGGGTTTTGATATAGGGTTAAGTTAAATATTTCATTAAAATTAATTTTACCTGTTTCTTTTTACTTTTTAAACTTGGCTACTAAAAAATGAAAAATTACATATGTGGCTTGCATCATATTTTCGTTGGACACACTGTCTTCAGTCTTGTTTCTGGAAGGGTGGGAATGTCTTTTCAACATTTCTAGCCAATCCACACATCTCGAACACCGCCCATTTCACCAAGGAAAAATCACTCCTCACATCAATTACGTTAATTGACCGAATTTCAGGTACTCATCAAATATAAAGAATATTGAGGCACTTTTGGTAGTTGACTCTGGCATCTCAGCTTTTAACTGAAATCTTTCATAGGCTAATTAACTACCCCTGGAGAATTTTTTTGCATTTGGGAAATATACCCATCTACCCACCCACCCAGGCAACCCCTCCACATAGACACACATATCATACTGTGTATGCTGAAATATTTTAAAGTAAATGACAGACAATATAACACGCTGGTACATGTTAGAGCACAAAACCTTACTTGCTGGTTCTTCACTTTTCCTGAGGGTTGTTGATTAGCAACCTTTGTTGCGTTCCTACAGTATATAAATCACTGGGTTAGAGGCTGTGGAAAGCAGAATAATAAAATATAATAATAATAGCAAAAATGTATTGGGTGCTTCTAGGTGCCAGGCACTGTGCTAAGTGCATTATATGTGTTATTTAATTTAATCTTTAACATAACTTGGTGAAAGAGGTACTCTTATTAGCCACATTTTGCTCATAACACCTTAGTTTTGTTCCCGACATTTGGAAGGCCCGTGGGTAAGTCCATGGCCATTGCCATGAGTTGCTTGAACACATATATTTGCAATGCAGAGACTTTGCAAAACAGAGTTGTCTACTTGAGCCACTTGTTGATATTGATACAAACTGAAGTTCAAACCAATGTGCTTAAGGAGACTCTTCCTCTTCGATCTCTCTTTCTTTTCTCCCCAAGGTCTTGATCTTTAACCTCTGTGTTCACTCCCTAGGCTTCTGCTACTTCTTCCTTTCAGCTCTGGCCTTGGCCCTCTGACATTTCCCCCCTTCTTTGGAATTGGAGTGAAAGGATAGGGGAAAGTAGATTTTGAGGTCTTAACACACATGGAAGGAGTAGAGGGAAGTACAATGGCCCGATTTCGTTTAGGTTTATGGTAACCTCTAAGACAGACCTTTCTAGCTTTAAGGCGCACACTTTTTAGTAAAACCAGGGGAAATTATTGTAATTATTGATGAGTGGTTTAACACATCATACTGTTATGTCCAACCCATGTTAGGGATTGGGGGGCAGGAGGTTAGGGGTGATCCTGCTTCTCTTGAGGATCCAGATTTATGGAGGTTCTGCCATCATCTAGCTCCACCATCTGGAAAATGTAGCCTTTAAGATCTCTGAGGAAGGGGAGGAGGGTGGGGATGGCATAGACAGGAAATGATGTATGTCGCTTCTGCTTACATTTCATGAATAAAACACGTGGCCTCATCTTCCCACGAGGGGGCTGGGAAGGGAAATTGTTCCTGTGTTCAGGAAGGAAAGGAGAATTGGATGTGAGTGAGAAGTAGTGGTTACTACCACAGCAACTTTTAGGTTTTAGGTTATTTTTAGTGTTTGTGTCTTTGGAAGCTATGTACTTTATGCATACTTCCAACTTCGAAACTGTCTCCTCATTTGAATGATTGCAAGTTGAATAAAATTCAAATATACCCTTAACCCAAGTCTACTATTAGGAAAAACAAACAAACGACACTTTGAATGTGAAATAAAACTATATTGGGAGCTTTTGTGTATGTTCCAGTTTCATTTTCTTTTAAAGTTTTTCTTTGTGATAGCATGTTTATTCAATGCCTGAAGTGTTGTCAAGTAAGTAGTATTCAATCTGTGAAAATTTTCAAGTGGCCCCTTTTTCTCTCTCAAGTGTTTTTTTTTTTTTCCTCAAATGTTGCTGTAGTCATTTTAAGATTGAAGTGAACCATTTGATTTTTAAAAATTATTCATGGCACATCAAGTAGCACTTTGTGTTTTGTCACAATATTGTACCCGTTTCTGAAGGCCTATGTGACCTTATGGGAGAAGGGTCAGGAGGCTTATATATAGAACTTCTAGAAACATACCTCACCATTGGAACTGGTTATAATTCCTGGGTGATGACAATGAAGATTAATAATGTTTAACTCTGATTTTGGCAATTTTTGCCCATTTCATTGTCATGGTCTTTTCTTTCAAGTTATTACCTGGAACAGAAGTGATAACAAATGCTTCATGTTTCATACTGCCAGGTAAAAGGTTAAATTTTCATATGTTAAATGCTTTTAAATATGCACACACATGCACCCACATATACACACAAATACACAACTGGATCGGAAGGTAATGAGTAATTCTTCTAAAATGAAAAGATTGTCTTAGTTTTAACACTAGGTAACTAGTTCCCATGTGGTTAAGTCATATGTAAAAATTGAAAATTCAACCTATGGGTCTTTGTGCACTGACTGTATCATACAGTTCTAATTTTCTTTTTTTTTTTTCTGGGAAATGATGGTGCTCTTTGCTTTGCCAAGTTTTATTATTGAGTCGACTGCCAAAGTTTGAGAGAGAGTCAAGGGCCCTTAAAATTATTTGGTGTTGAGTGACAAGGCAGAGAAAGGTATTTCATATTCCCAAACATTTTAACTTTTATGTCTCTACCTGATGTTGGAATATAATCTAAACTTCAGGGATTTTCTCATTCTTTTAAAAATGATGTACACTGTCGAGTGAGGTTCGAGTATTAGCGAGGGGAACTTTAATCCTACTCATTGTTGCTCAGTTTGGAGCTACATATTCTAATTTTTAATTATGTTCTTTCTGGCCTGATCTTCCTTGTATTTAAACTTCTGTGCATCAGAAGGTCTGTGTGCCTGCTTGTGGTTTTGCACCATCTGGAAGTTAAAATTTGACTTTAGAAATGATGTCATGCTTGCTTACTACAAACTGGGCTAATGTTGGTTGAGAATTGGATGCAGTTCAGGTCAAAGTTTTGTCTAAAAAAAAAGACCCTTAAGCTTCATTTCTTGATTCTAGGAGACTGTGCAAAGCTGTAAAGATAGAGTGAAGGTGACTGAAGGGCACAATTCAAATTCCTTTGAAGCTAAGTACATGCTGTCAGGCACATGGAAAATAAACTCCCCAAAAGAAGACCTTAGCTGGCACAGACTCCCTCCTGCCATGTAGAGTTTGGGTGTTGTGAGTAGTGTGTTGATCACGACTATCTTTGCTCTCCATTTTATTCCTGGAGAAATAGTCTTATGGCTAAGGTTGCTGTTTATCTCTTCTGGGCTCAGTAAGATGGGGCAGGGCACTGATAGATCACACATAGCCAGAGGGCACTGCAAATGTTAAGCTTATTATTCATCAATAGAGAGTCTCTTTTTCTAAACTCTCTCTAGCACTACTCACTACCTCCCATATTGTAATTTATTTATATCATGGTTTTGGATATTGGGTGTTTCCTTCGATCCAGATACAGACCATTCATCTTTGATAGGTAGAACATGGGGCTAATGGGACCACGGTTTTTTCTCAGATATACACTGAATCCTGGTCAGCCTGTGTGCAAATCTCTACAATTGAATATGTAACCCCTTCTAACCACTGCTGTGATCTACAGTGTTCAGCATGTTCCACCAATTTCCAGGGAACCCACTAAATGCCATCCTTTATGTATAAACTAAAAATCATATTTTTTTCACCAGATAAGAGGAAAGCTCAAAGAGAAGTATTGATGTTACTCCAGGTTGGTAGACGAAGATAACTTTAAACAAAGATAAGCCACTTGAGAATCTGAGATGTTTAAGCTTTAGTGCAATTGGCGTGAATTTTCACTTAGAAAAGGGGAGATCCCCAGGACATGAGTATCCCCTTCACCCACCCGCCCCAGACCTCTATGGCCATTATGTAAGAAGACACACAGCTATCAGATGTCTGAAGAATCTGCAGTTCACACCGTCTGCAAGCACAGAATGTCCATCCTCTCTCATAATGCAGTCTGGGTCATTCGGCCAAACTGGGCTTCAAGCACTCGTCATCGCTTCTTCCCTTGCTGGGACCTCCCAGCTTCATCCTCCTCTCTGGGACAGAAACTAGAAAACCTCCTCACCAACTTCCCCATCACCTTTGACCTTTAAAAACACAACTTTGGCACCCCTTTCTTGGAAAGGGGTAGGAAAAGGAGATTCTACTCTGATAACTTTATCTCTAATATCATCATCCTTCCCTGATGTATTCTGCCTATGACTGATTTCTGTCTTTAAAATCATAAAATGTCAGGCACTTAGAGACAGTCTGTTCTTACCACTTTGTTTTATGAATGAAGAAACTGAGTCTGGAAGCCTGGGTGTGGGGAAGTGAGAGTTATTTGTCCTGATCCTCACAGGTAGAAGATGGAAGCAGAACCTGGCCTAAAACCTAAGTGTCCTCTTTCCGTTGTTCCCAGTTGCCTTTGACTTTGGGTCCTCATAGTATTTACATATCTATTTATTTTGGCGTATTACAGCATTCTTGCGTCCTTTGTAAACAACTTTTGTTTTTTTCCCCTTTCATCCAAATTGTACCTGCTGGTAGTGTAATGAGCAAACTGTTCAACAAGAATTGGTATCAGATGCAGCAGCCCCCAGCTCACCCCTGTCCCATTCTTCTTCCTCAAGACCACCTGTTTAAACTCTTTATACCTGGGTATTTTGATATCTCTGAATAAAATGCTTGCATCATTACTTCCTAAATGTTGATGTAGCTTCTGTCTGTCCAGTTCTTGGTATGGAAGGTGAGGATTAAAGTCTTCCATCACCCCCATGCCCCACATCACCCATGTAAACTTTTTTTGCACATGGTCTTTGGAATGTTAACATTGAAAAAATAAAGGTTATGTTTCCTTATTTTATTACCGACACTTGAAAAGCAGAAATTGTAATAATCTAAGTTTTGAGCTAAGGTAGAAATAGGAATTTTTTTGTATGCTGTGTCTCTTTTTTCTTTTTTTCTTTAGTATTTGGAAAGCAGTCTTTCATAAAGCTGGAGAACGAGTGTCATTTCCACAGCATTTTCTTCTAGCAGCATTTACTTCCTCTTGGCAACACGTCTTTTTCTAATTTAGGAGTGTTTCTCAACGTGTCAGTCTTGTTCTCCCAGATATCCGTGGCATGGCTCATTGTATTCTCTGAGGAGAACATGAGCATCCCTGGAGGATGCTGCATGAGATGTGTTGTACCCTCCCTGGGCTCTCAAAGACACAGAGAATTAGTGTGCTTTTTTTCCCCAACCTTTGGTTTTACAACGTGAGACATACTACTATTTCATAATGTCTTATTTCATATAAACCTTATATTTTAAAAAATGTATCACTGCTCGGGTACACGTGCAACAGAACTTTAAGGTAGATGTAGGCTTTAAAACAGCTGGAGGTGCCCCTGAGCAGTGTTTGATCAACACTGCTCAGAAGGTATACTGCTGCCCCACGCTCCTCGCAGGGCAGGACTGATGTTTACTGATGACCTCTCTGTAAAACTACAACCCTTTTTCTTTTTCCTGATTTCAGGTAGATGCACTGAGATTACGACTAGAAGAGAAAGAATCTTTTCTCAATAAAAAAACAAAACAGCTGCAGGACCTCACAGAAGAGAAGGGGACACTGGCTGGAGAGATTCGAGACATGAAGGATATGTTAGAAGTGAAGGAAAGGAAAATCAATGTTCTTCAGAAAAAGGTGAGTAGCTGACATAAGCCCTTCAGGTTGAGAATTGATAACATCCATGTTTTGTCATTTGAGAGAAACTTCTGAGCACGTGGAAAAGAAGATATTATTGTTGAAGAATTGTAGATTATGGAGTATAAACTTTAAATTTACTGGTATTTAACTTACTGGTGGTTGTACTGTGTCATTTTTAGCATGACCTGTTGAATTTTCTATTTGATTACCTGGAAACTAAATAGTGATGATTATTTTTTCATTTACCGTCTTAAACATAGAGATAATTGTACAAATTTAGATATAAAACTAAAATTTATAGTTAATTTTTCCTTTTTCCTTACTGAGAATTGAGCAGTGTGTTTTGTGGGTCTTAAAGGTATTTTAGTTGCATTTTGTATTTACATAAACTTTAGTAGCTCTTATCCTGTCAAACCCATACAGATTTTAGTGCGGGAGTGGTAATGTTTACACCCATTACTTAATTGGAATCAGTGAGAGAATGTATAATAAGTTCTAATACAGTGACTTAACCCAGAAGATGCTTGACCTGGTTAGGGCTCTTTTTTCTTTCCTTCTTCCAGCAGTCCATTTTCTCCATTGTAGGGGAATGAGATTTGGGGACAGCACCCAGATTTTTTTTTAAGAATTCTTATTTGCTACTGTGTATAATTTTGGTGGGACCATAGGGTCCCTTGCCTTCTGTAAGGAAAAGTGTAGGCAAAAAGAGAAACCAACACCTGCTCCTTTAATAAAAAGAAGCTGTTGGGAAACACAGGGGTCTCAGATTAACAAGCAGGCAGCATGGAAGCTGGGCAGGAACCGGTGGGGGGAAGCACGAGCTGGCTGGCCAGGACACTGCCATAGACAGGCATGTTGCCGGGCACCAATGCTGCAGCTGCAGGCAAATGGAATCTAACCGGCCCTCCTCTTGGTGTCATTTGCCACCATCACCTCTCACCTTGTTTATATTGACAGCATCCTATCTGTTTTTCCTGCTTCAACTCTTACCTTTACTACAGGCTGTTCTTAACACAAGCTGGAGTAATTCTTTTAAAACATAATATAATTCTTATCACACTCTGACCAAACCTCTCCAGTCACAACCAGGTACCTAATTTGTGGGGCCCAGTGCAAAGTGAAAATGTGGGACCCCTTGCTCAGACTTTTATTGAGAATTTCAGGATGGTAAAGGAAAGCATTAAACCAAGCATGGGGCTCTTCTGAGTATGGGGCTCTTCTGAGTATGGGGCCCTGTGAGCCTACACAAGTTGCACGCCCATGAAGCCGTGTCCCCATCCTCAGCGGCTTCCATCCTCACAGGATATTGGTGGTCTGATAGATCATATTATTAATTCATTTCTGTTAAGATTTTACAGACAAGGCCCTGGTCACCGTTACAGCTCCAGCTAATTGATACAGGTGATTAGAAGAGGGCTGGGAAGAGACGACTGAGGACGCTTTGAATCAAAGGACTGTCTAGGGCAGGTGGGACTAAGTGGCAGTTCGTGGAGCATATACTAAGGATTCAGAAGAAGACTTTTCATTTAGAATCCCCACCAGCAAACGATATCAAAAGCTGGCATTTATTGAACTTAACTTATGTTGAACACTGTATGCTAGGTACTCTGCTACGGTTATTACGTTCACTATTTACTTACTTTTGACCATATTACCCTGTGAGGCAAGCACAGTTATTAACTCCAGCGATGCTGAGGCTTATGGTAGACTTACCCAAGGTCATACAACCTAGATACAAGTTTATGTCTTTGGGAGTATAGAATAAAATGATTATTGCAAATTAAGAGAATAGGCCTCCTTTTTCTTTGGCCCTCAAGTTTATGATGACACCAAGTGCGAGAGCAAATCAAGTAAGAACATCACAATTGCACAACCAGGAGTTGAGACTAAGCTCTCTCGTTCTTTTTTTTTTTTTTTTTTAATTGAAGTACAGTTGATTTATAGTGTTGTGCCAATCTCTGCTGTACAGCAAAGTGACTCAGTTATACACATAGAGACATTCTTTTTTCTAAATATTCTTTTCCATTATGGTTTATCGCAGGAGATTGTGCCATACAGTAGGACCTTTTTGTTTATCCAGTCTAAGCTCCTTCATTCTTGAGGAATAAATGGCAACAATTTTCTCAGTAAAGATTTTGGGAAGGCACTTTCTTTTTATCTTTTTTCTTTTTTTAAAAAAAAATATTTATTTATTTATTTGGTTGCACCAGGTCTTAGTTGCAGCAGGCAGGCTCCTTAGTTGTGGCTTCAGGGCTCCTTAATTGCGACACATGGGCTCCTTAGTTGTGGCATGCAAACTCTTAGTTGTGGTATGCATGTGGGATCTAGTTCCCTGACCAGGGATTAAACCCGGGCCCCCTGCATTGGGAGCACAGAGTCTTATCCACTGCACCACCAGGCAAGTCCCTGGGAAGTCCTTTCAATGCAGAAGTGACAGTTGGCCACTTTTGCTGATGTGAGTATTTTGCAAAATGTTAAACTTTCCGCCACAGCCAGATTCAAAGGTTTGGGAATCAGTTTGGGAATTCTAGAACAAAGCCAGTTGTGTATTATGGCTCCTTTGGGCAACAGGATCATGATCCCACTTATTTAAGCCATGCTGATAATGGATTTGGGAATATTTCATGTATATTTGGAGAGGTTGTTTAGCTTCAAGTTTTGTTTTTTTTTTTCACTGAGTGTTTACCGATACATTTGGTGGAGGATATAAAACCACTGGCAACATAGTGATCGGGCAGGAGTGCTATTATACCTGCAGTGTGAAAGAGAAATAATTCCTAAAGAAGTGATGCACACAATTCAGAAACTACTACTTCAGAATGTGTAAATAATACAGAAGCTGACGGGCTAATGAAACACTGTCTTTGGGACTGGGGACTCCTTAGAGTTTTGACCACATTCAGCATAATTGGCTGATTTAGGGCAGTCCTGGACTGCGACAGCATAAGCTTTGGACTAGGGTGTGTTGGCGTGGAAGAACAATAAACTCATGTCAATGTCAGAGGTGCAGTATTACTTAATATTTCTTTCTTGTAGACTCTTTGGCAACCAGCACTGTGTTTTGATGCCAGTAGAACTGGGTATGCTCCTTCCATAGCCATGTTGAACCTGGCCAAGCTAGGCTTGCACCTCATATCTGTCAGTTTTGCCTTCAGAGCCTTGGGTCTCAGAAGTCTTGTGTACTCCATAAGCCATGTGCACAGGTCACATGTCTGGGCAGCAGGCACGGGCATAACGCTCTAAGCATTTTGTTACTTGAGGAAGGAAGTGAAATTGGATAAACAGAGAACCCCAGGTGGCATAGTATCTCTGATCGAACTTGTGTAGCAAAACAGAAGTCATCGAGAATGGATTTGGTCCTATCACCATGTTTCTGGCTCTACTCCATAGTTCCAAGAAATGGAATTCTTTTAGTAGGTGTCAAAAAGGTGCATGTATGAAGATTGTTTAGTGGATCATCCCTGTGTGGCTATGATACTGAAGTCAGAGAAGCATCCCAGTTTTCATGCTACAGCCATAGCATTCTGTTCCCATACCTGAATTCAAGCTTCCACTGATGAGGTGCTACCTGACTATTGAGTTTTTGTAGTAAATGTCGTAAAACCTTGATGACATGGTACGTTTGGAAAGTGTATAATGCCTAGGATTTTAGAACATGGTAGCATTATTTGAACCAGATCAAATTCAGACTGTTATGTAGCTCATAGATTCTTGCAGCATAAACTTACTACCCAAGAAAATTTTTTTAAAGCCATTAAATTGGAGAAAAATTCTGTCTCCATTTTCATTCTAGGTCTCAGTCCCACAAGCAATGTGAATTTATAGAGCAGAGGTATTTTATTTATTAGGGGTAGAAAAACAGATGGTGATTTCTCTGTACACCAAGTTCACTAGCTGTCTACTGAGCTTCATAGATTGCCCCGTGGGTTGGAAAGGGCAGGGAGAGGGGAGTGTAGCTGGCTCCTGGGAATGGTATATATGGACCTGCCCCTTTAGCAGTTTTATTCTACCCATTTGGAAGTATGATGGTGAAAATTCTGAATGACAATAGAGGAAAGAATGCTACAGGAATGTGGTTATTAGCATACTGGATTGCTTCGTGAAGTTTATATTAAAAAGTTAAATTTGAGAAGATGGCTAGGGAACATAGAGATTTCCACATGAGTGTAAAATTGACGTAAGGTATGGAGGACTTTCTGACTCAATTGAGCTCTTTCTCAGTGTTAAATATCCAGTTGGACTTTTATATTTATTATTGGCAAACCTCCTAATTTTTTAAACATGTGAAAAATCATATTCATTTTGCATTTACTAGTGTTTCCTACATGTCAGTCAGTCACTACTGTAGGCCCTGGAGGTTTAAAGAGAAATAAGACATTCTCCAGTCCTCAAGAAGCTGACAGTCTGGTTGGGAAGGTAGACTTGTATAAAGTGGCATGTTACCAGAAACAAACCACTTGATGGATGCAAAGAGCAGAAGCTAATTCTGGCTACCTTAAGCAAAAGGAAATTTACTGCAGGAATATCCAGAGCTCCAGTATCTGGCTGGTAGAACCAGATTAGGGATGATCAAGAACCAGGACAGCTCTAGGAGACCAAGAGAAAGCAGACAGTGCCCTGACCTTGTAACCCGGAGTGTCTGGTCAAGTGTCTTCTCTGCTGATGGCTGCCCTCACCCCTCCCCCGCACCCCCGCCCCACACCCTTACATCGTGCTGTTGGTCAAGATTCAGAGTCCTGGGACAGAGCTCCAAAGTTCACACAAATGCCTCTCATTAGTAGGATCTAACCAGACCCTACCTAAAAGGAATCTGGGAAATGTGGTTCCAAGCCTTACATCTGAGCTTTCCACTCAGTTCTTTGCTGACACTGCAGGCTGGGAGAGGTTTTACACTCGTAGATAACCATTTCTTGGCTCACTTTGAAGTTATGCACCCCGTTAATGAATGTTGGCTTCCCTCCAGGGCTAAGCTTCTTGAGCACCCCAGACGTCATCATCAAGATACCCCCAGCTCCTTGCAAAATTCTTGGCAGGTGATGGTCCTCAGTCAATATGCATTTGATGAATAAATTATGTCAGTTAACTTCTGAATGAATGAGAACTTGGGAGAAGAGAAATCACTTTGAGATCCACTCCTGGCCCAAGAATATTGTTTGCTGTGAGAAGAGTCATTTGCCCCAGTGAAATGTCAGACCCACTTGTTGTTCCCAGAACAGTGTGTTCTGTGTAGGCTGCAAGATGGAACCATCCCATGAGTAATAAAGCACAGATAAGGAAATGATTATTGCTCCACCTGCATCTAACACCTCCAGCCTCTGTTCCATTACCCTGGGAAGATAAAAATGGATGAAGCCTTGAGTAAGGGAGCTTAGCCACTCTTCTTTAATTTTCCCTTTTAATAAAAAGAAAATGTGGCATTTATAGAAAATACTGTTTTGTTCCCCAAAGAGAATGCTTCTTCCTCCAGTTCTCGCTTCTAACTTACTGGATTGTTAGAGTCATGGCATTTTATGAGAATGATACAATGAAATTGCTGATTATCCATGGTAATTTCCAATTATGACCATGCAAATGATAATTTTCATAACAAAAAGGTAATCTATTGATTGAATCCTTACTATATACCAGACACTGTGCTAAGGGCTTTGCATTCTTAGGTCGAGTCCTTATAACAAACCTAACGGCATGTACGTACAATCATAATCGCTATTTTTAAAATGGGAGACTGTGGTTTAGAGAGTGACTTGCCCAGAGTCACATGGCAGGGAGGTGATAGAGCTATTCTTAACCACCACACTATTCTGGTGTTTTTCTGTTTATGGTCCTGCTTCCCTCATGAGACAAGTGGGGTCATTAGCTTTTAGGGATTAGCTGAACTGTAGTTTGAGCAATTTACCTGAGGTCGATACACAAGGATGCCTGGTTTTAATACCAAGCTGGCAGAGATGCAGCTACTAAATAATGTGATGAAAAATAGGAAAACAGTTAAATTAAAAAGTATGACATCAGATCTGGATTTTTAAAAGTTTGTGTTAGTCTGTATTTAGAAAAAAGAAAGATTGTGGTGACCTTCAGTTTATGTTTATATTTTCCTCCATGAGTTTCTTCCCGTACCATTCTAAGCCATTGGATTGTTTTGCAGCTTCCTTTTCAAAGGATTGCACCATTTTTGCTCTCTTAGTAGTTTCATTTTGTTTTGGTTGTTGGCTTTAAGGACTGAGACCTCAAAAGATGATTTGAGACGTCTGAGCATCTTTCCTGGACTAGTCGCAGATGAACTCAGGATTCGGTAGACTCCTCCCTTAGTCCGAGAGGAAGTGGTCTGGGAAGCCATTCCACTTTGCAGGGAGCTGTTCACCTAAGGTCAGACCTTCGTGTAGTCAAGCTCACTCTACATCTGAAGCCAGGAACTGGGCTGGCACTCAGGGGATGGAGCCACAACCGAGGTGGCTGTGAATCTAAGGCAGTGGTTCTCAACTGGGGTACACTTACAAGCCCCAACCTCCCGAGGAACAGTTGGCAATGTCTGGAGGTAGTTTTCGTTGCCACAGCTGGAGGATTGCTGCAAGGGTCTGGTGGGTAGAGTCCAGGGGTGCTGCTAAACATCCTGCAATGCACAAGAGACAGCCCCTTGGCCTCTGCCAAAGCAAATTACTATCCAGACCTAACCCTGGTCTTTTGGGGTCCTTTTCTTCCTGTGTATGGACCACCCTTCTCATCTTGGATCTCCCTGCTTCCTGCCTTGAGATAGTATTCCTTAAAGTGATTTTTACATAGTATAACAGACATTTCTCTGTAACATTTTTAGCTACACCTTTTTTCTGGCATGATTATAGGCAGTTTACAGAGGTAAACATCTTGGGTGGGTGGGTGGGTGTGTGTATGATTGAACTGTTAATATTACTTTCTCTTTCATAATTTTCACATATATTAATCTATAAAGAGTATATAGCACTCTTGAAGTATTAAAATTTTTAGAATTATTTAAACTGATCTGACCATACTGATCAAATCAACTAATTTGGAGAGGGGTGGTGGTCAAACTTCAGTATAGGGAATATATGGTAGAAATAAAACATCTGATTTAGAATAGAGATGAGTCACCTATCAGTTATGACCCAGTTTAAATTTCTTTAGCTAAATGCCAGCATTTCAGTCATCTGGAAAATACCTTTAAGACTATTTTTTTTTCTGACAAAAAATGAACTTTATTTTAGCAGCCATTTGGGCTGAAAATACGATTTCTATATTCACATTTAATGCATTTTTCATATATTTTGTCTAGTCATTTGGGATAAGGTAACATCATTTGCTCATGTTGACTGATCCTAGGTTAACCTACGTTGCTTAAATATTTGCAACTAAAAATAGTATCGTCTAGGTTAGCGTTTGTGGTTTGCCCGTTTTCTTTTGAAACTGCCTTCTTCAGTAGAAAATATAGGAAAAAGCTAACTTATTATAGTATAATAAATTCTCTGTATGTATTCTATGTTTGTAGGGTAGCAGTATGTCATTGGGTCTAAGCAAAAGCATCTTTACTCTGGCATCATTTAATACATTGTGTCTTTATTATGGCATGTGGTTGGTGTCACGGGTCCTAGGTGGCACATTAAATTTCACAGGACAAACAATCAAGCATGCATGGATGCTACTCTTATCTGGAATTATTTGCCCAATGTTAGCAATGGCCTAGGGAAGAAACAGCTTGATTTTAACCAGTTGATCCTATTGATCATTTTGCCCCAATGAAGTGATATTTCGAAGGTCACTTTGTGTCTCTTGAGTAGAGATTGTGGCTTCCTTGGTAAACCTTAGCTTCTTTGATAAGCAATGAATTCACCAGCCTCCTCCATTGTGTAATTGCTTTTTTCCTAAGGGATTTGAGGTTGCCTTTTCTCTTAGAGATGACATTGATGAAATGACATTTAATTATCAAAAGAACCAAAGCTAAAAAATTTACCTTCTGATGGAGCAATTAAAGGGATTTAGGAAGCCTGCTCAGTTATTCATGCATTCAGTCAGCATCTATAGGCACTGTACTCAATTAGCTGCATCTTTCTACCCCCTCACTCTATTGAACCCAACTGAATATTATTTGGCTTTAAAAGACATGTTAAAATGGGTATGCTGATAAAGCATGGGCAGTCCGGAAGACAAAGATATGAGAGAGCATAAATCTGAAAGAGACTTGATGAACCCTCCTAGTCCAACCTTTTTATTTTTCCACTCAGGACACAGAGGTTCCAGAGATGAAGTGGCTTGTTTAGGGTCAAAGAACTAATTAGTGACAGAACCTGGGCTCTGATTACACTTTTCCTTTTTCTTCTCTCCATTCCCCTGTGATAGCTGAGGCCTGGGACATCACTGCCCTATTCTGGCCAGTTTGCCTTCCCTTCCTTCCTGCCATTCAGTCATCCAGCAATACGTATTCAGCATCTGTAATGGTCTGGATGCTCTGCAGGCACTCGGGGATACAGAGGCTGTTGGAGAAGGTATAGTTTCTGTCCTTTGAGAGCTCACACTCATGGAAAAGACCACTGAGCGGGCAATTGCAGGGCAAAGTGTGATATGTGCTATGCCAGCCAGGTACATGGTTCATGTAGGAGGGCCACCTCACCTATTGTGGGGAATAGGATGGTCAAGGAGGACTTCTGGAAAAGTTGATGACTAAACTGGGATCTGAGGGAGTAGGAAGTGTTGTCCAGTCAAAGTGGCAAGAATAGTATTTGCAAAGGTTTGGCTGGAAGGGGCAGCACAGTGCATTTGGTGGAATTAGAAGTAATTTAATATAGATGGACCACACTCCCCTACCTCATTTAGGAAACAAATTTCAGAGAAGTTTTTCTATTCTTTGTGTCTCCTAGAAATCAAATATATTTTATAATTAACTTTGAGAGTCATTTTGACTTCCATATTATGAATGTTCTCTTCCAATCCCTTATGACTTGCTAGTGGCAATAGTGATTATCTGTGTTATTTCAAAATGCAGTTCAGAGCCAGATGGTACTGAGAACTGCTGCTTATTCAATGAGAGAACTGATCCTGAGCCAGGGGAGGCAAATTCTCTTTTAAATAAATATTTGCTTCTGGGTTAAGACCTTATATTCTGTACTCAATTTCAGCATGATGGATTTTTTAAAAGTTTGTTTGTAATTACCTGCAAAACCCCTGAAGATTTAAAATAAAAATGCCCAGAGTGCCCTGACTGTGGCTGCTACCCTAATGGGTACAGGCATCTTGACACATCTGTCAGTCTCAGCTGCCAGCTGTTGTTGTTTTGTGGTATGGAATTAGAGGTGTTTGAGCTTTTACAGATTTCAGTCCGGAGCTGGTTCCATTTTTCCTCCCACATACTCCCCAAGCCATTTAATTTAAATCAACCTTAGGTATGTGGGAAGGAAAATTTTCTGTCTGTCTTTTTTACTTATCCTGTGTTTGACAATGGATTCTACCTTGCTGTGAAGAGTTTACACATATCTATATTAGCATTTATCATGTTATATTGTACAGAGAAGTCCATAATTCAAAACTTTTATGTGTCTTAAGTTTCCCATAAGGCTAAATGTAAATTAGAAGTGATGCATTCTTGGGGCACATAACTCCACAGTTATTGTGGGAAAGGGGCACCTTAATATTGTTCTGATATTGCAGTCTTGTTGCCATTTTTTCCCCTTTTTCCTTACTTGATTATACTATACCTTTTTGTTTTGTTTTGTTTTGTTTTTTTGTGGTACGTGGACCTCTCATTGTTGTGGCCTCTCCCGTTGCAGAACACAGGCTCCGGACGCGCAGGCTCAGAGGCCATGGCTCACGGGCCCAGCCGCTCCGCGGCATGTGGGATCTTCCCGGACCGGGGCACGAACCCGTGTTCCCTGCATCAGCAGGCAGACTCTCAACCACTGCGCCACCAGGGAAGCCCTATACTATACCTTTTGCAAACTAAAAGATATAACTGCTTTAAACAGACTGTTTTCCCAGAAGTTGAATTCTAAACTAATGGCACAGGGTATATGGCAGTTTGGGGTCTTCAGCATAGCATTATATCACACTTACATACTTTTATGATTGCTGGTTTCTGAGAACCAGCAGTAGCACCGACATGGGGACCTCCCTGGTGGCGCAGTGGTTAAGAATCACTTGCCAATGCAGGGGACACAGGTTTGAGCCCTTGTCTGGGAATATCCCACATGCCGTGGATCAACTAAGCCTGTACGCCACAACTACTGAGCCTGCACTCTAGAGCCCTCAAGCCACAGCTACTAAGCCTGCACGCCACAACTACTGAGTCCACATGCCACAACTACTGAAGCCTGTGTGCCTAGAGCTTGTGCTCCGCAACAAGAGAAGCCACTGCGATGAGAAGCCCACGCACAGCAACGAAGAGTAGCCCCTGCTCGCTGCAACTAGAGAAAGTCCGCACACAGCAATGAAGACCCAAGGCAGCCAAAAATAAATTAATTAATTAATTTAAAGAAAATCTGATCAATTTATCTAAAAAAAGAAAAAAATAGCACCAACATGTACTCGGCCCTTGGATAATATAATTAGTTTATAAAAGTAATTTATAATTTTAACAAAAGTGCTATGGTAGGTAGAATTCTAAGATGGCCCCCAAGGTTTCCCATCTCTCTGGTATATATTCTTTGAATAATGCCCAGGACTGTGAATATGATGGATTTAACATAGATTATGTTATATGGCATAGATGACTTTAAGAAAGAGAGATTATCTGGGTAAGCTTGACCTAATCATATGAGCCCTTTAAACATGGATTCTAAGGTCAGAGTCAGGGAAGTCACTGATTCAAAATAGGAGAGGGATTCACTGCATGAGAAGTTCTCCACTGTTGATTTGAAGATGGAGGGGACCACATGGCATGGAATGCGACAACCCCTGGAGCTGAAAGTGACTCCCAGTGACAACAGCCAGGAAGCAAGTACCTCAGTCCTAAGACCACAGGAAACTGAATTTTGCCAATAACAAGAATAAGATTGGAAGTGTTTTTCTTCCCTCTAGAGCCTCCAGACAAATATTCATTCTGGCCAACACCCCGATTTCATCCTCAGAATACCCTGAATAGAGACCCCAGCCACACTGTGCTGGAAATCTGACCTACAGAATTGTGAGCTGATAGATGGATGTCATTTTAAGCCACTGGGTTAGTGGTATTTTGTTGCACAGCAATAGAAAACTGATACAAGTGCATATTAATGTAACTGTTCAGTAGTAATAAACCTGTCACAGAAATCCAGAGGCAAGTGGAGAGTAGTGGAGTTCACAGGATACTTACAAGGGGTGTTGGCTCACTAAAGTGGTATTGCTTGTAGCTGTGATGAAAACAGTTTCCTGTGCCTTTGACTGCTCAGTTTAGAAACCATGGAAGTTGGATGAATTTTTATAATTTGAGGGGGATTTGCATGATTTCAAAATGTATGCTTAGGAATGAACCTTTATTACACTTCTCAGGTTGTATTACTTCAGGTTGCATAACTGAGATTTCTTAAAGTATGATATTATGTGTTTGTTTCCCCATTAAATCCTGAGCTCAGCCGAGGAAGCCACTGGGTCTTACTCATCTTCTTATCCCTAGCAACAAGCACAGTGCTTGGCACCTTGTAGGTGCTTAATAAGTGTTAGTTGGAAAGTTGAAATGTAATGGCACGAATAAACGAATCTCTCCAAAGTTCTGGTGAGATTCAGGATGAGTGAACAAATAGGAATGGTTGTGTTCCAATAAAGCTTTATTTACAAAACAGGCAGTGGATCAGATTTGGCCCATGGGCTATAGTTTGCTGAGCTCTGGGGTAGATCACAAGTTATTATAGCCTAAAGGCAACTCTAACATATAACAACCTTCATGGCAAGTTTGAGATTTTTCAAAAATATACTCCAAATATTTGATAGAGCTGAACCAGGTGTACTTCTTTGGGGGGCTGTATTTACTATTTGCCTCAGACATTCCTGTTGGTGCAATGGAAAGTAAGTCACTTACTTCCAAGGATGAGTTCTTCCCAAGTTTCTGTTGCATTCTGCAGCTTTTTGTGTGAGTAAAGTCTGAATGAAGCAAAGCTAAGCAAATAGGATGCTCGAATGAATAGCACTAATTGACTTGGGGTGGGAATATTTCTTTAGTAGTGAAATATGAAGTTAAATTCTTTAGGTTGCATGTGGCACTTTGACTTATAAAAGGCTATAAAGGGTAGCACATACATACACTGAGGCTTTCTCCAAATTATGAATGTTTGTGAACTTGTGAACAGCTGGAGGCATCGACAAGGGTCGCCAGATGGGAAGGTAGGAGTAGAGGCAAATATTCTTTGCTGCCGTTCTGTGTTACGAACACTTATCATTAGAGCTTGCAGGGGAGGGTCTTTGAAAAGAAATAGAGGCAGGTATAACGTGTCAGGTAGCTGGGGGAAAGACAAATATGGGGGTAGTAGACCAAAGCTGCTTCATTACTGATTCTTCACCTAGGGATTCATTCTAAGAAAAAATTAAGGACGTAGGCATAGATTTAGTCACAGCCTTGTTCATAGCATGGTTCTTTAATTTAAAAAAATTTTTTACCTGAAGAGTGAGAATATTATAAAGTGGAGGAGTGAATAAATAAATGATGGTATATTTCTACATAGAAATTCAGCCAACAGGAATGACATGGAAAGATATTCACATTATTTTGCTAAGTGAAATAAACTGTCTACAATATGTACGTACAGAAAATGAGAATGCCTGTTTTCTCACACCCTCACCAACATATGACTACTTTTGTTTTTAAAAATTTTTTACACACATATACGTATATGTACGCACCAGCAAAATTAGTTTGTTAATAGCCTGGACTGTGTCAAGCCTGGCTTTGAATCTCACCTTAAGGACATTTTAACCTTAGGCAAGTTACTTACAATTTCTCTGCCTCATTTTCCCCATCTTTAGAATGAGGATGAGCTGACTTTCCATCTCAGTTCTTCTCAACATAGTAGTAGGTGTTCAAAGGAATATTGTTGAATGCACAAGGTGCCCATTACTACTGGTGCACAGGTAATTATTATTTTATATTAAAAATCAGAATTTAAATGTTGGACCCATCAACTCTTTCAAAGAGGTTGGAAAGAAAATGGAATTACTTTGTAAGGATTACTTAAAATTGATTTTTCAATTACATACAGTAAAATTCACTCTTGGTGTTACAGTTCTGTGGGCTTTGACAAAAGCATAGAGCTGTATAACTACCTTCACAGTCATGATACAGGGCACCTGTGTCACCTCAAAACCTCCCTTGTGCTGCCCTCTCTGTAGTCAGCCCTTCTTCTCAGCCCCCAATCCCTGGCAGCCACCAGTTTGCTCCCCATGCTGATAGTTTTGCCTTTTCCAGAATGTCATAGAAATAAAAGTATACAGCATATAGCCTTTTGCATCTGGCTTCTTTCACGTGGCATAACACATTTGAAATTCATCCATGCTGTAGCCTTTATCAATAGTTCATTCTAAAGATAATACTTCTAAAGATAATGCCTCTTATTTATGAAACATCTGTATCATAGCCACACAGGTGTTTTTTTTGTCCCTGAGGTTGCCCTGAAGCCCGAGTTGTGACAGTATAGAATGATAGCACTGAAGAAGACTTGAGAAGCAGCCTGGTCTGATTCAGCCTGTTGAGGAGGTGAGGGTTCTGAGAGCCAGAAATCAGATACATAACCTCAGGTGAGCTCAAGTCAGACTTAAGACCAGAATTCAGAGCTTTGATGCTAAACTAGCAAAATTATATGGAGGTCATATAGGGGAAACCATTTTAGTGATGAACTAGTGGAAAGGCCCCTGAAGGGCAGTGAGATGGTGGGGGTGGGGAGGGGGTGTGCATGCGTGCGTGTGTTCATCTGCTGTGATGTATTGCGTTGAAATGATGACCTTAAATTGCTTTTAGAAAGAACAAACCGGCACTTTTTTGTGTTTAGGTTGAGAAGAAAGGACCTTCTATCATTATTATTTTTTTAAATGAAGTATAGTTGATGCATAGTATTACTTAAGGTATAGGTGTACAGTATTGTGATTCACAATTTTTAAATGTTATACTCCATTTATAGCTATTATTAAAAATTGGCTATATTCCCTGTGTTGTACAATATATCTTTTTAGTTTATTTTATACATAATAGTTTGTAACTCTTAATCCCCTACCTTCGGATTGCCCCTCCCCCTTCCCTCTTCCCACTGGTAACCACTAGTTTTGTGCTTTATATCTGTGAGTCTGTTTCTTTTTTGTTATATTTACTAGCTTGTCTTATTTTTTAGATTCCACATATAAAGGATATCATACAGCATTTGTCTTTTTCTGACTTACTTCACTTAGCACAATACCCTCCAAGTCCATCCATGTTGTTGCAAATGGCAAGGGGTGAGTTTGTATAATCTACCTCAACTTTCTATCATTCATAGTAAGCACTGGCTTGGAGAATGGCCAGCAGATATCACAGTTGTTGCTTTCACCCCAGGGGTGTGTAATATAGTAATTGGCAGGTTAGCAGACATTTGGTCTGTCCAAAATGTCCAGTAGACATTTAGTGCATGCCAAAAGGTCCTTGATATTTGGTCCTGTCCAGAAGCATTTGGCATGGACCCAATATGCTCATGGACATTTTGGGTAGGACCAAATTTTAAGGACCTTTTGGCATGGTCCAAATGTCTTTATGGATATTTTGGATAGGACCAAGTATCAAGGACGTTTTGGCATGGACCAAATGTCTTTATGGATATTTTCGACAGGACCAAATACGACCAAATATCAAGGATGTTTTGGCATGGACCAAATATCTTATGGACATTTTGGACAGGACCAGATGTCCTGCAAGTATTGGCTAAGTCTTTTAAACATGTAAGCTTGGTTTGATGAGCACCAGATCCCCACAGAAAGCTCACACCAGATCCTGAAGTGTGCAGAGCTGTGTAGTTCACTTTGAAGCCTAAATTAGAATGAGTCCTTTTATTGTCTATTATTTATCCTGTTTATGTTTTATTTCTAAAGGCATAGTACTACTTTATCTAAAAATAACTAGATAACATATAAGTACCATATTATATCTCTGTCCTTAAGAAATAAAAATAGATTTTTATTAAAAATTGAATTAGGTTTTTAAAAATGGTATCTCTTGAGGGGAGGAACCAAGATGGTGGAGTAGAAGGACGTGCTCTCACTCCCTCTTGTGAGAACACCAGAATCACAACTAGCTGTTGGACAGTCATTGACAGGAAGACACTGTAACTCACCAAAACGATCTACAAAAACAAACCCAAACCCTGGGTCCCACTCACCAAAAAATATACCCCACATCCAAAGACAAAGGAGAAGCCACACTGAGACGGTAGGAGGGGCGCAATCACAGTAAAATCAAATCCCATAACTGCTGGGTGGGTGACTCACAGACTGGAGAACACTTACACCACAGAAGTCCACCCACTGGAGTGAAGGTTCTGAGCCCCACGTCAGGCTTCCCAACCTGGGTGTCCGGCAACGGGAGGAAGAATTCCTAGAGAATCAGACTTTGAAGGCTAGTGAGATTTGATTGCAGGACTTCGACAGGACTGGGGGAAACAGAGACTCCACTCTGTAGTAGTGTGCTCATCGGGTGCCACTTAGAGAAGTTCCTTTAGCATTTGTTGTAGAGCTGGTTTGGTGGTGCTGAATTCTCTTAGCTTTTGCTTGTCTGTAAAGCTTTTGATTTCTCCATCGAATCTGAATGAGATCCTTGCGAAATTAAAGATGATACCAACAGCTGGAGAGATATACCATGTTCTTGGATTGGAAGAATCAATATTGTGAAAATGACTATACTACCCAAAACAATCTACAGATTCAATGCAATCCTTATCAAATTACCAATGGCATTTTTTACAGAACTAGAACAAAAAATCTTAAAATTTGTATGGAGACACAAAAAACCCCAAATAGCCAAAGCAGTCTGGAGGGAAAAAAACGGAGCTGGAGGAATCAGACTCCCTGACTTCAGACTATACTACAAAGCTACAGTAATCAAGACAATATGGTCCTGGCACAAGAACAGAAACATAGATGAATGGAACAAGATAGAAAGCCCAGAGATAAACCCACGCACCTATGGTCAACTAATCTATGACAAAGGAGGCAAGGATATACGATGGAGAAAAGACAGTCTCTTCAATAAGTGGTGCTGGGAAAACTGGATAGCTACATGTAAAAGAATGAAATTAGAACCCTCCCTAACACCATACACAAAAATAAACTCAAAATGGGTTTGAGACCTAAATGTAAGACCGGACACTATCAAACTCTTAGAGGAAAACATAGGAAGAACACTCTTTGACATAAATCACAGCAAGATCTTTTTTGATCCACCTCCTAGAGTAATGGAAATAAAAACAAAAATAAACAAATGGGACCTAATGAAACTTAAAAGCTTTTGCACAGCAGAGGAAACCATAAAGAAGACGAAAAGACAACCCTCAGAATGGGAGAAAATATTTGCAAACGAATCAATGGGCAAAGATTAATATCCAAAATATATAAACAGCTCTTGCAGCTCAGTATTAAAGAAACAAACAACCCAATCAAAAAATGGGCAGAAGACCTAAATAGATATTTCTCCAAAGAAGACATACAGATGGCCAAGAAGCACATGAAAAGCTGTTCAACATCACTAATTATTAGAGCAATGCAAATCAAAACTACAATGAGGTATCACCTCACACCAGTTAGAATGGGCATCATCAGAAAATCTACAAACAACAAATGCTGGAGAGGGTGTGGAGAAACGGGAACCCTCTTGCACTGTTGGTGGGAATGTAAATTGATACAGCCACTATGGAGAACAGTATGGAGGTTCTTTAAAAAAACTAAAAATAGAATTACTGTATGATCCGGCAATCCCACAACTGGGCATATATGCAGAGAAAACCATAATTCAAAAAGACTAATGTACCCCAGTGTCCATTGCAGCACTGTTTACAATAGCCAGGTCATGGAAGCAACCTCAATGCCCATTGACAGACGAATGGATAAAGAAGTTGTGGTACATATATACAATGGAATATTACTCAACCATAAAAAGGAACAAAATTGAGTCATTTGTAGAGACGTGGATGGATCTAGAGACTGTCATACAGAGTGAAGTAAGTCAGAAAGAGAAAAAGAAATATCGTATATTAAAGCATGTATGTGGAACGTAGAAAAATGGTACAGATGAACCAGTTTACAGGGCAGAAGTTGAGACACAGGTGTAGAGAACAAACGTATGGATACCAAGGGGGGAAAGCGGCGGGGGGGGGGGGGGGGCGGGTATGGTGGTGTGCTGAATTGGGCGATTGGGATTGACATGTATACACTGATGTGTATAAAACTGATGACTAATAAGAACCTGCTGTATAAAAAAATAAATAAAATTAAATTTAAAAATTAAAAAAATAATGTTATCTCTTGCATCTATATCAAATATTTATCCATTTTTATTACATAATGCAATGAACAAAATAAATATTTAATCTTAAGGAAAATTCAGAGTTATGGTTTATAATATAAAAAACTTCTATAAATAACATGAAGCATTTATTTGCTAATTTAAGTTGGTCACAGTAATGCAAGTTTTTACCCATGTGCATATCAGCTCATTTTCCTCTACCTTATTTTAAACCACCTTTTTGATATTTTTATAGCAGATGGTTGAATGTCATAGATACAGAACATAGTTAGGCATCCAAGGTGATTTATATATTGTTCTTACAATAACTTCAACTGAAATCTTTGGTAAACATGGCAGTTGTCATAAGGAAATATACATTGTTTGTCATGTTCAAATCTGAACTCTTGGAAACAGTTTTTAAAGGGACTGTAATTGTGTCTTTAGTTTGGTATTTTAGTTTTGTTTAAAGTTCAAACATTTGTTGTACATTTCTGTGTGGTTTATATATTTTTTAACATCAGTGCCCCACAAGACCTTCACTTAGAATTTTAAGCTAAATGTTTTTTTCTTTGAATAATTTATCCTGTAAAGTCCCTTCTCTCCTCCTGTAGCGTCTCTACCAACAAGGATATGGAAGGTTGCAGAGAGTGTGCTAAGTGTTATGGTAGTTGACAAACTAGTTCGGTTAGATAAGTCTCCCAATTGGAGTGTCAGCACAGATTAGTCTAGTCCACGGAGAGAAGAAAAACGTAGAAAATATTGTCCAAAATGCTTACAAAAGCAATGAGCTGTGACAGAGAAAGGGCCTGATACACCATCCTTGTGTTGAATTGAAGGAAAAATTAAAAACATTGATTTCAGCTATTGAAATTGCCTTACAGTACATGGGAGGTGCTAATTTGTTCAGACATCTTTTGGCAACCTTGCATGTAGAATCTGCTCAGTCCTGTTGTTATTTATGTGCAATAATGCCTGCAGCCAGAGAACTATCTTTCTGGACTTGGCTCTTTCTAACTGAGAATAAAGGCTTGAGGAATATGGGAGATGTCAGTAGCAACAAGCAACTTGAATTCCTCAAGATAAAGACCATGGCTGGGAAGAACTGAGCAGGCAAGAGAAGGTTACTGACTCCACATTAATAATAAATTTACGAGAGTACAGAACAAATCATGCCAGGCCATCTTTATCGTTTTCTAGGTGGACGTGCAAGATTAAAGAAAGGAATTCAATAGCTTTAATATCTGGAATTGAGTAAATCATCTAATTCAGTGTCTCCACAAATCTTTGGGGGCTGTGGGGGTGATGGCAGGGGATGGGGAGAACCTCAATGAGAATTGGCTCAGAGCACTGTCATGTGGATTCAATTTGGCTGTTGTAATAAATTACAGTGGAACAATGTCCACTGGGACGATGTTGGGATCAATAGAAGGTCAGGCTGTAGCATCTCCAGCAGTGGTCTGGAAGAATGGATAACACACTTTATTAAGCTTGGCAGGCCAGGAGGTTTTGGTACTGTTGTGGTCCACCACTGTCATTAGCCTTTATGAAGTACCTGTTGGGTATGGGGCACTCTGGGGGCTGCTAGTAGAGAGATAGAATGTGTACAATTGTCCAGATGGTCAACCTGTTTTAAAATGATGATAACAGGTACAATTTATTGAATACTTACAAGGCTGCCATACATAGTGTTGAGCCTTTTTTCATGGATTATTTCTTTTAATCCTAGTGGCAATACCTGAGGGGGTTTTTCTCTCTTAATTTTGTGGATGGGGAAAGTGAGTTATAGAGAATTACTGTAGGTAATGAAGAAGGTATGTATAGTAATAGGTTACGAAATGAGGTAGTCTGATTTTTACTCTTAACCACTCTTTATGCATATAGTATCACGATGTGCTCATGGGGAAGAAGTATGTTTCTTTGTTAGTTCATTCATTCGTTTGTTTATTCATTCAGCAAACATCCTAAATATACTTAAGATGTTCTTGGTAGCAGAGGAGACAGGACCCATTCAAAGACAATTTTCAAAAATTGGTAATATCATGACTCTGATATAGATATAAAGTGAATATGTGTTCAAGATTTTACTTAACTCATTAATCGATGAAAGAACCAGGCAGATATTAGAACTGGGTAGAGAATCTCGAGGTCAGAAATATTTATAGATCAGAAATATTGAAATGAATATGCAAATGGATGCAAAACTGTTTTTCCCCAAGTAGAGAGAGAAGTCAATGTAGCCTCTACTGGACAGGTCAGAATTTGTATGATTATAGGCGAAAATTATTTTCTTTGCTATGAGTTGTCTACAATTTACCAAGTTGCAAAATAGCTCAAAGACAATGAAAGACTAGAAATCAGATAACCTGAAAGAGTATGATCTAAACAATAGTTTTTATTGAAGCACAGTTTTTACCTACAAGACTAAAGAAAGAATTGCGATGCAGCACAGTGGGGTATGATTTGGGATAAAAGACTTAAATACAGAGAATAAGTCCAGCTCTCCTAAGTTGTTCAGAAAGGACTTCTGGGCAAATATGGGAATTAAAATGAGAATCTCTAAGCTGGAAGGCATCTCATTTTTCAGATGGGGAATTTGAGGCCTAGAGAGCTAAAGGAAATTGTCCAAAGTCACTAACCTCCTTAGCCCAAGAAGTTTTGTAACTTTCTGCCTTTCCATGATCCCTTTACTGGCATGTGGCCAGAGAAGAGTAGGAAGGCCCCAGGCCAAAGTGTCTGCGGTGGTGAAGTAAAGACCAAGTGCATTACTTAGGATTCTCCAGAGAAACAGATCCAGTTGAATGGGTAAACACACACACACACACACACACACACACCTTTCTATTTATAAATTTAGAGAAAGATTTATTTTAAGGGATTACCTCATGTGATTATGGAGGCTTATGAGTCCAAAATCCGATGAAGGAGATGGCAGGCTGGAGACTCAGGATAAAGTTGCAGTTTGAGTCTAAGGCAGTATTCTGTTGAACCAGAAAGAACTGATTTAAAAGATGAAGTTCAAAGGCAGTCTGCTGGAGAATTCTCTCTTACTTGGGGGAGATCAGTCATTTGTTCAATTCAGGCCTTCAGTTGATTGCATGATGTCCAACCCACTTTATGGAGGGCAATCTGCTTTACCCAAAGACCACTGATTTAAATGTAAATCTCATGCAAAAACACCCTCACAGCAACATTCTGAATAATGTTTGACCAACTATCTGGGCATTGTGGCTCAACTAAATTGACATATAAAATTTACCATCACATCAGGTCAAAGGACAGAGGGTCTTTGCCAGTCCAGAGAGGTAATTAGGGGTGATGGCAGAGTTGGTGGGGGAGATACTGGATACTAGGTACCTGGAGCATGGTAGGGTCAGCATTAGCAAAGTCATAAATCTGAAGGTCAAATTTTTTCAGCTTCACAACTTTTGCAAGAGCCAGTCCTTGAAGTAAGCCCATGGGTCGCAGCTATTACGGACACCGGTCACGAGTCTGTATACCTTCCTTGTCAGGGTATGTGTCTCTTTAAATGTGAAGGAGAGGTGTAGGTTCAGGATGGGTTTCCAGATATTCACTACTTCAGAGTATGTTTGGATATTGGGAATTATAACTGAAGGATTATAAAGTCTAGGATATTTTAATACAGAAATTTGTAATCTGAATTGATGATTTGTTTTACAAGAGCTTGTCTGAAAATCATATTGATTACATCTCTATGAGTATACCCGCTAACTAGAAATCAGTTATTTAGAGAAAAATTTAGTGTGAACATAATGCAAAGAAAAGTAATAAATTTTTAATTTTATTCACTTCTGTAGCTTTATCAGACCTCCTAGGGGAAGATCAAGAAGATATTTATGATTGTTATCATCATTGTGATTATTATTTTATTTCATAATAGCAGCTAATATTTACTGAGTTCCTCTGTGCTGGGCGTTAAGAGACTTTACATGTTATAAGGGTAACTTCCTCACCACCTCCAAGTCTTTCCTCTACTGTCACCTTCTCAAACCCTCCCTGAACACCTTATGCAAGTAGTGCATCCTGCTTGCCCCCCACTCCAGCAGTCTTTATCCTCCTTATCTTGCTCTGTTTGTTCTTTTTTTCCCCATAATATTTCACCTTTCAATACACTCTATCATTTACTTACTAATTATGTTGCTTTGCTGGATCTAAGTTCCACAGTGGCAGGGATTTTTGTGTGTTTTGTGTACTCATGTAGCCCAAGTGCACATATCAGCCTTTGCCAGGTAATAGGAGCCGAATTAATATTTGTGGATTATACTGAATGAGTATGTCATTTAATCTTCATGACACCCTCATGACAGGTACGTACTGATCTTATTCCAATTTAACAGAAGAAGGCAAGGTTGTGGGAAGTTACTTTGGTGCTGTATTTTAGGCATATCGTAGAGAGGCTGAAGAATCACATAGGTAAGTCAGAAGCTTACCCAGTCAGCTGAGGTCTTGCCATAGGCTTTGCAGTTGAGAAGAATCCAGCATTTCTGAAGTAAGGCCAAGATGTGCTGAGGCACTTTGGGTCCTGATGCTGACAAATTAAAAGAAAAAAAAAACAACCAAAAAGTGTTAAGGTGAGAGTTATTGTTTAATAGGTATAGAGTTTTAGTTTTTGCAAGATGAAAAGAGTTCTGTGGATGGATAGTGGTGATGTTCACACAATAAAGCAAATGTGCTTAATGCCATTGAAATGTACACTTAATAATGGTTAAGATGGTAAATTTTATGTTGTGTGTGTTTTACCAGAATTGAACTTAAAATATAAGAAATTAGAAATTTTTTTAAAGTTAAGATTTAATAGCCATTGTTTACGAGATGTGTTTGTGTTGGAGGAAGGAGGAACAGATGAGAAATAAAAAACATTTCATTGGAACAGTGGGAAGCAGAAAACACCTGGGATTAAATTTTGGCTTCTGTTATTTTGACTCTGTGGCTTAGACCAGTTCTTTAGCTGCTTTCAGCCTCAGTTTCCCTAATCTTTGTGATAAACATGATCATAGTACCCACGTCATAGAGAAGTTTTAAGGATTCAAGAGAGAATGCATGAAAAGGGCCTGGCAGAGTGCCTGGCTCCTAATGAATCCTTTTTTAAAGAGCATTTCTAACCGAATGATCAGGGTAAACACGTTTATTCTTGCCAAACTCTTAGTATATTGATTAATTCTTTTCCTAAGACAGTGAGTGCAGGATTGAGAGCTCTGTGAGACCAACACCAGAGAGTACTTTCCACATGGTCCTTTCTGTTTTGTAATTGGATGATAGTAAGTAATGACCAATTATTACCAACAGTGATTTCTCAGCTCTTGAAGGTTGATGCCCTTTTGTGTGAGTTTCTTTTAAGTCTGGGCAGTGCTAGGAGACCCGGTCAGTATTGTTCATTTGTATCTTTCTCTTATATCTTAGATGGTTGACAGGCCACTGAGTTGTAACTCTTCCTTTCTTATTTGGGGCATTGAGAAGTGGGTTTCTCCTGTTTTTCAGGAGAAACATCACCAAGTTGTAGCAAGCATGCAAAAATCCTTATGACTTTGAGAAAACTATAGAGACCCAATGACGTTTCATGTCTTCCTTCCCTCCCCTTATGGGAATCAATGTAAGTTATATCTTAGGAATGGAACAGACTAACCTTGTGTCATCTAAGGACAGGCTTTTAAAAGTATTTGTCTCCAGGTGAAGGAAAGATTGTCACATGGCAAGTAGTTAAGATGTTGCCTGGCAAGGCAGGATGATCTGAGGGTTTTCTGGACATTGCTCATTAAGCATTAGTTGTTAGTTAACAGAGATGAATTTACTGGGAACCTAGTTAATGCTCAAGTTTGTGTCCCCTCCCTTTTGCAGGTGTCTTCCAAAGCCCTGGGAGTGTATTCTCATGTTATGTTTTTTTAATTTGCAAAACTAAGATATTCCTGTATTTCTTAAATGAGCTTTCCCCACTCCCACTCAATTCAGGCCCCACAAAATCTCGATCTGCCCCTGTTGTTATTGTTGTTGAAATGTGGGCAGATAGTAGCAACCACAAGCGGACAACCCTCAAACCAGAGGGACAAGTGCAGGTAGAAAATGCTCAGAGCAGGGTGGGCCAAGAGGTAGAGACAGAATGAATTCAACAAAAATAAGAAGAGTCTCTGCAGCTGGGTTGTGCTAGTGATGGGGCTAATGGGCCTCCAGATAGTGGCAGATTTGGAAGCCAGCATCTGTTACCTCGGCAGCCTGTCCGTCTCGCCTATTACACAGGATGTTCTAGTAGAAAAGTACTGCTTGAGCTCTTTGGGGCAGACTTGATGACTAATGTCTTTTAATGTCTTCAAATTTTCTCTGAATAATAGAAACTAAGGCTGCATATCAGAATCAGACATAAATATATTTGGCCACGGGTTACAATAAAATTTACTGGTGCTAAAGATAATCAAACCATTTCACTTTCCATGAATTTTATTGTCTGAAAAAAGTGATATCTCTCCTTGGAAGGGAGGAGAATAACTTGCCTCATTTGCTGTTCTGCTGGGAGAGAAAATCTCTGAAACTTGACAGTGACTGATGCCTGTCTTTTCTCCTTATGTCTGCCCTTCCCATCAGGGAACACTGCCATCTCATCTAGAATGCATAAGCTCAGGTTGTTGGCTTGGCCTGTCCCGGCTTTATAGCAGGGAGGCCGTATCACATTCCCTTCGCTGGCTGCTGCAGAGAGACAAACTGTTAAGCAGGTGTTTATTAAAGGGACCCAGGTTGCCATGTTTGGCCTTTCAGTTTAAGTGTAGTGGGGCTTTGATAGTTTATACACAGAGGGTACGTGTCTCGCCCGAGGTAACGAGTGCTGCAACCCAACACTAGCATTGTCTTTGGTAGCCCCTGTGTTGGAATATTGAATTACATTGCACTGCCATGAGTGCTGTGAACCTCTGAAGACCAACATTTGGCCCATGTCAGATCGTAATTGCTTTTTAATAGAAAAGTGCCTATATTGAGCATGAGGGCAGTTTTGAATGAATGAATAAAAGTTGAAGCACTTGAAAACAGGCATTTGCTTATGTTACTGTATTGATTTTTCCATCTTGCTTGGTTGGGTATTGGCAAAACCACTTGATTTTAACCATTATTCTAAAAGATCTGGCCCATGTTATTATTGATAGACAGTGTCTTGAGCCAGTGATCTAGCTGGGTGGACTTAGTCAAGTTATTTTACTCCTTTAAGCCTCAATTTTCTCATTGTTAAAATAAGAACACGTTTTCCCCCATAGGATTGTGTTGAGAGTGAAATGAGATGATGGGTGTTCAAAATACCCAACAGAGTACATGGGGCATAATAAACACTTAATACACAATAGCCCATTTTTATATATACTGAGGATCATATTATATATGCAAATGGCACTTATTCAGTCATTTACTCAGTATTATTGTTCACCCACCATGTTCCATGTCTAGAATTCATTCGTATGTTATCTCAAAATAAAATTGGCTCTAGTGGTTTGAACTGGAGTTTCTCTCGAATTTTTATTTTGAAACCCTTGAACCCCTTTTTCCCTGTTCAGCAATGTTTGCTTTCCTATTTCAGTTCAAAGCAGGTTCATCACTTTGGGCCATGCTTGGGCATAGTCCTGCTATTTCTCTTTAAGTGCCATCTGAAGCACTATCCCCTAAAGAAATAGCTCTGTAGCCCCAGGTCGGGGCACAGGTACCGTATAAAACTTTATTTAAAGGATGACTTTATATTATCCTCACCTGTTTTCCTAAAATAATATGACTTACTTCTACAAGACAGATGGATATAATGACTGCCATACAATTGATAGCTGTTGCAAAGTTTAACTTAGTAAGAACTTGAAGGTGGCGTTCACAGATGGTTTAAAGGCACACTTTTGAATAAATGATCTCAGGCTATGGGAAGAAGGTACCATGAACTACAGTTGGCTTGCCTGTCTCTTCGTATCTCCTACTGCAACTTTGAGGAGGTTACCAGTTTTATTTCCTGGAATTAAATGGGGAGAAAATGTAAACTGCTTCTAGATCTTTGAAGTTTCAGTTTTAAGGGGGTTAGACTTGTTAATGTTTTACCCAAAGAGTCAACTACTTCTTAATGTTGCCACATTATATTGGGATAGGGCTTTACAATTTTCATAGGGTACATGTTGTCCCATTCAATCCCCTCCACAATCCTGTGGGGTCATCAGGACAGCTATTTTTATAGATGAGGAAGCCGAGGTCTAGAAGTAGTTAAATGGCTTGATTGAGATTATGAGATAGAAAAGCAATGGGAATCAAGTTTTCTGACTCCCAGTAAACAACAACAATAATCATAATGGCAAGAATATTTGAAAGATCGGCAAGTGATCTTTTGTGTCAGCTCCTATGCTAAGTTCCTGATGTGTGTAAGTCAGGTGCCAGATGAGGTCAGCCTGTCCTTTGAGATGAGTAAATACAGCTTTCTTGTCCTGTCCCACATCCAGTAAGAAGCCCACCCCTTCCCCAGAGTCCCCACCGTTCCTCAGTGTCTCCTGTTCTCAGGATGCCCTTCAGTTGTGAATTTCTACCCTTGTACTGTTGAGCTCACCTATATCTCCTTCCTTGGGGTCTGGTTGTTCTGTTTACCTGGTCATGGAATACAACCACCCTTCCTTAATTTCCACTCTTACCACTCACATAAGGCATGTGGGGGCTGAGCAGCCTTTCCTGAAACTTAGAGGTGAGAGAGCAGGTCACAATCAGGCAGACTTGAGTAAACAGAGCCTCAGGCTTCCCTGATTCTTCAGAAATCTAGTGCTGCCTCATCATGTGGAGTTTCTCATTGGTCACCTTTGTCTGCTCACTTCAGCAGCTTGCCAAGAGGCAGTTGCTCAGCCCTGTCTCTTGCCCACTTCTCTCCCTGGCCCACCTAACTACGTTTCTTCTCATCTTGGCCATAGCCCACCTGAGTATAGTGGAGTTCAGGTCTCTGTGCTCCTCTGTTTCCCTGTAGACTACACCTTTAGCTCCTCATCTTTTCTACAAAAAAAGGACTGTGTAATATTTCATATTTCCCAAAGGAAAGGCAATTTTATCCCCCATATGAAATTCAGGTGCCAGCTCTAAAAAAATCCCATTTCCTCCCAGCTTTCTACAGTTGTGTTAACTCCTGTAGCCACCATATTTATCCTATGGGATAGATATTCTTATTATCTCATTTTACAGTTGATGTACCCAAGGCTCAAAGGGATTAGCTAACCTGCCTAAGGTCACACAGAGATCTAATCTCCTCATGTCCACTGCACTGGGGGTTATCAAGTATTTTCTTAAAGGACTAGATGGTCTCTATTGCAACTACACAACTCTGCCATTTGAAACAAAGCACTAAAGCAGGTATAGACACAAATGGACATGGCTGGGTTTCAGTAAGTTTTGTCTACAAAAAAAGGTGGTGGGCTTCCCTGGTGGCGCAGTGGTTGAGAGTCCGCCTGCTGATGCAGGGGACACGGGTTTGTGCCCCGGTCCGGGAAGATCCCACATGCCGCGGAGCGGCTGGGCCCGTGAGTCATGGCCGCTGAGCCTGCGGGTCGGGAGCCTGTGCTCCGCAACGGGAGAGGCCACAACAGTGAGAGGCCCGCGTACCGCAAAAAACCCCACAAAAAACAGGTGGTGGACTGGAAACTGGTCTCTGGGCCAGAGTTGCCTACCCTGCACTTTACTGCCTTTTTCCATAATACCGGCTCTCTGTTTAATGTCTCTAAAGCCTAAAGTGGATTGAGAACAGAATCCAGAACAGAATCCACATGGGTCACATCATTTCAAGTTCCTTTTCATTTTCTTCCTGAAAGCGATCTGTAGCTTTGCACAGAGCAAACAAGTCTGTGATAATTGTTAAACTACCCATAGGATATCCATGATGGTGCTGCCTCTGACCTTGGTTGGAGACATGCTGGAATTTTAAAGTCTGCGTAAAGGACACATTGCTATAATTGTGTGACTTACTTATACTTCTGTTTAAGCAAAATGGACAGTGCGTGAACTGCCCACATTTCTCAAAGTCTTTTTCTCTCCAAGGCCATAAGGGACCTAAGAGAGCATAGTTTATGCTCAATTTATTGTATCTAAAGAAAAGCAGGAGTTGCTGTTTCCTACATCTTGGGACACTGAAAAACAAATGTTATCAGATTAAATTTGTGGGATTTTTAAAAGTGGCTGCCCAGTGTACCATGGTGATGGAATCAACACCCTATTTTTTTCTGAGTCAACTTTCCCATGAAAACATTTCCCATATTTATGCAATGGTCTCATCTCTGATCACCTGTTCTGAAGATTAATGTTGAAAACAAAGGTGTATTTTCTCTCTTACAAGGATGATTTAAAGAAACACTGAAAACTGCTTTTCAGTTTTTCTCTTTTTGGCAGTTCAGTAACTTGCTAGTGGCCAAGGGTTAGACTTTTTCTCTCTCCCTTTCTTTCTCTTTTTCTTTAGAAATATCTGTGAAGACAGTCTATCATTATTGGGCAAGTTTCAGTTCAGAATTAAGTTTTGCAGCTGGCTTATCATATAAGTCCCTGAAAATAGGGGTTTATAATGGAAATGTTGAAACCACCTTAATCTATTGGTAAATGTTTTCATTCTGGCACTTATCCGAGTTCCAAGAGGGCCATGGAAAATTATTTCTGTGCCTCTTATTGAATCTACAAATTAGGAGTTGCATTCATTCTGGAACAAGCAGAGCAAGGTTCCCATTAAATCTACAGCCTAGGGAAGCAACTCATTCTGAACGGTAAATAGGTCCTGCATGTGTCTTATCTTGAGTATTTCAGCTGTGTGCATCAGGGAAATGAGTGGGGAAGGAGTTTTCTTCTCTGTAAAAGTCTTACAAATGTTTCTCACCTGCTTTCCCTAACTATTAATTTGGAAGAGTCAGGAAGATGTTCCAGAGCATCTTCAGCAGATCTAGTATTTCTAACGAGCAGCTTATTGAAATTCACTGAACACATATGTATTGAGGGCCTACTATGTGCTAGGGGCTGGGAATACAGCAGGAGATGAGAGAGGGAGAGATGGATTCCCTGCCCCATGGAGCTTCAGTGGAAAATGGTAGTCAATAAACAAAAGTCAAGCTACAATTATGAATATGGAGTTAATGACCTGATGTAGTTGCAGACGGTTTCATGAAGAACTGCAGGTGCTGAGAGCATAAGAGAGCAGGAGTTGGGGTGGGGAGGGAGGGAGGGCACTCGTCTGTCAGGGGCAGGAAGGTCTCAGGGAGACCAGGGGAAGAGGGAAAGAAGATAAGGTATTTGCCAAGCCAGAGAGGGCGGAGCTGGGGGAGCTTAGCAGTTTGAGGATACAGTATGACTTTAGTAAAGAGGAAGGGTAAGCTGTGACAAACCGAGAGAGGCATGGACATATATACACTACCAAACGTAAGGTAGATGGCTAGTGGGAAGCAGCTGCATAGCACAGGGAGATCAGCTCGGTGCTTTGTGACCACCTGGAGGGGTGGGATAGGGAGGGTGGGAGGGAGGGAGACGCAAGAGGGAAGAGATATGGGCACGTATGTATATGTATAACTGATTCCCTTTGTTATAAAGCAGAAACTAACACACCATTGTAAAGCAATTATACTCCAATAAAGATGTAAAAAAAAAAAAAAGAGGAAGGGTTGAGAGCAGGCTGGGAGTTAGGCAGGGCCAGTTTGCGAGGGTGTGTGTGCCTGTGTGTGGGGGGGTGTCTTGTAGGCATGCATGTATTTCACCCTTGACCCCAACACTTTCCCACCCCTTTTTGCAAGTGAAGCAGAGACAAGGGAGTCTCAACAATCCACCAGCCGGCTTCTACCTTAGTCCCCTGCAGATCCCACACCCAAATATGGGGTGTTTCAGAGTGAGGAAGTTGTACAGAAACAGCTCCTGGAGGCCATGGGCTCTGCCTCTCCCTTGAGTCTTAGTGGTACAACCTTTAGACCTATAAGCACTTTTTAGGGGTCCAGTGACTTAAAATATATGATATATAATTTTTATACAGTAAAGTATACCCTCTTTGGTGTATAACTATGCATTTAAAAAAATGCATACAGCAGCACTTTGGAGACAGTAAAAAGACAGTGGTTGCCAAGGGTTCTGGGTGGAGAGAGGGATGAATATGTGGAGCACAGAGAATTTTTTTTTTTATCTTTTTTTTTAACGTCTTTATTGGAGTATATTGCTTTACAATGGTGTGTTAGTTTCTGCTTTATAATAAAGGGAATCAGTTATACATATACATATGTGCCCATATCTCTTCCCTCTTGCGTCTCCCTCCCTCCCACCCTCCCTATCCCACCCCTCCAGGTGGTCACAAAGCACGGAGCTGATCGCCCTGTGCTATGCGGCTGCTTCCCACTAGCTATCTACCTTACGTTTGGTAGTGTATATATGTCCATGACACTCTCTCACTTTGTCCCAGCTTACCCTGCCCCCTCCCTGTATCCTCAAGTCCATTCTCTAGTAGGTCTGTGTCTTTATTTCTGTCTTACCCCTAGGTTCTTCATGACATTTTTTTTTCTTAAATTCCATATATATGTGTTAGCATACGGTATTTGTCTTTCTCTTTCTGACTTACCCCTAGGTTCTTCATGACATTTTTTTTTCTTAAATTCCATATATTATGTGTTAGCATACGGTATTTGTCTTTCTCTTTCTGACTTACTTCACTCTGTATGACAGACTCTGGGTCCATCCACCTCACTACAAATAACTCAATTTCGTTTCTTTTTATGGCTGAGTAATATTCCAGTGTATATATGTGCCACATCTTTATCCATTCATCCGTTGATGGACACTTAGGTTGCTTCCATGTCCTGGCTATTGTAAATAGAGCTGCAGTGAACATCTTGGTACATGACTCTTTTTGAATTACGGTTTTCTCAGGGTATATGCCCAGTAGTGGGATTGCTGGGTCGTATGGTAGTTCTATTTGTAGTTTTTGAAGGAACCTCCATACTGTTCTCCATAGTGGCTGTATCAATTTACATTCCTACCAACAGTGCAAGAGTGTTCCCTTTTCTCCACACCCTCTCCAGCATTTATTGTTTCTAGATTTTTTGATGGCGGCCATTCTGACGGGAGCACAGAGAATTTTTAGGACAGTGAAAATACTCTGTATGATGCTATAATGGTAGATACTTGTCATTATATATTTGTCCAAACCCATAGAATATATAACTCCAAGAGTGAACCATAATATAAAGTATGGACTTTGGGTGATTATGATGTATCATTGTAGGTTCATCAGTTGTAACAGATGTACCACTGTGATGAGTGATATTGATAATGAGGGAAGCTCTGCACGTGTGGGGGCAGAGAGTATATGGGAAATCTCTACGTCTTCCTCTCAATTTTGTGTGAACCTAAAATTGCTTTAAAAAACAGTCTTAAATTTTTTTTAATTCTTTAAAAAATGCATATAGTCATGTGACCATCACTACAATCAAGATATGTAACAGTTTTATCATCCTGCAAAATTCTTTTTTGCCCCTTTGCAGTTAGCCTCAGCTGCTGTCAACCACTGATCTGTTGTTTTGTCCTTCTATGTTTGCCTTTTGCAGAATATCATATAAATGGACCCATACCTATGTAGCCTTTTTGGGCCTGGCTTCTTTCACTTGGATAATGCATTTGAAGTTCATCCATGCTTTGGTGGGTATCAGTCTGCGGAATATCAGTAGCGTTCCATTGCATGGATGAACTGCAGTTGTTTGTCCATTGACCTGTTGAAGTTGTCCAGTCACTGTCACGTTGGATACCCCTTCACAGTATCTTGCCTGCATGGCTGTGGGAGCTTCTTGCCCATCCTGCTTGTGCTCAGCCCCTCCCATACATTGACCCACAGCAGCCAGCATTATCTTTATCAAACACAAGTCGAGTCATGCTGTCCCCGTGCTCCCAACTTTAAATACTCCCATTGCCCTTGGGATAAAGTTCCCTAGAATTCTCACAGCACCCTATAAAATATGGGCCTCCTCTGTCCCACCACCCTTCTTTTCACTCTTTTCTCCTGCCATTTGGAACTACGTTCAGGTCCCAGAACAAATCATTGCTCTCTCTTTCCTCTGCTCCTTGCAGGGTTTCCTCCCTCAGTCTGGAACATTCTCCTCTCCTCTCATCTCATTTCCCAGCTTGCTAATTTTTACTTGTCCCTTGAGTATCAGCTTAGTTGTTACTTTCTACAGGACATCTTCGTCGACCCCACAGAATGAGGTAGATACTCTCTCGGTGCCACAGTGGCTCTATAGTTTACTTGTAACAACACACTATATTGTAATTCCCTGTTTATTTCAGGGTCTTCTCCCCTTAGATGTGAACCGTGAAGATAGGAGCTGTTTGTTCACTACTGTGTTCCAATACCTCATGGGTGTCCAGTGCTCACCTAGTATTTGTTGCATAAATGAGGATAGCTGGGGAAACATTATCATTCCAGTTAGGGAAATAAGAACGCTGAAGCTTGGGATGTCCACATGAGTTGCTTTATGTTGCTCAGCTAATTGGGAGAATTCCAGCTTCTCACAGGCCTGCATATGGTGTCATATGTGATATGACTCCTGAGTGTAGGAAGCCGCTCCAGATTTCTGTATCACAAAATATCTTGTTGCTGCAGATACGTTTCTTCCCCTTTCAGCCTTGATTGAAACCTTGTAGTGCCCCTAGAAATAGAATCCCAGGTTCTCTGAAGTTCAAGAACATGTTCCAGCATCCCACCCAGTGTGTGTGAGACTGAATACCGCCTGACCAGCTTGACCTCAGAGGATTGCCCGGTCTAATACTGAGTTCCCCTTGGCACTGTCTGGATTTGGGGGGAAGGTTCTGTTTGGGTCTCCAGGCATCAGGTTTTGCTTCTCTTCTCTCTCTCTGGTATCTTCTCTGATAGGCTGTTGGTGAATTGACCCCCAGGCTAGGAGTCCCACAGTAGTTTACGTATCTCTATAAATCATCTAACTAGATAGCCCTCATGTAGTAGACACTCATAACAAAAGAATAGATGACTGCCTCAGTTTTTGCAGAGATTTCAGTCACATCTCTTTGGAGAGTAAAAGCTTTGTTACCAGGTGATATGATGCTTTCTGTTGGCCAGTGTTTGTGAAGGCTGCTTGCTGTTCCTGAACTCCCCTGTCTCCTTTTCACCTCAGAGCCTGCACTGCTGTTCTCCCCAGCTGGTTCTTCACAGCATTTATGTCTCTGCTGAGATGTTATCTTCTCTAAGAAGTCTTCCTAAGCACCCTGTCTGACATAACTCTGTTCCAACTCCCATCATTCTCTATTCCCTGGTCTGATTTATTTATTTTTTCCCCATAGGACTTCATGCTTATCACTATCTGAAGTTACTATGTTTTATGAGCATTTGTTGACATGTTTATTCATTTTGTCCCCTAATGTGCATAAGCTCCATGGGGCCAGGGAGCTTGTCTGGCTTCTTCACCAGGTCTGCAAAGGTACCTGGCAAACAAATATTAGCGCAATACTGAATAAATTTTAAAAAATATATAAAATCAGACATATCGGTAAATAAGATGCATTGATTTCTTATTAATGAACAGTTTACTGCACATTGTCTTATCACTGACCTTTACCGAGACTGTATCTGGGGGGTGGGGTGGGGGCAAAGGAAAGTGCTAATAGTATGTAGTCAGGCCAGTCTGGAATAAATGTTTAGAGAAGAGCTGTTCTTAAGCATGCTGTGTCCGATTCACATTAAATATTAAAAATTAAAGTGGTGGCTAGCTGACTATGGTTAAAGAAAAAAAAGAAAGAAAAGCAGTGTTTAGAATTTGACAGACTTGAGTTCAAGTATTACTTTTCCATCTAGTAGGTATGTAATGGTTTCCTTGTCTGTAGAATAGGGATTATTGTCACCAAATCATAGGGTCATCATGAGGATTCAGTCAACAAACATAGCACCTGGTGTGGGAGGCCTCCCTCTGAACATATGGTTTCCTTCTTGTTCCCTTCCTTCTTGAATTAAAAAAAAAGACTGAGGTAGAGTTAGGCCAAACACTGAAGGAAATTAAGGCTTAATATTTAGACCAAGATAAGTATCGTGAGCAAATTTAACTTGCTTATCTGAATATAATTCTAGTTTTTTGGTGGTTCTTATTGTTTTAAAGAAAATCACCAAGGTAGCACATTTTTGGGGACTAAATAGAGCTGTACCTCATGTCTATCTACTGCTGGGTCATTGTGTTGACTCTGTTGGAGTTCCACTGCATTTAGGCCTCTATGGTATAGAAGCTGTTGCTTTTTTTGTGGGTACAGTTCTACATCTGCAACTGATTGAGTTTGCAGATGGGCCTGTACAGAAATAATTAGCCACTTGCCCCTTATTTTGAGGTGCAAGTGGCCCCTCTTGCCAGCAATTACTGAATCATGGAAAAGAGGAAGCCTTAGGGGAGAGAGCCTGTGGAAATTTAAGTATGAGGGCAAATTTCTTTTATTTTTTTTTTTAAGTTACAGCTATCTTTTTCTTTTAAAAAAGCACTTGTAAGTATGTAAAAGCCACCTTAGAATGGACCTGTCAGTAACTCAATGTACCTTTCCCAGAGTGAAATGCTTCAAATAGCTCCCATTTCCCTCCCCCTTAATTTTATTCTAAGGGATTATTTAAATATACCATGTGCTTTGATTGCTACATTTGGTTTCGCAGTTGGTTCACACTACACATTAACTAATTATTGGTAAAATATCTGGCTCGTGAGCTCTGATCCATTTTCCTTTGGAACGATCCCTGCTGCTTTGCGGCATCCCCTTACATTTTACTATACTTTGGTGGAGAATTTTGCAGTGATCTGTAGTGTTGCACCTTTGAATACATCTGGATTTGAATCACTAAACCTTACTGTTTTCTCTGATTAAGGACAGCACCCCGTGGTATTAGGGCACCAGAAGAGTTTGTTAATAAAGGTTAGAAGTTGTTGATGGCCATCTAGAAACATCAATCCATGAGGTTCAGAAATTACGTGGGGAAGATGCCTTGTACAATAAAAGAACAAAATGCATTCTAGATCTTAATAGGAAACAAAAGTGTATAAACAAAAGCAGACTACTTCTTTAAATATCCAATTTCAGAACAAGACTAGCCTCCTAGGAAAGTTTAAGGAACCCTGAATGTAATTGGGAAAAGAAGGGGTTTACGTTTTCTTTAGTGTCAGACTAGCAGACGAGATTGAATTTTTGACACTTTGCAGAAGACAGACCCCTTTCCATTAGCTGAATAAATCTGGAGCCTGGGTCATTATTTTATTCTGTAAATTCTGCATCTGCTGTAATCAGACCTCTCAAGCACAGATGGTTCCTGCTGGAAGGAATGATGTTAAACTTTGAAGGGAAGAAAATGAAAGGGCTGCTTACCCATTTCAGCTCGTCTATCCAACCCCAGGGTTTAAATCACAGGCCTGCAGGTTTGCTGTTCATAATCTTTTTGTGCTTCTTTTCTCCCAATACATTTAAGATTCCGTGAAATTCTTTTACCAGGAACTTGAGAGGCAGAGAATATACAGAATCTGTTTCACTTACGCTGAAGCTCTGTCTGCTAGAATTTGCCAGGTCCTGTTGTTTTTACGAGTGCTTGTTATATCTTCATTTCCTTAGTTATGCCTTTGGCCTCCAGTGGGTACTAAGTGAAGATAGGTTGTGGATAAGGTTTGCCATGTAACTGGTGATTTCACGTGTTCAGAGTCTTTTAGGGAGACTGGATCTTCACAGGACCTTGCTTTCTCATAGAAGATGCTCCTATCAAATGCAAAAACCACTTAGGTATATCGATTCATGATAAGGAAGGTACAAGGGAAAAGGAACCTTCTCCCCCGGCCTCTACCTGGATCCATATTCTGGAAATGCTTTTTGAATTCTCAGACCTCTGAAAAAGGGAGAATATTGTCCATTTTTCTTGAAGGAGATGATGACTGAGGGAGAAATGGGTAGTTACTATTCATTTTGGACTCAGTTTGATATAAAAAGGTTTCCCTTTCAGTGTTTCTAAAACTTTGGTCCATCAACCGTTAGATCAAAATCACCTGTGGCACTTTTTTAAATATGCCGATTACCAGATCTCTCCATGGACCCAATGAGTCAGCACCTCCGATCCTGGGACCCAAGAATCTGCATTAGCAGGTACCTAGACGATTCTTGTATGTGGTCAATTTGGAAGCCACACTTGTTTTGGATTTTTTTTTTTTTTTTGCGGTACGCGGGCCTCTCACTGTTGTGGCCTCTACTGTTGCGGAGCACAGGCTCCGGACACGCAGGCTCAGCGGCCATGGCTCACGGGCCCAGCCGCTCCACGGCATGTGGGATCTTCCCGGACTGGAGCACGAACCTGTGTCCCCTGCATTGGCAGGCGGACTCTCAACCACTGTGCCACCAGGGAAGCCCCATGGATAATTTTTATATTTTAATAATTGATTATAGTTTTTGCAGATGTGTGACTCATCACAACACAGTGAGTGATAGGAATAGATTATTCCGTTGGGACCCCTGACAGTATTTAGTTGTTTAAATCATTTGGATGCTAGCGTCTCAGAGGTTGCTGAATTACATGCTTATGGGCTTTTTGTCTACCCGCTCCTTTGTTCCAATGAAGAACATAATTCATTATGTCATAAAAAATTCTCAGGAAGGGTTTTGGCCTTAACCTCATGAAAACTCTTCATTTCCAGAGATTCTTTCATGCTTAGTTTCCAGAATATTTGAGATAAATGTTAAAGATGCTCAGAATTACTGTATAACATTTGTGAGGCTCAGACGCAACACCGTGGCTTTAGTAAGAATGACATGTAAGATTATGTGTCCCTGAAGAAATTCATCTTAAGTGAAGGGAAGCTGGGGCACAGGTAGGATCTCTCTTTGAGGTCCTGCCAGAGCCATTTATGACTGGGCTCTAGAAGGTTTAGGCTGGGGCAAGTCTCGCCAAGTATAGATAAAACACATTGTTTAAAGAGTCAAATGGAAAAACCAAAGGAAAAAAAACCCCACTAAGATACAGAGTGATCTTTTTACAGGTCAGCTCATGTATCTATTTGAGGAACTGTTACTTTTTATACTTCCTGTTGTATCTAAGATGAAAATAAAGAGTGAATTTGCAAATTTTGTCTTTAATACTTGTATATAACAGAACTCTCTTTTACAGATAGCCTGGTGATGGTGAAATATACTTTAATTTCTATCTCATAAAACTTATATTCCAAGTGACAAAGAATTTTGATATACTGTTGGGTTATTTTACATATTATATTGATAGTGAAATTCATACATAGTGAGCTTCAGTAATAATGTGCATTTTTCTAATCTACCACAAATACATTCTATAGCCACCAGACATATTTCTTTGGTGGTTTCTGTTTCCAGCACATGTTACTATGTTTTTGAAATGGAACATTTGCTGTAGGGGACAGAACATTTAACATGAAGGATACTAACCAGTAACAAAATAAATTGTCTGCAAATAATGATGTAGGGTGCTTTGACATAATGTTTCTATTTTTCAGTCTGGTAGTTCATCTCCCTGTCCTTCCTTTGGGTTTGTATTTGATTTGGGGAGAAAGAGCCAGGATTTGTTTATTTAGGAGGTAGATTCAGGAGTCCAAAAATGAACCATGTCCTAATCCTCCCCACAGTGGCTCTTAACAACATGGTGGGGGAAAGTTTTGAAATGCTATCTCTTCTTAGGTGGAAATTTTCTGCAATGTGAGTATTTTATCCTATTAAGTATTTCTTAAATTAAAGAACATAGATAGACTACTTTAAGTTGGAAAATAGTTTCTTGGGTACTAGAGTGTTGTCATTTCGCCCCCAAATGCGTACATGTTTTAATTTCAAATTCAGTTTCTTCTATTATTTCATTTTTGAACTCAAAAGATATAAATTTTATTCTTATCCCCTCCATGGGTTTCAAATGTTTAGCTCATAAAATTATATAACCTCTTAGAAAAGCAAAAGACCCTAAGCCAAATTTAGAGTTCAAAACAAGGACTATAAATAAAATGATTTTTTAAAAATAAAAAGCCTCTTAAAACCCCAAGAAGACAGTCAGAATTGTGAAAAGACATCAACTTGAAGTAATTTAAATGACACAGTTTTATGGCTGTCTTAGAATGACCTTGAGAAAATATTTCCCGAAATGAATTCTCTCTTAAATAATTCTTTTAGACAGGGTCTTGAAGAACAAACTCTCTTGAAGTGAATTGTTTTCTTTGATGCTGCTATTTTCCTGCAAATTCCAGAGGACAGAATCTTTGGTTTTAACTTAAGATAATGAAAGTAATTTTCCTTTGAGAACCAGGTTTTCGGCTGAATTGTAAAGCCTGTCTGCAGGTGAGATTTAATTTAATCCTTTGAGTACTTAAGAAGCATTCCTGAGACAGTGGCCAAAAAAGTGACAAGATTAGCACTTTGTTTATTGACAGTGTGTGGAGGAGAAAAGACTTTTATCCTGAAGAGTTTAATGATTTTTTTGAGTGATCTTAATGGCAATTTTTAATTACTAAAATATTCATTATTTAAATAGTCAAAGATTAGATGGTGCACTTAAAAGTTAAAGCTAGTTGCAGTTGAATTGCAGCCTAGGAATTAAATAGCAACAAAACAAGCATGAAAGGCAGGTAGTAAGTATCCTGTTAACTAAATTTCAAGTTTAGAATAGAGAGTGAAAAATGAATGTGTAAATATTAAAAGAAAATACATAAATGAAAATCTGCACAAGATCAGTTACAGTGATATCTTTCTCAGAATCATATATAAGATTATGAGATTTTAAAGATTTTACAAGATTTTTCTATTTGTCCCATTATTTCTTTTTTAATCCCTCCTTCTTCCATGTGAGTTTTGTGTGTTCCAATAAGCAAATTATTTTTTGTGATGTCAGATACTATTAGAATAAAGAAGTCCATAAAAATTAAAGGTATATGCATCGTTGAAACTTGATACAAAAGCTATATAATGTGTAAAGCTATGACTTTCAGGTAAAATCAGTGTTACATAAATTTTAAAACTATTTCCTGTTCAGTGCGTGTGCAAATGTACTTTTGCTGCGTATAGTAATTCCCCTGTATACAGTTTTCTTTTTCTTTTCTTTTGGGGAGTACAAAATATGAAAAAAAAATGCAATATTTTACATTCTAACTTTGATGGGTTTTCAGTTTTTTTATGCGGAAAACAAAAGTAGAATCTTTTTATCATGACGTTCAGCAGAAATCAGTTTGCAGGACGTTAGGAAACTTTTCTGTTTAGGAGGCTCCAGACCTCTTAACCACCCTGCCATCCTCCCAATAAGTTTAGCCATGGTTAGCAAACCATGAAAGTATAGGTTACAACAATTATTTATTAATATTTTTACATCATGAGAATTTCTAGGAGCTCTTTTGGACCTTGCCTGTCATTTTCTCATTGGACAGTTTCGGGATGTTCCATCTTAGAACAATTTAGGGATGTTTTAAATTTGCTGCCTATTCATTTTATGTCTAAAGGAAAATTATACAAAATTCCATACTATTTGGGAACATGCTGTCTTGGTTAGGGTTTGGATCACATTTTAAAATTAGTTTTAAAAGAAAGGAAATCATATAAATGCTCTGGAATTCAGATAAGCACCAAGCATGGGAAGCGGGCACTTTTATTTTAGAGAGCTTATCCATTGGGATAAGCTCATTGCTGATGATAAAAGAACATTCTAGACCTTTAGATACTGATTATGTGCTTTGCAGAGCTGTGTTCTCTTCTGCTTTCCCCCTGTCCATTTGAATTTGGGTGTTGGTAGAACTTGCTGAGTGCAGTGTCTCAAGTATTCCACAGGGTGTCATGATGTGGTTATTTGTTCTCAGGAACACTGTTGTGGGAGGTAATTTGAGCCAAGGCTCATCTAGAATTTAAAAGGACTGGTTTATTTTGGTTACAGTCAAGGAATATTTACCGAGGGCCTACTATGTGCCAGCCCCATGATAGGAAACGTAGATCTTAGTGGTATCATGCAAGTCCTTTTCTTCACTTTGTGTTAAGCATTTTCGCTGAGGGAATATTTACCAACGCAGTGAATTTGTTTGAGTTTCTTTGAACTTATTTACCATGTAACTTCATGCCACTTGGGAGTGAAACTCAAATGGAGTCTGATTTGGAAACTACTCAACCCTCCAGTTAGACTCTTGTTCCTTTCCATCCTTTCCATCTATCATCTGGTGGGAATTGGTCCCTAGGTGTGCTGATATAGGAAGGGGGCTGAGAGTCTCTGCTCTGAAATGCTCCTGAATAACCCTGGGGAATCTGAGGCAGGGCAGGAGTCTCTAGAGTCAGACAGTCTGAGTGTGAACCCTCCTTTCACCACTAGTTGTTTGGATTACCTTAGCTTCTTTTCATTTTAAATCAGTGATGGGATTTTGAAGAGCAAGTTAAACAATCCATTTCTCAAAAAACATTTAGTGGCTTCCAGTTCTGGGATAAGATGGCATAAACTCACTTGTTCCTGCTCCTTCTCTCTAAATACAAGTTAATTTAGATTGTCTGGAAATAATTCAACAGACCATCATAAAAGGACCCTGAAAGGGGGAAAAGAAGAAGGAGGACTGGCTGTGGGCCTCGGGAATTGAAGGATGCCTCACTGAGTTCCCTGGGTTATCTTGTTCTTCCTTATACATCCCTGACTGGAGCTGGAGAGCCCTGCAATTCTGAACTGCCAACAGAAATAGATGAAAAGAAGGAAGGGAAGAAGGAAAAGAGAGAGAGGCAGGCACAGTGAGAGATACAGAGAGACAGAAGAATGAGGGTGGGAGGAAGAGAAGAAGGGAATGCCTGCTTTCCCTTTGGGAAAGGGGAAGCCCAGCTGGGACTTAGCAGTGGCCCAGTCTGCCCACAGCAGCATTGCTAGCAGAGCTCCAATGAGCTGATCCATCCTCCGTCTCACACCTGCCAGCAGTGGTGGGCTCAAGTTGCCCACAGCAGCTTTATCAGTAGAGCTAGGGCAGCCTAACCCATCCCCAGACCCAAAACCCCTAGCAACAAGCTGCTCTGCCCCTAGCAGTGATGTCAGCAAGTCAAGGAAGCCAACCAGATCCCACATACTAAACTGAAATAGGGTGACTGCCTGCTAAAATCGAAGATATAAATAGGAAAACAAAACAAAACAAACCTTTTAAGGTATATTCAAAATGTCCAGGATACAATTGAAAATCTCTCATCATACCAAGAACCAGAAAAAAAAATCACAGTTTGAGTGAGGAAAGAACTAATGCCAACACCAAGATGAATCAAATATTGGAATTATCTGATAAAAATTTTAAAACAATTATCATAAAACTGATTGAACAAGTACTGAATCCTTCCAGTGAGGTTTCCTACTTCTTGAAAACCTCACTGGAAGGATTCAATAGTAGAGTGGAGACAACAGATGATAGAATCAAGTAAAATTGAGGACAGATCAATAGAACTTAGTCTGAATAACAGAGACACTGTAGACTGGAAAATAAATTAACACAGCTCAGGGACCTGTGCAATAACAAATATCTAACATATTGCTGGAGTACTAGAAAAAGAGGAGAAAGAATATGGAGCTGAAAAAGTATCCAAAGTAGCAATAGCTGAAATTTCCCAAATTTGGCAGAAGGTATAAACCTACAGATTCAAAAAGATGAGTGAACCCAAAATAGGATAAACCCAAACCCAAAGAAATCTATACCAAGACACTTCATAATTAAACCTCTAAAAACTAAAGATAAAAAAAATCTTAAAGCAATCAGAGAGAAACCTCTCAATATTTATAGGGAAATAAATACCAAATAAAATGATGGTAGATTTCTCGTCTGAAACTATGGAATCCAGAGAGATTTGACACATTTTTCAAGTGCAGAAAGAAAAATCTTTCAGCCACAGGTTCTCTATCTGGTGAAACTATGCTTCAGGAGTGAATAGGGAACTAAAGACATTTTCAGATAATGGGAAACCAAGAGTATTTGTCACTAGCACATATATCCTTTTTTTTTTTTTAAATTGAAGTAAGTTGATTTATAATGTGTTTATTACTGCTGTACAGCAAAGTGATTCAATTATACATATATATACATTCTTTTCTAACATATTCTTTTCCATTATGGTTCATCATAGGATATTGAATATAGTTCTCGGTGCTGTACAGTAGGACCTTGTTGTTTATCCATTCTGTATACAAAAGCTTACATCTACTAACCCCAACCTCTCACTCCATTTCTTCTCCAACCCCCTCCCCCTTGGCAACCACCAGTCTTTTCTCTATGTCCATGGTTCTTTTTCTGTTTCATAGATAGGTTCATTTGTGTCATATTTTAGATTCCACATATAAGTGATATCATATGTATTTGTCTTTCTCTTTCTGACTTACTTAGTATGATAATCTCTAGTTGCATCCATGTTGCTGCAAATGGCAATATTTGGTTCTCTTTTATGGCTGAGTAGTATTCCATTGTATATATATATACTATATCTTCTTTATCCATTCATCTGTCAGTGGACATTTAGGCTATTGTGAATAGTGCTGCTGTGAACATAGGGGTACATATATCTTTCTGAATTATAGTTTTGTCTGGATATAGTCCCAGGAGTGGGATTGCTGGATCATAGAGTAATTCCATTTTTAGTTTTCTGAGGAACCTCTATACTGTTTCCCACAGTGGCTGCACCAACTTACATTCCCACCAACAGACTAGCACATGTATCCTTAAAGAAAGACTAAAGAAAGCTCTCTAAAAAGAAAGGAAATGATAACAGAAGGACTAGCACTTCAGAAAAGAAGGAAGAACAGTGGAGTGGAAGGAAATAGAACTGGATATAATAGACTGTCTTTCTCTTTTAAGTTTTTAGAATCATATTTGACGGTTGAAGCAAAAATCATAACAGTATCTGTTGTGCTCAATGTATATAAAGGAAATAATGAGATAACTATATATTAAAAATGGGTAAGGTAAAAGGACCTTAAAGGAAGTACAATTTCAATACTCCATTTGAAATGGTAAAACATTTATATCAGTAGGTTGTGACGTGTTGCATATGTAAATTGCACCACATATGGCAATTTCTAAGAAAATATGCAAAACTCTATACTCAAAAATTGTATAAATAATTGAAGATGAAATCCTAAAAATACTTCAGGTAGCTCTCAGGAAAGCCAGGAAAGAGAAACAGAGGAATGAGGAACCAAGGAAATAAACAGAAAACAAATGATAAAATAGCAGAAGTAAGCCCTAACATATCAATAATTACTTTATATAAATGGTCAAAATATACCAGTTAAAATACAGAGATTGCCAGATCAGCAATAACAATTAACAACAGCAATTAACAACAGCAATAACAGCAACAAAAGTGTGACACAACTATATACTGTCTATAAGAAATTCACTTCAAACACAATATCATAGGTAAGTTGAAAGTAAAAGAATTGAAAAAGATATCATGTTAAGACAAAATTTTTAGAAGGAGGAATGGCTATATAAATATCAGAAAAAGTAGATTTAACAGCAAAGAAAATCACCAGGGACAATAGGTGACATATAATAATAAAAGACGTAATCCACCAAGAAGGCAGCAAATCTAAATGTGTATGCACCAGCTAAAAGAGCTTCAAAATATATGAACTAAAACCAGATAGAAGTGAAAGGAGAAGTAGACAAATTCACAATAATAGTTGGGGACTTCAGCACCCCACTATCAACAATCGATAGAATTAAATACAGGAATTAGCAAAGATATAGAAGAACTGAACAGCTATCAACTAACAAGAGCTATTTGACATATATAGTACACTCCACCCAACAACTGCAGATTATACATTACTTTCAAGTATGCATGTAACATTCACCAAGATAGACCATATGCAGAGTGGTAAAACAAACCTCAGCATAGTTAAAAGAATTTAATTCATAGAGTATGCTCTATGACAATACTGGAATCAAACTAGAATTCAGTAATAGAGAAGAGAATCTACAAATAATTTATGGTTCACAGATGCTAAATAGATAATAATCCATGCTTCAAAAGTGAAGTCTCAAAGAAAAAATATACATATAACTGAATGGAAATGAAACTACAACATATCAGAATTTGTGGAATGCAGCTAAAGCAGTGCTGAGAGGGAAATTTATAGCGTTAAATACTTATATCAGAAAAGAGGAAGGGTAGCAAATGAATATTCCAAGTTCCTACCTCAGTAAACCAGTAAAAGAAGAACAAAATAAACCAAAAACAAGTATAAGTAAGGAAATAATAAATACAGAGCAGAAATAAATAAAATTGAAAACACAGAAAGAATAGAGAAAATCAATAAAATTAAAAGCTGCTTCTTTGGAAAAAAATCAATAAAATTGATAAAAAGATAAAACAGAGAAGGTACCAATCAACAATATCAGAAATGAAACAAGACACCATTATAGATTCTGTAGTCATTAAAAAGTTGAGAGAGGAATATTACAACTTCATACTCATAAATTTGATAGCTTAGAGGAAATGGTCCAATTCCTCAAAAACTGCAAACTAGCAGACTCAACCAAGATGAAATGGATAACATGAATAATCTTATAACAATTAAATAAGTTGAATTTGTAACTTAAAAGCTCTTGAAAAAGAAATTTCCAGACCCAGATAGTTTCACTGGAGATTTTTACCAAATAGTTAAAGAATTAACACTAATATTACTTAATCTCTTGCTGAAAAAGGGATGTGGGAATATTTTCCAACTAACTTATAAGGCCAGTATTACCTTGACACCCAAAAACAGAAAAATAATATTAAAAAAAAAAAAGCGAAAGCAAAGAAAAACCCTCCAGGACAAAACTACAGACCACTGTCTCTCATGTGTGTTGTCCTGTATCCTGAGACTTAACTGAACACACAGATATTAACTACATTTGTATAAGCTAACAATGAATATGTGGAAGCTAAAATTAGAAACATAATACCATTTATAATAACTCCAAAGAAACTGAAATACTTAGATATGAACTTACCAAAACATGTACAGGTTCTGCATGCTGAAATTAACAAAATGTTAATGAAAAAAATGAAAGAAGACCTAAACAAAGGAGATATGCACTGTATTCATGGTTTGAAAGACTCAACATAGTAAAGGTGTCAATTCTCCCAAAACTGAGCTGTAGGTTTAATGAAATTTCTATCAAATTTCCATCAAGGGTTTTTATTGAAGTAGACAAGCTTATTATAAAAAATTTTCGGAAAGACACAAGCTCTAGATTAACTAAAGCATTCTTTGAAAAAAAGAATAAGGTAGGAGATACCACTTTACTGGCATTAACTCTTACAGTGTAAGTACAATAATCAAGACAGTGTTGTATTATTGGAGAGACAGAGACATAAATCAGTGGAACAGAACAGAGAACCCAGAAATACACCCACACAAATACGCTTAACTGATATTTTGCAAAGATGCAAAAACATTTCAGTGAAGGAAGGATAGCCTTTTTTTAAACAAATTTGCCGGATCAACTGAACATCCGTAGACAATAAAAATGAACATTAACCTAAATCTCACACCTTATGCAAAATTAACTCAAAGTAGATCGTGGACTTAAATGTGAAACATAAAACTATAAATTTGTGAGAAAAACTATAGGATAAAATCTTCAGAATGTAGGGCTAGGTAGCAAGTTCGTAGAATTGATATTAAAGGCATGAACTATAGAAAGAAAGGGTAATAAATTGGCCTTTCTGTTCTGTGAAAGCAAGCATAAGTGGTGCCGCCACTCTGGAAAACAGTTTGGCAGTTTCTTGTACAGCTAAATTACAACTCTCATAAGACCCAGCATTTGTACTCGGGCAGCATTTATCCCAGTGAAAAGAAAACTTATGTTGATGGAAAAAACTAGTGCATGAATGTTTATAGTTGCCTATTTGTAGTAGCTAAAAACTGGAAAAAAATCCAACATCCTTAGATAGGTGAATGGTTAACCAAGCTGATGTATCCATACCATGGAATACTAGTTAGCAATAAAAAGAATAGATTATTGGTAAACATTACAACTTGGCTGGATCTCCAAAGAATCATACTGCGTGAAAAAAAGCCAATGCCAAAAGACCATACTTTCAGGGATAATTTCTATAGTATATGGTCACCTTATCTTTGATAAAGGAGGCAAGAATATACAATGGAGAAAAGACAGCCTCTTCAGTAAGTGGTGCTGGGAAAACTGGACAGCTACATGTAAAAGAATGAAATTAGAACACTCCCTAACACCATACACAAAAATAAACTTCAAATGGATTAAAGACTTAAATGTAAGGCCAGACACTATAAAACTCTTAGAGGAAAACATAGGCAGAACATTATATGACACAAATCACAGCAAGATCCTTTTTGACCCACCTCCTAGAGAAATGGAAATAAAAACAAAAATAAACAAATGGGACCTAATGAAACTTAGAAGCTTTTACACAGCAAAGGAAACCATAAACAAGATGAAAAGATAGCCCTCAGAATGGGAGAAGATATTTGCAAATGAAGCAACTGACAAAGGATTAATCTACAAAATTTATACGTAGCTCATGGAGCTCAATATTCAAAAAAAACCCAATCCAAAAATGGGCAGAAGACCTAAATAGACATTTCTCCAAAGAAGACATACACATTGCCAATAAACACATGAAGGGATGCTCAACATCACTAATCATTAGAGAAATGCAAATCAAACCTACAATGAGGTATCACCTCACACTGGTCAGAATGGCCATCATCCAAAAATCTACAAACAATAAATGCTGGAGAGGGTGTGGAGAAAAGGGAACCCTCTTGTACTGTTGGTAGGAATATAAATTGATACAGCCACTGTGGAGAACAGTATGGAGGTTCCTTAAAAAACTACAAATAGAACTACCATACGACCCAGCAATCCCACTACTGGGCATATACCCTGAGCAAACCATAATTCAAAAAGAGTCATGTACCACAATATTAATTGCAGCTCTATTTACAATAGCCAGGACATGGAAGCAACCTAAGTGTCCTTCGACAGATGAATGGATAAAGAAGATGTGGCACATATATACAATGGAATATTACTCAGCCATGAAAAGAAATGGAATTTAGTTATTTGTAGTGAGGTGGATGGACCTAGAGATTGTCATACAGAGTGAAGTAGGTCAGAAAGAGAGAAGCGAATACTGTATGCTAGCACATATATATGGAATCTAAAAAACAAAAAAGGTTCTGAAGAACCTAAGGGCAGGACAGGAATAAAGACGCAGACATAGAGAATGGACTTGAGGACACTGGGAGGGGGAAGGGTAAGCTGGGATGAAGTGAGAGAGTGGCATGGACATATATACACTCCCAAATGTAAAATAGATAGCTAGTGGGAAGCAGCCACATAGCACAGGGAGATCAGCTCGGTGCTCTGTGACCACCTAGAGGGGTGGGATGGGGGGGTGGGCGGGAGATGCAAGAAGGAGGAGATATGGGGATATATGTATATGTATAGCTGATTCACTTTGTTATAAAGCAGAAACTAACACACCATTTGTAAAGAAGTTATACTCCAATAAAGATGTTAAAAAAAAAAAAAAGAAAAAAATTCATATGGAATCTCAAAGGACCCTGAATAGCCAAAACAGTCTTGAAAATGAAGAGTGAAGCTGGAAGAAATCACACTTTCTGATTTCAAAACTTACTGCAAAGTTATTATATGCAAAACAGTGTAGTACTGGCATAAACACAAACCATGAATGGAGAGTCCAGAAGTAAACCCTCACGTATATGGTCCAATGATTTTTGACAGGGGTGCCAGGACCATTCAGTGGGGAAAGGAGTCTTTTCAACAAATGGTACTGGGAAAAAACTGGATGTCCATATGCAAAAGAATGAAGTTGGACTTTTACCTGACACCATATACAAAAAATTAACTCAAAATGGATCAAAGACCTACATGTAAGACCTAAAACTCTTAGAAGAAAATATGGACCAAAAGCATCACAACATTGGATTGGCAGTGATGTCTTGATTATAACACCAAAGGCACAGGCAATGAAAGAAAAAAATAAGCAAATTGGATTTCATGAAAAAATTTAAAAATTGTGCATCCAAAGACAATATCAGCGGAGTGAAAAGGCAACCCATAGAATGGGAGAAAATACTTGTAAATTATGTATCTGATAAGGAAATAATATGCAGAATATAGAGAGAAAGTCTGAAACTCAACAACAAAAATCAAACAACTTGATTTAAAAATTAGCAAAGGACTTGGAGAGACATTTTAAAGAAATACAGATGGCCAATTAAAAGATCACACAACATCATTAATCACTGGGGAAATACAAATCAAAACTACAATTATATATACAAATCAAAACTACAATTAGATACTATCTCACACCTGTTAGGATGGCGACAATCAAAAACAAACCAGAAAGTAGTAAATGGTGGGCAGGATGTGGGAAAATTGAAACCCTTATATACTGTAGGTGAGAATGTAAAGTGGTACATTCTCATACTGTGGAAAACAGTATGGTGGTTCCTCAAAAAATTAAAAGTAGAACAACCATATGATCCAGCAACTCTGATTCTGGGCATATAACCAAAAGAATTGAAAACGGGGTCTCAAAGAGGTATTTGTACATTCATGTTCATAGCAGCATTTTTCACAATAGCTAAAATGTGTAATCAACCTATGTATCCATCAGCAGATGAATGGATAAGCAAAATGTGGTATATACATACAGTGGAATGTTATTCAGTATTACAAAAGGAAGGAAATCCTGATGTATGCTCTGGATGAACCTTGAGGACATTATTCTAAGTGAAATAAGCCAATTACACAAAAACCACTGTATGATTCTACTTATATCAGGTACTCAGAGTACTCAGAATTGTAGATGCAGAAAGTAGAATGGTGGTTGCCAGAGGCTGGGGGTAGGGGGAATGGAAAGTTATCATTTAATGGGTATTTTCAGTTTTATAAGATGGAGTTTTAGAGGTGGTCGATGGTGTTGGTTGTACGACATTATGAAGGTGTTAAATACTACACTGCTACTGAAGTATACGCTTAAAAATGGGTTAGATGGCAAATTCTTTATGTGTTTTACCACAATAAAAAAAAGAAAAGGTATTTCTGAAGCATTATGAGAGATTTGCAGGCCTGTAAATTCATGTTTCCCAAACTACCTGTTTCTTTTATAAAATATCTAATTTGTCATGGAACAATATGTGGTCCTGCTGTGCATGATCATTGTGAAGTTCTGGCCACATGTGACTCATGTGTTCAGAAATATCTCAATTTGTCTATACACTGCTCACGGTGACAAGTCCATCAGTCTTGTTCTTGGTGTGATACATAGGCACTCCCGATTTTTGTAGTTATCTTATAGACTGGCAACAAAGAGTTGCATGGACCACATTTGGACAAGTGTCTAAGTCAAATCTTAGCTTTATAGGCGTTAGGAACTTGAGAGAGAGAGACAGTTGGGAGAAATTGTTTCAGGATGGTTCAGTTTCCAGGTTTGGGAGCTAACAACCATGCTCTCCCTAGGTGTGTAGATATGGGTTCTTTTTCTTTCTTTTTTTTTTTTGGCTACCCATATTTTGAACTCTCTTCTGATCTTATGAAGGACCTTTCCTGATGGAAGGTGAAAATGTCAACACTTGGTTTCTCAGCCTCCTTTGCAGCTGTGCTGTGTACCCGACCCTGGCTCTGCTCATTAGATGTAGCTGCCCCAGAGTTGCTGGAATTTTGAGAATGTGATGTGCGCTCTGCTGCAGAGACTGTAAGGTCGAGGCCATGGCGCTGCACAGCTACAGGGCTAGTGGTGGTGTTCAGTGGTCCATGGCAGCTGGGTTTGTGCTGTAAATCTCAGTTTCTGGTATTCTGCAGCTGGGGCAACAGGGTCTGCACTAGACCAGTCGCATCAAAACTGTGGGCATTGTTCTGGGTTATTTTCCCCAACCCTGGTTCTCCAGTGTTGCTGGTGGTTTGTGAATCCTCCTCCTCTTCTGCTTAAACCAGACTGCGTTGTTTATGTTGATTCAGCTGAAAAGTTTGACTGATACCCTAGATTTGGATAACAGAAACTACAGAGAAATGTGATATGGAGAAAAGAAAAAAATTTTTTTTAAGTAACTAAATTTCAGAACTCTATAAAGAAAACAGACAAAAAGATACCTTTGGGTAATATTTGAAAGCATAAAGATGCTTCAGCATGTTTTAGGTACTCTGGCTAAATATGGAGCTTCTCCATGCTTTTTCTTCTTTGTAGGATCTAAGAACTGAAGGGACTCAGCTATCACATGCTCTGGTCTCTTCCTTTCATACAAGACACTCTCTTTAGGGTTCCTTCCATTGTTCTTTCATTCATTTAATAAGTGAATATGTGATATTGCCAACACAGTTGGGTGCTATGGCCAGAAATACAACAGTGAGTATGACAGAATTCTTGTCTTGACGGAACTCACAGCCACATTGTAAAGAGACAAGTAAAGAGGTGATTTGAAAAGTGTGTGAAAAGTAGGAGACTTAGCCTGGGCCAGAGTGGGTGTTGTGGACAGAGAAGGCTTCCCGGAGGAGGTGAGGAATATGTTGATATCTAAATATGTGAGTAGGACTAGGGTAAAAAATTGGGATGAGAAGAATCTCCCAAGCAGAAGAAACGAATAGGCAAAGATGGAGAGGCTATGAGAAAGCCTGGTCCTGGGAGATAGCAGGAGTGGTTTGGCAAGGCTGGGGATAGTGGAGGACCAGGTGAGCCTTCCTGTGAAGGGTCTCATGTATGATGTCAGGGAGTTTGGGCTTTATCTGGAGGCAGTGGGGGAGCAGTTGAGGAGTTCTAAGAAAGGAAGTCATTCAGTCAGATCTGCATTATAGGAAGGATACTTGTGCTGCAGTTTTGGAGACCAGATGGGAGGTGAGCAAATGTGGAGTAAAGGAGGCTGCTGCTGTTTAGTCAGTGACAACTCTCCCACTGAGGGCTGCATTTGTGTGAAAACTCACTAAACAACTCCCTCTGGGCATTGCCCCTTCTCAGGCTTGGCAGGCCTGGAGCTTCAGAAATCAGTCTGAAGCCATTAGGATTAGGGCAGCCTGGTGACCTCCAGGGCCTGAGCTCTCCCTGCCCCTGCCCCCTCTCCAGTGGTCTGCTCTGAGAGGTGCAGGTACCACTTCAGCAAAACTGGCTCCTTCTGAGTCTCCTTAGCTGTGATGAAAAGGCAGCTTAGTTCAACGGCAAGGACAACCCTGTGCTCAGGTCCATCTCTAGCCCTCTTCTGCTCAGGCCCATCTCTTATTTTATCAAGTCCCAGTGACCAGTGAGTTGACTATGTTGCTTAGGTGGATTCAGTTTTTTGCAGCATGTGGAATTTCTCACAAAATCCTCATTTTCCATCCCCAGTCCTAAACCCTGGTTTTCAATTTGCTTATTTTTCATTGCCTGCTATTTCAACCTAGTACAACCTCACCCTTTGAAGAAAAGTTTCTACTTTTTTTCTTGTAAATGTTGTTAATAATTTACAAACATTAGAAAGCTGCAAAATAATTTTTAAAAAGATACAGAATTTTACATTTGCCCCAGTCTCCTAAATTTAAAATTTTAAGAATTGAGTCCTCCTTGGAGTAAGAAAGGAATATTTCCTCTTAACAATGAGTCCTTTTAAAAAGCACAAACTTACTGTTCAAAACACATTTAAAGAGCCATTCTTATATTTTGTAGTTGGTCTTAAATATCTTTTATTCTGTCTGTTATGTTCAAGGAGAACAAGCTGGCAGATGCAGTAAAGTATAAAGAAGAAAAGTAAAATCATCATTCATACCACTGCCAAATAATACTTTAGTGAATTCCATATATATGTATTTTTGTTGTTGGTCTATGGTAGAATTTTCTCTTTTTACAAAGAAATATCATATGATTTTACATTCTACTCTTTTTCCTTCTCATTCTCCGATTTCTACTTAGTTATCAATTGTATGCAAACATGATTTTAAATACTTGCATGATGGTTTAAATTTTTATATACAAATATAAGCTAAAAATTACCCATAATTTTACCAACCAGATAATCTTGGTTGGCATTAAAAATGAATAAAACCCACATCGTTAGAAAATTCAAGCAGAGAACTACAGAAATGTTCAAAAAGGAGAAACAGAAGGCCTCTTCCACAGTTTTGTACCCTAGACCCTTTCCCCCAAAGTTAAACACTATTAAAATTTCTTGTGAATTTTTTCTCCAGAAAAAAATTTTATATTAATAGCTGTGTATATGTATCTATTTATAGGCTTATTTTTTATTTACACAAGAGGCTATATATTCCCCACCCTGGTCTGTACCTTGTCTTTATTAAGAATCATTCTTGGTGATCTTTGTGCAACGTTTTTAAAGTGGTGTATCCCTACCTCTATAAATGTCTCCAGTTCCAGCTCTGTTTTTCAATCTTGTCTGTGGTATAATTGGCTCTTCTGCTGAGTTCTTAGATGTGAGATAATAGCTGTGTCACTCCTGTGTCTCACCAGCCCACATTTCTCCAGCTCTTATCGCCTACCTAAGTATTCCTTGGACCACTGACCCTCAACATCCTTAATCTCCCCAGTAACTGAGGAGGCCCCAGGCAGTCTCACAGCAGTCTTCTTTAGCCTCTATTTGCAGCGCCCGAAGTCCCTTGAACTCAGTGATGCCACTACACCAGGGCTGATGCCCTGAGAGAAAGTCCCCTTTCTTCTGTCCAGGGCACTGTCTCCCAGGGTGAACACAGGGAACTTAATCAGTTTGCTTGGAGCCACCGTGGATTTGCACACGTGTGTACACAAATGTGGGTGTGAGTGTACTCAAAATAATAACACACACTCTCTCAAGAGTCAGTCCTCTCAGCTGCTGGCGTCTTCTGTATGATGACTGCATTCTGATGTGTAACCATCCATATGTTTGCTCACTCATATATTTGCTTATTGTATTGTGTAGCCCCATGAACACTTGTCCGGAACGGAGGAGCCTTTGTTCTGAGTGCAGATGTTACACCTTTTGAGTGCCTGTGTCTTGCGTGGACGGACACTGAATTCTTACAGGGGTAGCTGAATAGGAGTACAATGCATTTTGATGAAGGAGAAGATTAATTATTTCCCCAAACCAGGATGTCTGTCTCAAGGCAGAAAACATGTCTTATTAAAAAATACATTGGCAAAAAAAAAAGGAAGGAGAAGAAGGAAGGGGGAGGAGAAAGGGAAAAATAAAAGAAGGAAGGAAGGCGCAAAGGATGGTGGGAAGAATGGAAGGAGGAAATGTCCATCTGCATTAGGCCACATCTATTTTAATCATTGGAAAAATTAGCCACGTCCTCTGTCCTCAGATTAAGGGTCAGCGTCTTTGCATTCAGAGCTATTTTGATGCTGCTACTGCTGCCACCTCCACTGTCAACCCTCCTCCTTCTCATTATTGCTTCTACGCTTGTCGTTATTTGTATTGCCATTCCAGATTCATGCTACGTGAATCAAGTAATCTCCAAATTTGTTTGAGTCACACATTGTGAAACATGCATTTGGAATGATTTCCTGAGAAAGCCTGGGTGCAGAATACAAATATTTTGAATGGACTTATCTTAGAGTTGTACTGCTTTTTTTCCTTGTCAATTTAAAACCCTTAATATGAATAAATTGTTTGTACAGTGGGACTTTTTTTTAATCCTTAGATAAGAAATACATGGTTTGAAAGCAGAGAATAAAAACATGAATGATAATGTACGCAATGCCCAAGAGAAGGTCCTTGCTGTTGCTCCTGGGCAGGCGTTATAATCGGCTATTTGGTGTGTTTATTTCAGGCTGAAGATAGTAGATAAAAGTGGCTGGTGGGTTGCCAGCACATGACTTATTTGCCAGATGGCGTGTTTAGTACTTGTTACATTTGATTTATATCACAGGTTCTTCCCATTAACAGTCTACTGGTGATAACCTACTTGGCTTTTCATGTGGTTACTTGAAACAGCCACTTGACAACATTTGGCATATCACAAAGTTTAATACTGAATAAAGGAGTGAGTGAATGACTACATAGGTTCTGCCTTATACTGATACGGTGCTCAGTGCAGAATGAGCACCCAGTACGTGTCTGTTCATTGAATAAAGTAATCCTGAATATGTGTTTCTCTGATTCACTGCACCAAGATTAGGTTTATGGACTTGAGACTTAAAGGGCTGGTGAAAGAGGTAGAAATAGATAGAAATAATAGTGCTTACATGTCTGAAGGGCTTGCATTTGCATGGAGGGAGATATTCTGCTCGTCTGTATTGCCATTTAAACACGAAGTTGAATTACATGGAAGAAAGAAGGTCTCTTCAAAATGGCCTTGATTCTGAGTCAAAGTGTAACTTCATAATACTGACAATTTCCATAATCTTGGATCTTTTTTAATTTTTCTTTTTAGATAGGTCCACTTCAGGGACCTTGGCACTGAACATGTAATAAAATGTGCATTAAATATGGTGATCTTTACTTTCAGATTGAAAACTTGCAAGAACAACTTAAGGATAAAGACAAGCAACTGACCAATCTGAAAGACAGAGTGAAGTCCTTGCAGACTGATTCCAGTAATACGGATACTGCACTGGCGACGCTTGAGGAGGCTTTGTCAGAGAAGGTAAGCTTGGACTAAAAATTAGCGGGGGTATCAGGATTTAGGGAAACATGGTTGGGAGGAAACGATCCAAATGCATTTCAGTGAGCTTGTTTTTCTTCATGCACCCGCACTAAGCCTAGTCCCAGCTGGGCCTCCCACTCCCGTGCTCGCCCTTTGCAGTAGACTTGGCACGCTGAAGCCAAGGGTGTCTTTTTGAAATGCATACCTGGTCACATCACCCTTGGCCCTGATTAAAAACCTTCACTACCTTGTTATTGTTTTTAGGATGATAAAGACTGAAATCTTTAACCTCACCCATAGGGTCCGACCCTTCATCTGCTTTGGCTCTTACCTGACCAGCCACTTCTCTGCCTGCCTTACTTCCCTCCCCTCCCCTCCCCTCCCCTCCCCTCCTCTCCCCTCTTCTTCCCTCCCCCCTCTCCCTCCCTCCCTCCCTCCCTCCCTTCCTCCCTCCCTCCCTCCCTTCCTCCCTCCCATCTTTCCTTCCTTCCTCCTTTTCCAGCCTCATCCCCCATCTCTCTTCCCTCATTCTTTGTGCTCTAGGCATACTGGCCTTCTAGATTTCTTTTTTAATTTATTTATTTTTATTTTTGGCTGTATTGGGTCTTCGTTGCTGCACGCGGGCTTTCTCTAGTTGCGGCGAGCTGGGGCTAATCTCTGCTGCGGTGCTCAGGCTTCTCATTGCGGTGGCTTTTCTTGTTGCAGAGCATGGGCTCTAGGTGTGCGGGCTTCAGTAGTTGGGGCATGTGGGCTCAGTAGTTGTGGCTTGCAGGCTCTAGAGCGCAGGCTCAGTAGCTGTGGCGCACGGGCTTAGTTGCTCCACAGCATGTGGGATCTTCCCGGACTAGGGCTTGAACCCATGCCCCTTGCATTGGCAGGCGGATTCTCAACCACTGTGTCACCAGGGAAGCCCCGGCCTTCTAGGTTTTTAAGTGCACCATTGTTCCCTCCTGCCTCAGACACTTTGCACATGCTATTACTGAGCCTAGAATGTTCTTTACTCTCTGCAGACTTAATTTCTCTTCTTCAGAGAGCTCAGCTTCCTGAGAAGCTGTATTGCACAGTAGTCAAGAATGTGGACATGGGAGTCAGACTGCTTGGGTTCAAATCCTAGGTCTGACACTTACTACTTTGGGCAAGTTACTTAACCCCTCGCTTTCTCAGCTTTATCATTTGTAAAAGAGGAATAGTACCTACTTTAGTGGAATATGTTGAGAAGAAGATGCACTAATATATGGAAAGTATTGAGAATAACAGGTATAATAAGTTATAGCTGTTATTATCAGTCATTTTCTCAGGGAAGCCTCCTAGGTAAAATCCTCTCTTATGTTCTCATGAACACTGTGAATTTCCCAGAGCTCTTGTCACAATCTTAATTGTTCATTTATCTGTTTTAATGTGATTAATTGGTCTTCTCTGCTGGACTCCAAGCCTGAGCAACATACCCGTATATATGTGTTATTTGTGTGTGTTAGCTTACCTTCCCCCAGTGCCTAGCACAGTACCTGCATGGGGGAGTGCTCAGTGGGTGTTGATTGAGTGAGTCGCCACCATATGACAGGCACTGCTGTGGGGACTGGGGATCCAGTAGAGAAGAGAACGGGTGAAAATCCTAGCTCTCGTGGAGGTTAGATTCTAATGGGACTGAGGAGACACAGGCAATAATTAAGTAAGTAAAACACATGGGACTTCAGAGGGTAATCATTTCCATAGAAGAAAGCAAGAAGACGGCACAAGGAGTGCTGGGGTGAAATGACCAGGTAGAGGGTCTTACTGAGAAGGGAAAGTGAGGGATGAGCCATGAGCACTTCTGGAGGGAGAATGTACTAGAGGGGAGAGCAAGTGCAGAGTGGGAGGGGGAGGGGGGAAGAGTATCCCTTGAAGCCCCTGTGAGAAAGGATGAAAAATTTTGACTTTCACTCCAAAGGGGATAGGAAGCCATTTGGAGGGTTTTGTTCAGACTGACATTTAAAAGGATTACTTTGATTAAAAGAATGAACAAAATCTATTAGGCAAATAGGTCATCCTGATGTTTACCGATTTCTAAAATGATTTCTAGCGCATTTCATTCTAGCTAAGTTAGTTCATTCATTCTCTCGGCACTTCTGTAGGACTCGTACTGTGCAGAGTGTACGTAGTGTGCTCCGTCTTAGCTCTGCCACTAACTGGGTGACCTCGACAAATAACTCCCTCTCCCAGGGCCTCAAGTTTCCCATTTGTAGGATGGGAGAATTAGATTAAATAGCCCACTGGTTCCACAAGTCAGTGAATCTTAAAGAAGGCTTCTCTGACCTCTACTTCAGAATCACCAGGAGGAGTCTGTTGAAAATATAATTATTAGGCCCCATGTATATCTACTGAATCAGAACCTTGAGTAGTGCCTAGAAGTCTGCACTTTGGCAAGCTCCCTAGGTCATTGTGATACATACGCTAGTCTAAGAACCACTTCTCTATGCTAAAAATATAGAAGGTAAAAAAAGGAGCCATAATTCTATGCCTAGATAGTCTTAATTTTCTTATTAAAATTACAAGATTATAACTTTAACATTAAATTATAAATAAGAGACAAGATTTTATGTGGAAACATAAGAATAAATAAGATGGTTTTTCAGGAAAAATATTCTTTTTACAATTTTCAAGAATTTAGTATCAAATGTTTCGGTTTTTTTTGGCTGTGTTGGGTCTTCATTGTTGCGCATGGGCTTTTTCTAGTTGTGGCGAGCAGGCGCTACTCTTTGTTGTAGTGCGCGGGCTTCTCCCTGTGGTGGCTTCTCTTGTTGCAGAGCATGGGCTCTAGGCATGCAGGCTTCAGTAGTTGTGGTGTGCGGGCTCAGTAGTTGTGGCATGCGGGCTCCGTAGTTGTGACTTGCGGGCTCTAGAGCACAGGTTCAATAGTTGTGGAGCACGGGCTTAGTTGCTCCACAGCATGTGGGATCTTCTTGAACCAGGGCTCAAACCTGTGTCCCCTGCATTGGCAGGTGGATTCTTATCCACTGCGCCATCAGGGAAGTCCCTCAAAACTTTCTTGTCGTAATTTTGTTTGTAAAATTTGAATAAAGGAAGGTTGTTTCAAAAACTATTAATAATCATGTATCCCTTTTGCAGTTTTTGAGTGATACGATGTCAGTCCACTTGTACCCTTGATTTCTTTCTCCAAATGTACAGAAATAAACTTATACCATATACTTTTCCATATCATGTATTCTTTTTTTTTTTTTTTTTTTTGTGGTATGCAGGCCTCTCACTGCTGTGGCCTCTCCCGCTGCGGAGCACAGACTCCAGACGCGCAGGCCCAGCAGCCATGGCTCATGGGCCCAGCTGCTCCGCGGCATGTGGGATCCTCCCAGACCGGGGCACGAACCCGTGTCCCCTGCATCAGCAGGTGGACTCTCAACCACTGCGCCACCAGGGAAGCGCCATATCACGTATTCTTGGCAGCATTTTATCCTTTTCCCCCCTGCTAAGATTTGATTTATTCTAGTTTAAATCCCAAAACAATTCTCATAGCTGAAACTACTCCCTTTACTTAAGTACTTCCTTTGAGACTCAGGAGATGTTCAGGAAGGAAAGCTGAGACCTGTGGGAGTCTGGCCCCATCAAACTGTCCCCATTACTTGATAACTGCATCACGTGGGGCAAGCCTCTTCTCCTCTCAGGGAATCTCAGTAACTTATCTTCAAAATGTGCATTTAAACTAGCTGACCTCTAAATTCCATTATCTTTTGGAATTACCTTGACAATAATTATTTAGTTTGCTGATCCACAATCTCAGGCATGTGAAGTCTGTACTGGACCATAGATGGGCAGTTGAGAACTTGGATGCCATGAAGGGCCATGCAGGGAGCAGAAATGAGGGAAGTGGGTTTGGTGTTAAGTAGTAGGGACTGCTGGTGATGGAGCAGTCTTTGACTTACCTCAAAATATTCAAGTTCAGATTTTATAATATGATGCTCAAGCCAAACAAAATAGCTCTTTGGACCAGCTGTGGCCCATGAGCTGTTAGTTTCTAAACCCTGTTTGCATCTGATTTTTAGCCTTTCACCTGATGAAGAATAAAAGCAAACAGAGAGAATTTTCAAAAGGTGCCAAAAATCAGAGCATTCGTGTACTTGAAAAACACAGACAAAAACATTGGATAGGAACTGGCAAAGTTTTCTATCATGGGACAAAGAATAGTAGATTTATTTTAAGTATTTATTCCAGTGGGTATCAGACTTCTGTATGTATCTAAAAATAATCTTATCATCTAGAGAGTGTCTTAAAATACAGTTTCCTGGATCCCATTTCCTAGTGATTCTGATTCAGTGCTCTGCTGTGGGCTCTGCTGTGGGGAATCTTTGATTTTTAACAAGCATGCCCAGTGATTCTGATGCAAGTGTTTGGAAGACCACACTTTGAGGAACAGTAAATCCATGCTCCTTCGTTTTAAACATGGGAAGTGGGCTCAGTGGGCTCAAAATGACATGCCCAGAAATGAAAATCTGGGACATGTGCAGCACTGTTCCTCATCTCTGGGCCCTGGGTGGACATCATTAATCACCCGTGGCACCAGTTAACTTCTCACCCCAGCACTCTGGGAAGCCACTTCTGCTCTGTCTAAGTTAGCCCTTAGCTGGGACTTTATTGCCTCCCCAAGGCCACTCAGCTCATGGGTGATGGAATGGGACTAAAATTTAAACGTTCTGTTGTTTGTGTGTTTGACAATCCAATCTCTTTTAATAGCCTTCCCCTCACCAGTTCCATTTTTATCCACATGTAAGTGGACAGATCCTCTGCAACAAGACATGGGACAAAAAAGAAAATGATTAATTAAAAATCGTGTACTTATAAGAGCATTTAATTATTTGCTGTCCTTTGGCTGATGAATAGAACCCATTAGGCACTGTTCACCATTTCACTTGGATTATTACATCCCAGGGAGCGTGTTATTCCTTTTAATGTCCGGGAACTTATTCAAATATCCAGAGTGTGTAAAAATAAATAAATAAATAATGCTGCTTGGTGAGTTAAGATTGAGTATGACTTAGCTCTAGGAATGACACAGAGAAGCTCAAGGAACCCGCAGTATTTATAAAGCTGGTCTCGCCAAGCCTTGCTGTGGCCACGTAGCAGATAAGCAGTTGAGAAAGCCAGATAGCAGAGCTGGAGGCCACTGCAGTGCAGTTTCCACCCAGTGATAAAGCACAAATAGATTAGACCTGTGCAGAGCCAGATGGGTGCACAAGGAACACTTGCCAATGCAAATAAGACTAAAACAAGAACACATTGTTGGAATTTCTGCAAGTTGGTTGTTAATCAAGTAGATCATGCCATATTAGGACCTTTTAACACATGTTTTTGACATCTGGCCCTGCGCGGCTGACAGTTAAATTAGTTTTGTGATTGACGGAGAAATATTTTGTAGTATTGAATCATCAATAACACTTAAAAACATTATACTGCTTGCTGATTTTCTTTGTCATCGATGCCCAGTCAATAGTACAAGTGCTTAGAGCAAATCAACCTAATTTCCAAGTGACTCTGACACCTTCTGGATGTTAACATGCATACTTAATTTCCCTTCCTTTGAAGACAGGATGATCCCTAATTTGAATTTTGTTCCTTCCATCAGCCTTTTTAATTGCCTGTTGTATGCCAGACAGTTTGCCCAGCCCTGGGTTAAGAGATTCATAAGATTTGACTGTTGCCTTTTGGAAAGCTAGGCTGAGAGAGTGGACATGCAATAAAACCAAGCAAAGGGTGCCTAGTGAGAATAAATGCATGTTTATGTTCTGGCCAGAGTGATTCCTGGGAAGGTTTCTAAATAGTGATGTGACATGATCAGTTTGGGGCTTTAAAAATATCACTCCAACAGCCACGGGGTGGAAGTGATGGGATGGAGATGGCCTGCTCACGGGGTGACCAGTTGTGAGGCTTTTGCAATAAGTGCAGGCAAAAGGTGTGGGTTCAGTTGCTGAAATTGTTAAAAGTCCTTGAGAGACTTACCGTGCACTGAGGCCATTTCCTTCTTCTGTCAATCACATAATCATCTACTCTACAGTGGCACAGACAGAGTAAAATAGGACAGTAACTGAAATCAAGAAGAAACAAAATAGGGAATGTAATAGACTCATTTGTTCTATTTCTACCCCCACTGTTATAGTAATAATATACTTCATTTTAAAGTGTTTTTGAGTAATTACAAAACAACAATGTTACTTTTTTTGCCCTTGAAAGCATTAGACATAAATTATTGTCATTGGGGTAGAACAGTTGCTCCCCTGGGGGAACTTAAATCACAGGCTAAGTGTTCAAACTAACTTCCCTCTACATTAAATACCATTTTACAGTTGTCTTATATATCAGGCATCGTCTTGTACTATATACTTGTAAGAATATAAAAGACAATATTCTTAAGAATCGTTGCACCAACATTTTTTAACATGACCATCCAAAAGGAAATTCAAATATGTGTTAGGTAATTTGAAACAAGTTTCAGAAATCTAACTTAAATTTTACCCAAGCAGAATTTTCTTTAAAAAAAGAAGGTTCTGGGACTTTCCTGGTGGCGCAGTGGTTAACAATCCACCTGCCAGTGCAGGGGACGTGGGTTCGAGCCCCTCGGGGAAGATTCCACATGCCGCGGAGCAACTAAGCCCGTGCGCCACAACTACTGAAGCCCCCGCGCCTAGAGCCCGTGCTCCACAACAAGAGAAGCCACTGCAATGAGAAGCCTGAGCATCACAACGAGGAGGGGCCCTTGCTCGTCGCAATTGGAGAGGGCCCGCGCACAGCGACGAGGACCCAACGCAACCAAAAATAAATAAATTTAAAAAAAAATCCTTAGGAAAAAAACAAAAGGTTCTTATTTTGATATCAGTAAGATTTCACACTTTTGGAAGACATGTCTACTACAGTAATGTTTTTATTTCAATGTAAAAGTCAAGGGCAGACAGACCCTCAGATCTCCTTGAATGGCTCCAGGTGTATGTTTGTGGCAGTGTGTTCTTTTGGGCGTGGCTAAGACTCAGACAGCCCTGGATGGCAGGGTGGGCCTTCTGTTTATGAGCTGGATCACTTTGGACGAGTCAGTCGGCCTCTCTGAGAATGGGTTTCCTCTGCACTACTCTGTTACCAGTGGTACTGGTTCAGATCTCACAGATGTGATAAGGACTAGATGAGAAGGGTGTGTCACAGTGCCTAGCATGTAGCAGCTTTTCAGTAAAAGAAGCTGCTGTTTGAACTTTGCTCAAATTCTAGCAGTGTTTTTGAGTCTCTACTGATTGCCAAGAAACCACTGAAAAAATATGGAAGTAAATAAACAGCTCCAGACACATTGAAAAATCACTTATATAAGGAGCTTATTCTTTCTTTTGTCTCAAGCTTTCACTGTGAGTCCAGCTCTAAGTCCCGGAGGGGTCTAGGTCCTGCCCCACTTTGATCCCCTTTCTAGCGAGAAGAGTCTTCAGAAATCAAGGAAGGTTCTTTGACATCAAATGGGAAAGCCAAGCAAAGAGGGTTGATCCAAGAGTTTAGTTCTACCTCTTCCCCTTACCCATACAAGACTTTAGGTCTTGGTGCCTGAACCTCCCTCTTCTGGAATTGCTCTTGGAATTTTCCTGGTACCACCATGAACTTGAACATTGAGATCCCTTGCAACCCTATGATATTAACTTTGATTAACAAGCTGAAAGCTTTATTGACTGTCTTTTCCAAATGCTGTTACGCACAGCTTCTCTTCACAAACCCAGTTTTGAATATCTTGTGTTTGTTGATTCCTCTAGAACATTTCTTATGTGTATTTCTTCTTATTTCCTTTTGTAGCATGCCTTGGCATGCACACTGATCGGTTCTCAACTCTTTTTTTGGGCAATTGCCTCACAGGAAAGAATAATTGAGCGTTTGAAAGAACAACGGGAGAGAGATGATCGGGAAAGACTTGAAGAGATAGAATCATTCCGAAAAGAGAATAAAGACCTGAAAGAGAAGGTCAACGCTTTACAAGCTGAACTGACTGAAAAAGAGGTGAGTCTGGGAAAACAACCACACTGATAGTACTCATAAACCCATATCCATGTAGCCTTGAGAGACTAGAGACTTAGTTTGAGGGACAGTGTGAAGGCTTGGTGCACCTAGTTACCTTTGCTTTGTAAAGCTATCTGAATTCAAAGAACAGCATTTACTGTAATTCCCTACATCTGGTGATGCTCTGTGCGTATCTTCTGTACTCTACTGACCACATACCATTTAGCTCCTTGAAAGTTTTCTTGATGTCTTACCATATTCATACGGCTTGGAGGATTCTGTATTTTTTTTTCAATGTCTCATGATCCCTTGTTTGAGATAACAGTAACAACAACAGCATTGATGATAATAACAATAGCTCCACTTTACTGAGGGCCTGTTATGTACTAATCCTTGTGTTGGGTGCTGTACATTCATCTGTGCTTCTCAAATGGATCACTCAATACCCCCAGGTTAGGAGATATGGTACCATGCTGGACACATAGGTATAGGTTGTGGCTGCTCTTCTGGGACATCATTTTTACATTATGGTAAATAATTTGAAAGAGTATTTTAATGCTAGCGCAAACATGGATACAAAAAACAAATCTTACCTGCATTTTTTTAATATAAAACAATATGCTTTAAAGAAATATTTTTTTGGTGGTTATGGAGAGTATCCCTATTCTGAGGGATGGCTATAACCCCTTTAGTTTACTTAGGGATACTTCGGTGGAGAAGTTTGAGAAGCAGCAATGCCCATTCTTTTATTCAGTCTCCAAAGCTCTGAGATATGTGCCATTGTCCACACTTGGTCCCCTCACACTTATTTTTGTCTGTGGAAAATGTCTATCTCCTTTATGATATGTCAATCCTTTTGCTCTGTTGGGTTGTATCGCAGCATAGTTGTATATGTCCCAGCTCCAAAGTATCACCTCAGCCCTTGGATTTTGATAATTCTATACAAATTAAAGTACTGTCTAAATTAGGAGTCCAAGAAGGGAACAATTGATGAGTAATAGGAATTTTGAGGAAACTTAGAAACAAAATTTGTATTCTCTAAAACTTAAGCTCACTAGTTTTTAGAGAAGAGATTATTTCTTTGATATGAAAATAAAGAATGTAAATCCTGGGGGATCTGTAATTACTGTAGTTAGTATGTAACAGAAGGCACAGAAGCTTCTATCTCGTTTGCAGCATTCTTCACAGATTGCAAGTGTTATTCATGGGTTTGCACCTTAAAAAAATATATATATATATATAGATAGATATAGATAGATTGATAGATATGCTTCTAATTGAAAAGAGATCTTGATGACATGGTGGAGCATAAGCTTTAAATGAAAATAATTTTGTAAACAATGCTTACATTTTATGAACTTCAGATAGGCATTTCTGCAAACATTTATTGTTCCTGTGTAATAATGTGCCTGCCACTGGGCTAGATGTGTCAGTCAAGGTTCCACCAGAAAAACAGAACTGTACCAAGGAATTTAACCATGTTAAGAAATTTATTACAAGAAATTGGCTTACATAGTTATGGAGGCTGGCTAAGCAAGTCCAAAATTCACAGGGAAGGCCATCGGGAAGGGCGGGCTGGAAACTCTCAGGCAGGAGCTGATGCTGCAGTCCACAGGAGGAATTTCTTCTTCCTGAGGGAAACCTTAGTCTGCTCCTAAGACCTTTCAACTGATAGGATCAGGCCCACCCAGGTTATGAAGAATAATATCCTTTACTTAAAGTCAACTGATTGCAGATGTTAGTCACATCTACAAAATACCTCCACAGCAACACTTAAGGTTAGTGTTTGATTGAATAACTGGAGACTATGGCCTAGCCAAGTTGACACATAAAGCTATCACCCCTGGCAAATTTAAATTTATAAAGGAAAACAATGTATAATTGTTGTTAGCATGGAGCTTATAATTTAGTTGGAGTGGTAATAATCTTCAGCATGACAGAGTGCCTGGATTATAAGTTTCTTTATTATTTCTGTGGTAGTTACATGATAAAGACCATTGAAATTGGAGTCGGAGACCTGGGTTCAGACCTATGTCTCCCATTAATAGCTTGAGAACCTTGGAGAAGACAGGGCCTCATGTGAGCCTCAGTTTCCTTACCTGAAAAATGAGAATGGCTAACCTGTCCCTCAGAGGGTTGTTAGGACCTGGGTGGTTTGCTGGGTGATTGTGGCAGTATCTTCATCAATAAGGTTGTTCCAGTGCCCATGAAGCAATAAAGTATTAGACCACATCATTTACTGAGAAACTGCTGTGTGCTTAGTGTTTTCCTAGGCACTGCAAAGGGATATAAAGGAAATACACCCTGTCTGATTTTGGGTGGAACCTGAACAATTTAGTCACGTAGATAGACGTTGCTAACCATTTTGTGTTTGCTGGTGGACGTTACTCTCCTAGCTAGCAACCTTGTGTTCTGTGGTATATGCTAGTGTTTATTTCTTTACCTTCTGGGATTCATACTATACAGGGAAGCTCTTGGTTTCTGGGCGTGATGAATGAATTCAACAACTTGGGTAACCCCATGTCAGAGTTGGGGAGATTCATTATATTGCTGAATCTGAATTTACAAAGCACTAGGCCATAAAGTCTACTCTGAATTTTTAAGTAATTTTATCTTTGATTCTGTAGAAGATGTTTGAGAAACCGTTGGCCATTTTTCATTAAAGAAATGGAATTTGATAAAAACAACAGGATTCTTCTTTTATACTTGATCTGCCCTTTTCGGGGAGAAAAGAATTAAAGTTTGTATTTTCTTTCATATTTTTCTTAGAGTCTGTGCCACCTGACAGCAATAAACATAAATGGAAGGTTCAGGGTGTCTGTTTTGCCATGACATGTAAAGACCACCTTGGGACTTAGTTCATTAGCATAACTTTGAGACATGAAACATGCATTTACTGACTGCACCATTTGGTCACATTTGATTTTTACTGCAATTAGATCCTGCTTGGTTCTGTAAACTGGCCAACTTTAATATCCTGGCCAGGGCCGACTATTGTTACCTTAGTAAGACTATATTTTCCCTCTCTGTCTAATGCACACTTTATTACTATGTATAGAATCAATGTATTCAAATTGAAGACATTACTAGTAGAAATTATAGTGTTCTACTTAACTAGTGTTCTTTTCCTTTCAGTCTAGTTTAATTGACCTCAAGGAACATGCATCTTCATTAGCCTCAGCGGGGCTGAAAAGGGACTCCAAATTAAAATCTCTAGAAATAGCCATTGAACAAAAGAAAGAAGAATGTAACAAATTGGAAGCACAGTTAAAAAAGGTAAGTGAAGTGTAAGAAAAAACATGCTCATTTTCTGAATTTATAAAATAGGAAAGGAAGAGACATTTTTCAAAAAATAAAAACCCCTTATCTTTTGTCATCTGGTGATAAAAGGATTAATTGAGCAATCTTTATTCCTAAGAAGTCTGCATCAAGTCTGTCTGTGAACCTGAAAATTTATCTTAGGTTTCCTGTCTGGGGAAACACAAAACAAAACAAAACAAAACAAAACAAAACCTTGACAAATAGATGAAAATTGTAGCAGAAGTGAAAAATATTTTAAAAACCAAAAACCAGCCATTACTCTCTGGGCAAATCTCAACTATCAAAAAAAGATAAATGGAAGTGTTTGCATAAACCAAAGAATCCAGGGGTCCCATTATACATTAATAAACTTTTACTACTTTCAGAAGTAGGTCAATTTTTTTAATTGGAACTTTGCAAAACTTTACCCGACAATGTTAAATTTCTAGAAGTTCACCAAAATAGTTGAGTCCTTGGAAGATGTACGGATTGACTATTTATACTTGACCAGAAATGGCCTGAATGTCTAAGCAAGTTTGTATGTAGAAGGCTTCAGAAAAGAAAGCAGGATCTTTGCATTGCAGCATTAACATGTTTTCTCTGAACTGGACATTTTTGTGGAGTACATTTCCAGTCATGCATTGTTCCTTTGACTTTTTCCCTGTGTTGTTTGGTACGTCTGCATTCATTGTTCACGTAAAACTCATAACATTATGAGTTTAAGCATTTTGTTTCCCTTTGACAACTTATAAACTTATTCAAAAGAGATGATAAGAATCTAAACAATCAAACGAAGCATATAATAAAATTTGACTGTATAATTCATAGCATATTGGAATGGGGATTTATTCGCTAGAGTTATGAAAATATATGATATGGATGATAGGGATGTGAAAGCATCATATCTGTGGAGAAATTCTGGATATTTTAAAATTTAATATACTATTTTGTACGTATGATGCAATATATAACTGAAATGTGATTATACTGTGTACACTTTACCACAGAATTTTAGGGAATTGTCGTGAGATTTCACACTAATAAAGTCTCCTTACTAATACAGAAAAAGATAAATATACAGGTCAAATCTCTTCACAAAAAAACAGCCAGAAAATCTCTATATTACAAAGTCTATTTCCTAATCCACTCAACATCTCACTTTTTTCAAGCAACATCTAGTTAAACAGAAATCTTGAGCAATAAATAGAAGAATTTAAACTGCCTCTTTGAGGGTGTTTACGTGGAGATTGACTTGGCTGTTTATGCATTGGGTGTATGATACATATTCTTGACGCATATATGAATGTTTTCTGCAATATGTTATACATGTATATGCATATCAAGAAATGAACCTAAGAAAGGTACTTTTTATTTAATGAACAGTTTTGTGATCATAAGGCAGACTCTCAGGTAACTCTGTGAGAGAACTTCTTTGGCTTCCTGTGGTGGTCTTTGAGTTATCTTACCTCACTTGCAATGTGCTAAGTCCTGAAGGAGGGCCCCAAATAGACCTGGGCATGAAAGATGCCCTTCATCAACTCTGAGGAGCCATTACGGAGTTGAGGGCATCCCATATATTATTCCTGCAGATACATACTTGACACCCTCCCTTTTAGTGTAAGTCATCTATGGAATTTGAAATCCTCTAAAGATTAAAAGAAAGAGGTTCATGTATTGATGCTTGTAGTTTCCATGTATATGACTTAACTAGTTTAATAAATGAATGTCTATGCAATTGAATTTAGTTTCTTTCAACATAGGTATGGTTAACCCCCAAAAGTCAATTAGAACATGTGGTTTCCTTAGACTCTCAGATAGACACCATGTTCTGAAATTCATAGATCAAATCCTATAAATATTTTAGCATTATTCCTGATGACATTTTAACATTCTGCTACATCACCAGGATTAAAGTAACAAATATGGTTGTCTTGCTGTAAAGGACCTATTTAATTTATGAAAAGATAATTTATTTCTAAGTATATAAATAATCTTTGCTTATACTGTCTCCTAAATGCATAGTACAGTGAGATTAAATAAGGTAATTATAATTTAAATATTTTTATACCTAACCTGCAGATGTTATTTTGTTATTTTTGGCCCTCTACATCAACTAAATTCGAAAGTTCAAAATACTTTTTCTAGTACTCTTTAATTTCTGCTAATAAATAGTTCTGTAAAAACCTCAAGTACCCATCACCTTAAAAAGAATTGAGATCTGCATGAAATATTTGAAAATATAAGCCAACCGTATGTGAATATACATAAAACACATCATTTACTCATGGAAAAATAAGCAGCTATAAAAGCTTAAGGAGTGTCTGGGCCTCCTTTTAAATAAAAGGGTATGTGACTTGTGAATAAAATATAAAGGGTTACTAAATGAAAGCTGAAAACATAATAGTTTTATTATATCATAAATAAACCATGAGTTCCCCATGGAATTTTGCTTAAGATTTGTGAGCGTCCAGGTATTTTTATCATAAAATCCATACAGCATTGTAGATGTGTTTAGCTGAACAGAAACCTTGTTTGCTAGTGACAATGGAATCCAAATGGCGATTTAAATTTGCTTTTGTCTTATAAACAATGCTTGAAATTGGTGAGTTTTTAACAGAAAAGTTTGTGGAGAACATTCATACACATAGTTGCTTTGAGCCCTTTACTATACTATGTCAGTTTAAGACAGTTCCAAATACTTTGTGTCAAAAATGGTCACTATAGGCAGAAAAGGAGCTATTCCTTACACATTCCATCCCACCTCTTAAAAACAAACAATCCAAGATTCACTTGTAAGGAAATCTTTACTGATATTAGTGAGGCTGATAAAATGATATTAACCAAATAATTCTTAAGTACTGGCTATGAGTGTGCTTTATAACTTAGTGCATTCATTAATCTTAATTAGACACCTAGGGGTTGAGAAGAGCCTAGTGACATGTGGATCATTTTGTCTTTCAAAAGAGTATTCAGTGTTCAATATGTAGAAGTAAATTTACTTTAAATGACTAGAAATCATTTGAGAAGCAACAGCAATTCAAAATGTTTTGATTTGTCTTATTTGGTAATTTTCCAATTAATATCATTTTGAGGAGGGTGTTTTTTAAAACCACAGTAAAACTATCATTTACTTTATCAAAGTTGAAGAAAAAATTCATGTTCTTCAAAGACATGTCTTGGCTTAAAGCAAATGAAAAGATCCTACAATATTTCACCTTCTACACCTTGACATTGAGCCCCAAATTAATGATGCAAGTATTTAATAAATATAACTTGAGGATGCTATTTAAAATATTTAGTACATTTAAATCTGCAAACATTTAAATCTTCTACACAAAATAGAAGAGCATTACAGATTCTAAAGGACTTGGAACATAGTAGGATAGACACAAAAAATGGTATTTTTTGTTGTTATGAACTACCAGTGGAAATTGGTAGTAGACAATGGATAATACTGTATTTTGGTTCCCTTTAATCTTCCTACTGACTTAAATTTTTTCTTTTCCCATTTGCTGTTAATCCTGTAATGTCTTGCTTACTGATATTTTGCTATTGCTAACCTGCTGTTTGCTGGTCTATATTTTTCTAAAGTTAGACTGAATAGAAAATTCAGGCTGGTGTTAATATAAAAGAAGAGCTATAAATTCAATGATAAGATTTAATTAATCTTTTATTATTACCATCTTTGAAGTTCAGGTAACAAATTGCAGGCTTGGCCAAAAGCACTTCCTCTGATTCATTGCTGGAGGCCAGCACTCCATGTATCATCAAAAGTGGACAGCTTTCTTTATTTCATGGGTTATTTAACTTGAGAAAGGGAAAGTAACACAAACCTTCAATTTCTTATTCCAGCTATTCTTTTTTAGGAGCCAAAGTCAACATTTCTGTTTCCCTAGAGCCTCTCACTTTCACTGTGGAATGTTTAGAAACTGAAATTTCTTCCTTTTAACCATGAGTTTGTCTGTGCAAATGCACTAGATTTGTTGAGCTAATGCTGTGTTTCTGGATCTTTCCTTCTTTCCCTGTCTGTGCTTCACTGCCTCCCCACCTTTGCAATGTAGCAAGCTGAGCAGTTGTTCAATCAGATGTACAACCCAGTAAGTCATTTCTGAAAGTTCCCGCTGTAACATATCAAAGCATGAGGATCCATTGATCACGTCACAGTGTGCCATATTGGGGGTGTTTCGAAAATATACGTCTCTTCCCATTTCCGTTCTGTCAAAAGAAATGACCTGTGCAGAGGCCACTGCCATTTCTTTTGAAAGTGAAATTAAAAAATTAAGAACTCAGGGAACTATTGCCAGCTCTGATATTACCTCTGTCTGAACTTCAACCCTAAGGCGATAGAAAAACAGAGGTCATCTGCAGATCTAGGCTCATAGAATTCTTTCCCAGATCCTTCAAACATAGAGTTATCTATGCCAAAAGGGATAGCATTTGTAAAATAGCAAACAACTCAATGTATGTTATATTCAAGGGATAGAAGTTAAAATAGGTTTTTATTTTAAAGTAGGGCTATGCTCTTTGAGACTAGTAAATGCCTAACATTACTGTGGGTTTTGTAAGAGTTAAAAACATATCATTTGAGAACAAACTAAAATATAGTCTCCTAATAACAGGTAGTAACAATTCTGATTGTAGCTTAATGGTACAAAAAAACAGGTAACTAGTAAAAATATGTGTAAAACAGCCCAGATGCCACCACTAATTTTTTTATCCTCATGACAAGTGTGTGTTTATATGAAGCAGTTTGTTTCTTTAACTTATTAAAGAAGAAGGGCTTTTTTGTTTTTCCAACTTAGGTGACTTAATGGGAGAAATAATACATAAGGTGACTGGGATTTGTTATGTGGCAGATGTGATCTGTGCTATCATGCATTCTAATTATCTCTTATTTATAAATTCCCATCATGGGAAAAAGGAATAGCAGGGATAAAGGAAACAATTCAGCCTACAACTTTTTGTTAAGCCGCTGCTCCAGGATACATACAGCATGATACACAAGATGCTTGGGTGTATTTCATTAGATTCAGTCTCCACCCTCCATTCTTTAAAACAAATTTTACTTTTGCAAACAGAATTCCTCAAGCCTCGTTGGAGCATCTTTATTAACCTCTTTCCCCATGTGTGATTTTTAGCAGAGCAACAAAAATAATCCAAATTTCCTTTTCCTTAACATTTGAATGGTTAATAAGCAGGCTTAGGACAGTGGAGATGTGAAGAAAGGCAAATTAAGATTGGGATATCTTCAAGCTTGAAAATTGACCGCGAGAAAAATAAGTGTTTTCTGTAGATCATTTTAAAGAGGTGTAAAGTAATCCCACTGAAATTGTCTCACACTTACTACTTAAGGACAGGAAAAAAACCTAAGTATGTCATATTTTAGGTGTGCAGGGCAAATGGGGAGGGCTTTGTTTCTGCAGCAGCTATGATTTATCAGGACCACAATAGGAGTTCACCATCCCTGTTAGGATAGGTAGGGCCAAAGAAATAGTTCTGTTAACTTTTAGACCATTTCCAGAAATATTGATAACATGGCAGGTATTGGATTTTGCCTTCATTTTAACCCAGTGATGGGTCTCTAGGATGCAAAAGCAAACTTTTCAGTCCTTTAGGTGACTAATTCAAAAGTCGTTGACTGATTTTTCTCCCTGAGTTAATTAAGCTAACCCATTGTTTTGGCATCCTGGGAATATAGCCAATTATTAATATAGCTCATTATTATTTAAAATTTATTTTATTGAAGTATAGTTGATTTACAATGTGTTAATTTCTGCTGTACACTGAAGTGATTCAGTTATACATGTATATATTCTTTGCCATTTTCTTTTCCTTTATGGTTTATTACAAGATATTGAATATAGTTCCCTCTGCTATACAGTAGGACCTTGTTGTTTATCCATTCTATATATAATAGTTTGCATCTGCTAATTCCCAACTCCCAATCCATCCTTCCCCACCCCGCTGCCCCTTGGCAAGCACAAGTCTATTCTCTATATCTGTGAGTCTGTTTCTGTTTCGTAAATAAGTTCATTTGTGTCATATCTTAGATTCCCCATATAAGTGTTATCACATGGTGTTTGTATTTCTCTTTCTGACTTACTTCACTTAGTATGGTAACCTCTAGTTGCATCCATGTTGCTGCAAATGGCATTATTTCATTCTTTTTTATGGCTTAGTAGTGTTCCATTGTATATATGTACCACATTTTCTTTATCCATTCATCTCTTGATGGACATTTAGGTTGTTTCCATGTGTTGGCTATTGTGAATAGTGGTGCTGTGAACATAGGGGTGCATGTATCTTTTTGAATTATAGTTTTGCCCAGATATTTGCCCAGGAGTGGGATTGCTGGATCATATGGCAACTCTCTTTTTAGTTTTCTGAGGAACCTCCATACTGTTTTCCATAGTGTATAGCTCATTATTTTAACTCCCCTGTCTGCAGATATTCTCAGGGTTCAATTCTTTTTTATTTATTTATTTTTGAATTTTTAAAAAATTTATTCATTTACTTTTGGCTGTGTTGGGTCTTTGTTGCTGCTCGTGGGCGTCTCTAGTTGCGGTGAGTGGGGGCTACTTTTCGTTGAGGTACGCAGGCTTCTCATTGTGGTGGCTTCTCTTGTTGCGGAGCACAGGCTCTAGGCATGCGGGCTTCAGTAGTTGTGGCACGCAGGTTCATAGTTGTGGCTCATGGGCTCTAGAGTGCAGGCTCCGTAGTTGTGGCGTACGGGCTTAGTTGTTCCACGGCATGTGGAATCTTCCCAGACCAGGCTCGAACCCGTGTCCCCTGCATTGGCAGGTGGATTCTTAACCACTGTGCCACCAGGGAAGCCCTCAATTCTTTTTTAGACTGATAGAGAAGCAGCATGATGAATTTTCTATACTTTAGAGTGTTTAAAAAATGACTTTTTCTGGTTATAGAAATAAGGTATGGTCTCAGCAGAAAGTTTGCCAAAGTATAGATGGATATAGGAGAAAATAAAAGTAACAAGACACCTTAGTGAACAGAGATGATAACTAGGAACATCTAGGTTGTTCCACACCCAGATATCTTTTGATTGATTGTTAGTGTTCTTTCATCTCCTGTTTCCTTTTCTACCCTTTTCCTTCTTTCTTTCCTTTCTCCCCCTTCCCTCCCTTTTCCTTCCTTCTCTCCTTCCCTCTATTCTTTCTTCTTTTTTCTTTTTCTTTTTTCTTATCTAATATCTATTTCTTTTCATGAAATTGTGTCAGTGTTTGTTGAGTTTTATATCCTATTTTTATGACATATCATCAGAATTTTCTCATATAATTAACTGTTCTTCTAAAACACCTTTTTAATGGTTGTATGATATTCCACTCTATGTTCTCATTCCCCAAACGTTAATCATTTCTTACCCCTTTTTTTTTAGCAGTATAAATAATACACTGAAGAACATCTTTCCATATTAATTTTCCTACATTTCTATTTTTTTAATAGAATAAAATCCTGGGCCAGTAACTTTTAAAAGCTCCCGATAGTTCCCACTATGTTGCATTTTAGAGAAGTTCTACTAAGGCATGGTTCTTCCAGCACTGAATAAAGGCATTTTTTCTGTCACATCCAGACCAACACCAAGAACTTTCATTTTACATAACTTTGACAAATGCACAGGTGGAATTTTTTTCTCATTTTAACTTTCCTTTCATTAATTACTAGTGTGGTTGAGGTTTTCAGTTCATTTATTAGCTGTTTGTAATTTTCTTCTATAAATTGTTTCTTTAAGTCATGTAAGCACTTGTTTTTGAGTTTTCTGTTTTGTTCATTGGATTATTCTGTATGGGTTATTCTGTGCTTTATGTGGAAACTTCGTCAGATTTGTGGCAAAGTTTTATTTAATTTTTTTCTATAGAGAACTATTTTTACATTCCTGACCTGTGTTTCCCTTTAGGATTTCCTCATTGCCTTCATGCTTAAAAGTCATCCTCTGATTTCAAGCATAGACACTCACCTATATTAAATTTTTTAAATGTTACTTTTTATATCAGTTTATCCACCTTATCTATCTTTAGATTACTTTGATTCATGTTGAGTGGTGGGGTTCTAACTATATTTTTCTAAATGATCAACTAGTTATCCCAACACCATTTATCAAGTAATTCTTTCTGTATCCACTGATCTTGCTACTGTTTTATACTAAATTCTTATATGGATGAATATTTTAATTTCTGAGCTTCTGTTTAGTTTTATCAATTTCCATTGCTTGTTGAGTCGGAATTTTATTTATTGTGGCTTTATAATATTTTTAAACATCTAGTGCAACAAATTCCACCCTACTTCTCTCTGCTTTTTAAAAGTCTCAGTTTGTTTTAATGTCTTAGCCTTTAATTTTCTATCATTCCAAGTAAACTTTAGGATCACCTTGTCAATTAAAAAGCACAGTTGTTTAATTTGAATTATATTCAACCTATAAAATAATTTTAGAATGATTGCTATCTTTCCAATATTTTTTTTCCCATTTCGTGAACTTGATACAACTTTTATCTATTTCAGTTATCTTTTACAGTAAAGTTTTGACATTTTCCTATTATAAGCCTGTGATCTTTCTTTTTAAGGATAGCCCTGAGCATTTCTATGTATATAGTTTTTAGTTACTGTTGTGAATGCTATATTTCTCCTTTTATTTTCTAACCAGTTATTGGTACCTAGGAAATTTATTTTATTCTTGTTTATTTATTTTGAATATGGCCACCCTACAAAATTTGGTGAATTATAACTTGTTTTTGTTAAATAAGATAATTTTACAGTCAGTCCTATGTACATCTGTCTAAACTAAATCACAATAAATAAAAATTAAGCTTTGAAGTCCTGCTGGGAGTATTTTTACCCTAGAGTAGAAATAAACCTTCTACTTTGAAAAACCTTTTACATTAGTCACTCTGTTTTACTAAGTGATACTCTAATGCCATGTCTTAGGAGTCTAAAATGTTGTCTGTGTATCCTTATTACTTCTTATAGTAATAACCTTTCTCAGCTTAACTACCAGTCTCTACTCCTGAAGGAGTTTTGTCTTGTCATTATAAACACTGTGCAGGTTATCTTCAGGCGAGTTCTTTTCTTCCTTTAGTTCTTACTTCTAGACAAGTAATATCATTTTTTCATCAGTCTCCAATACCTTCTTTGCTGTAGCCCAAATGATTATTGTGCCCAGAGATCGTATCCAGAAGCCTCTTATAAATTTTTCATAAATCTTTAGACTTTCTGGGTCCTAAATTTAGTGCTTCATTTAATACCATCATTGCTGCAGGGCAAATGTTTGATTTGGAGGTACTGGGGGCAACTTTGCTACTGGCTAAGGCACACTTGAGACCCCTCTGTTGTTCCCACACATATGAGTCCACCCTGCCTGGTCACTATCTTTTGAAATCCCACCTCTTCTACAAATTCACCTTTTGTGGGACTCATATTTTATGTAAGGTTTTACAAGAAAAAGACGAAGCATTTTTCCAGTCCAAAGGGAAAAAAAAATTTGTTCATGTTCAGCGGACTCTTCCTGATTTATATGTCATTATAAGAGTGCAATCCCAGGGACATGATAGGCTGAATTATAAATACTTTCACAGTCCTTATCTAGGTACAGTGGTTTCTTTTTACGATTTTTTTTTAGCCAGTGTCTGAAAATTATTTGATTCACTCATAGACTAACTAGCTCCCTTGACACAGTGGAAAATTACAACTATTTAAGAGGTAGTTGTAGCATACATGTAGCGTACATGTAGCATGTACAAACACACATATACACAAAAAAAAACATACCTCACACTGAATCTAGGCTTTCAGTACTTCAAGAATTCAAGTTATATTTGAAATAACACTTAAGATTGGAAGTCACATGTTTTGTATCAGACCATCCAGATAATTACTCAGTTCTCTACATTGCTAATTTTAGGAAATTCCATAGTTAAAAGGTATTACATTAATAATTATATTTTTGTGTGAAGGGTCTTAAGAAGTGTTAAGCATACAGTTGGTTCCTTTTATTTTGTATATGTGGAACTTAAACAAATGTTCAAAATAATTTTTCTTATGTTTATTACACATATCCTATCTGTCTCATCTATGACAAGAAATTTCTTTTTGGAATGGTTGTTATAATATGCAAATTGTGAATATTCTGGATGTAGTTAGCTGGAATTGTGAAAGAATAATTTCCTTGAGCATTAATTAATGTAAGACTGAAAGGTACATCGTTTTTAGTTTCCAGACATATTTTTTAGACTCACCTATTATATTTGGTATTAATTAATTGGATTTAAAATAAAATTTAAATTTTATAACATGTTAGAGTTCTAAAATCACTCTAAAAACTCTATTTTAAAAAGTAATATTTTGTTTATAACTCAGAATTATGTGAAGATTGGAACTTACTGTAGCAGATTGAAATAATGTTTAGAGTAGTTTATATACCCTGTTCTGCTGTTAAGATATGAAAGGACCGTTAAAGTGTTGTTAACAGACACTAAACCCCCAAAGTGCTGCAATGGAGAATCATATTTTTACAGTGCATAAATTTAATAAATTATTGCTAAAACCATAAGCAGCATGAAAGAAAAGTCCTCAGATTCATTAGTTAGCGTTCTGCTTGCACTTTATGGTCATGACTAATCATTTGTTTATTTTGAGAGAAATGATTTTTTATTAAAATTGTTAAGGCCCATTTCAAAGAGAGAATGTTATTTAACATTATAATTGAATATTCCCTGCCTAGTTTCACATCAAGTTTCTGGACCAAAGTTAATACTTTCCTTTCTAGGCACTTGGAATGATGAACTAACATTTTATTAAAAATAATCAATGGCTAACTTTCACACAAGGAGTGTAAATAAACTTGTGATTTGTCATATTGATACTATCAATCCTGGTATGGTTTTAATCACGTTTGCTCTTAACTTTGATTTAGATATAGTATTAATCTGTAATTTTGCCTTATTTCCTGAAATAGTTCTAAATTGTTTCATTAAAATAACCACTAGGTATTGTTGTGTACTCCTTGTCCTAAGTCATGACCAGATTTCTCTTCTGTGCTTGATTCAGGCTTTCAGAACCAGTTCACATCAAAATGGCAAGCTTGCCCACATCTGTGAGGCTTCAAACTTTGTTTTGATTGTTCCCATTTGCGGGGAAATTTCCTTACATATGGAAATGCAAGAAACATAATTGAGGGACCCTCAAAATTTACTGATCTAATATGTAATACAGACATTTTTGAAATGTTCTTTTCTCAATTTTCTGTGTTTCTGTAAGATGCTTGAAATTTGCTCTAAAAGTTACCAGAAATATTTTGAAGCAGAACCAGATACCTGGATTTGTTTTTAAACTGACCTGTTTAATCAGAAAAATTAAATCTCTACATTAGGAAAAAAATGCTCATCGGTATTCCTTTGGTTTTAATGACTGGTGTACGTCTTTGAAAGTGACAATGTGCTTAACTATATTTATGATACATAAGTTCTGAAATAATTAAAAGAAAATCCACACCAATCTGCATTTTTCAAGAGCTAGATTCCTGACTAGTGAATGAAGTTGATGTGTCTTAGATGAATGGAATGGGCAATTGCTTCCTGACCTTTTGGGGGTACTAATTTAAAATCAACAGATTCATAAGGGGAAGTACTTATTGTATATTTTCAGTCTAAACCTTGAATAGGTCACAACGCCATGGTAGGAATTTGTCAGGTAATGATTTATTCAAATGTATTTTTATGTTTTTGCAGTGCCTAAAGTACATTAGGCCCAAATCTGTTGTCTACTTTTGATCCCTATCAGGAACTCCCAGTCCAGATTAAAGAACCCATGTTTTAATTTGAAAAGGCAAGAGTATTGCCTAAATGCAAAGAAAGTGCTTCCTTCTCTCTAGTTTTAGAGGAGGCTCTGGCCTTACAATTTTGAAGGAAGCATTGGCTTTGTAAGCTCAATTTCCTCCTGTTTTTCTTTAGTATAGTATCTCCCCCATGTCTATAGATCACAGTATAACACACTCACGCTACACTAGTTAACAGTTTCAGCCGATCCTCTGAAAAGTTGTGATTCATGCTGAGTAGAGCTGGCTAAATTCTGTGGAAGACTTTTGCTTCCACTGCTTAGGTTGGATCAGGGACTCACCAGGCTACAGTCATGTGAAACTCTCTCTTCCCTTGGGTCCTCACATGGACCCTAGTGATTATCCAAACGCAGCTGTTACTCTTCCATCTCTATATGACTCTTTCTTGCAGCTTTCTATTGACTTGAAAAATTTTTTAATGATATGTATCTACACCTTTATTTAATAACCTTTCCAAGAATTCTGACACCAATATTGAAGGTGATTTGACATAAACTCTTTTGCCCAGACATCAGTAGACATTGATATAGAGATAAATAGGTATATTTAACTCAAAGGTGTTCTTCAGGTTGTCCATTCCTTTTAAAAGGAAGAATCATTAGCACCTACAAATTATCTAACAGACACCAGGCCAGCTGTAAACTTGGCTATGGTCTTCATTTTAATAACATGATCTAACCGTAGCATCACACACAGTGGTCAACATGGTCTAGATTCAGGATTGTTTTTTCCTAGGCTTTCTATACCTCTAAACATCCCATGAGTCCTTTAACCGTATTCACTTGGTAGGTTTAGAAGATTGCCAACCCATTGAATTTCACCCTGTGCCGAAAACTTGCCTTGGTTCATCTTCTTCTCTTCAAGTAGCTAAAATAAGGAATGTGTTTACATACCTATCACCAGCAGACTGCTTTCTCTGAAAACCTAGCAGGGAGGCTTCTCTAAGGTGTATGTAGTAGCTTGTCAATGAAAATTAAATAAGCATATCAATTTAGCTGTATGACAAGCCCCACTTATGGGATGCATATTATAAAATAATAATCACAATAAAAACACAAATGAATAATACCTTCCCCATGTTTGTCATTTTATAGTTTTCACTGTCCTTAGGCTTATTCATTTGCCCATAGTCGTAAGACACAAGGCCATATTTAGAATCTAGATCTTACATTTAGTAATCCTGTACCCATTTATTAAAAATCGTGATAATAATAATCTTAAGAATAAAAACAACCAAAATAAACCACAGCAGCTAACGGCTAGCTCTTTGTGAATCTTCTAATCTGAGTCAAAAAAGGAATTTTCACTCATCAGAAATAAGCTACAAAACATTTATTCATTTATTTTGAGTCTTTCTAGCTGGTCATTACTTAGTTCTTTAATTCTTTTTCTTAAACATCTCAATGTCACTGGTTGGTTAGTTTGAGAAAACTGCCATGGACAGGTTTTTAGCTGCCATAAAATAATGGTAATATAGTATAAAAGTAGAAGAGAATTAACATGAAATTTTTGTTTTCTTTCTCATAGTAATCGAAAAGCTGTATATTTTAAATGCTTTTCTGTTATAAGAGAAATGAGTTGATTATTATTATCACAAATAGAAGTAGTTATATGGAGTATTTTGTTTTAAAATAGAATACCTGCTCTACATTTTTTGATGGGAGATTAACAAATTAATATTCATTACTTCAATTTAAAATAAAATTATTAGATGAATAAACTCCTAAAGGAATATTAGCTCAAGATTCACTTTCAGATTATTTTAATTATACTGAAAAAGCTCACTAATTCTATTCTATTCTATTATAATGAAACTCAGTGTACGCACTAAATAAATAAAACTAAATATTTTCTGAGAAATGTGATGACAGGCTGCCTGATACTGTGTTGAATTGATACATTTTTCCCAAGTTCTTTTGCGTAGTTGAGTTTATTTCTTGAATAAGGAAATCTTAGATTAAAGAATGTGAAAGCAAATTATTCCCCATCTATCCTCATGCTTAAATAATATGTTACATGCAAAAATATCCTAAAAATAATTAGTTTGTCATAAATAAGAAATTTATTTTTATTTATACTAATTTTTGAATTTTTTCTACTAAATTATTGCAAAGACTGTCAATCTTCTAACAGTAGTATTAGTGTTAATTTTTCTAACCATGCATGATTCATTTGACCCCACAGTAGTTGCAGCTTGCTTGCCTTGTTTTTTCCCTGAAATTTTTTTTAAAAAGTGTATAAAAACACAACGGACATCTGCTCTACATAGAAGACAGCAGGATAATTTAAGTCCTAATAAATTGTTAACATTTTATTAGTTCACACATGGATTTTGGAGATATATACATATATGACCTCTCTGAACTTTCTATGTTGAATGTGCACTGTTGTTAAACTACTTGTTTTTTCCCTGCCTGCTCTTTGAAGAAGTCAATTAGGAATAATGGGAAACAAGGGGTAGGCAAAACATTGCAGTGCAGTGTTATTTCCATCTGTCTGGGAATATTTCAGCCAAAAGTTTATTTTGGGAAAAAAAAAGCCATAACGCACTGTCACACACAAAAAACCACAAATACTTTGGCTGCAAATTATTCTGCAGTGTTGTTGCTGTGTTGTTGCCTGTGTCTGTTCTCCTGTGTAAAGCTGCCCCCCCACCCCCCATGCATGTGTTTGAAGATTCTCGTCTGTGTGCTTGCTCATGAATTAGCTCATCCTCCTCCCGGTTCAGGTTTATTTAATCAAAAGAACAAGAATTTATGGGTATGACTGTTAGCTGGAAAGCCCTTCTGCTTTTTCAAGGCTTTGTTTCATTCTACATCTTCTGCTGAAATTTCTCAGTGGGATGAAGTGTTCAATGATCAGTCAGCCAGCCTCTTATATGTTACCTAGCTTTACATATACCCTTGATGGTTCCTGGGGAAATAATTTAACATTGTTTTTTCTCAGTTTCTCTGTATTGGAAAAGGAAGCTGTTAGTATGAGTCATTTACTTAACTGTGAGGAGTTGAATTGTCTTAGTTCTGTTTACCAAAACACCAGAAATAAACACATCACTGTCTCTACCTCCACCAAGCCCCCATTTCTTGTGGGGGAAAAAAAAGCAAAAAGCAGCATCATTTAATGAAATAAAATATTAACAATAGAAGAAACTAGCCTTAAAAATCAAGATAGTTCTAAGGTAGCTGAAATTTGTGATTTTTTCTATTTTGCCTTTTAACTGACAGTATACCCATAATTCTTGATAGTTGTTATTTTTTTCTCCAAAGTTAATTTCTGGGCCATTGGTGACTGCACTATCTATTGTTGTTCTAAATTGTTATCTTAACTACATTCTTTAAAAATATAATGTTGAAGGCTCATAATATTGAAGATGACTCCAGGATGAACCCAGAATTTGCAGACCGAATAAAACAGCTTGATAAAGAGGCATCTTATTACCGTGATGAGTGTGGCAAGGCCCAAGCAGAAGTCGACCGGTTGCTGGAGATCCTCAAGGAGGTGGAGAATGAAAAGAATGACAAGGACAAGAAAATTGCAGAACTTGAGAGGTAAACTTTGCATTCATGTTGTGAATTGTCAACAGTGAATGAACATTGATTGCTTAGTTGCCCATCTCAGGTTGCAGTAAATTTGGAATGCACATTCATATTTCACGGAGGAAACAAGTTATGCATGAGGAATATGGCCTGTAGGGATGATGTTGTGTTTCTGTGGGATACTCGGAAGTCAGTTGGCGTATCTTTTGAGGGCTTATGTACTTCTTCAGTGTTTGAGAAAATAATGGGCAACTTCCTTGAGTGATATCCATGATCTAGCATTTGTGCCAGCAGAGTGTGTAAGAGACTGAAGCTTTGACTACCTGAAAAGAAAACCACTTAAAAAGTCTTTGTATTAGTTTGATGGTAATCTGGTTTTTGTTCAGTGTGACCCATTTTGGAAATTATGTCAAGTTTTTTTTTTTTTTCTGATAGGCAAATTAAAATCCTTAAGGGCTTCATTTTAATTTTAAAGTGTGGAAATATTCTGCCAGCCTACTGGTTCTTAAAAATACTGTTAATTTTAGATGTATCTACATGGTTATTTTGGAATGATATTTTAGGACCAAAATTTTTCTTAAAAAGATAGTGTGAAATCACAGTGAAGTTATCATATTTTTCTTTTTTCTTTTTCTTTTTCTTTTTTTTTTTTTTTTTGCGGTACGTGGGCCTCTCAATGTTGTGCCCTCTCCCATTGCGGAGCACAGGCTCCGGATGCGCAGGTTCAGCGGCCATGACTCACGGGCCCAGCCGCTCTGCGGCATGTGGGATCTTCCTGGACCAGGGCACGAACCCACGTCCCCTGCATCGGCAGGCAGACTCTCAACCACTGGGCCACCAGGGAAGCCCCATATTTTTCTTATTGCTGAGAAAATTGAGACCCTGAAGGGTTGAACGACCTTCTGAAGATTAGTCCTGTGGTCAGAAAGAGACAAAACTGTAGTGTAGGTTTCTTGACTCCTAGTCCACTTCGCTGAGAAGAAGGGAGCCATAGCGAGGATGCCCTAGATGATATTACTAATAGTAATTATGATTCAAAATAGATTATATATATTTTATGCTCACAGTATAACAGGTACTCTGCTAAGCACTTGACCTGCAAGTACTGTATACCATTTTAATTCTACCCACAACACAGAAAGTCTCATTATCATCATTTTATAGGTGAGAAAACTATGACTTATACAGATTAAGTAACTTCCTCAAGATTGCAGAGTTTATAAGAATCAAAGTTAGGATTTGAACCCAGGTCTCACAGATGAGTGACTGAGAGCAATCCCATCCAACAATGGGCTAGAAAGAAGAAGCTAGTCCAGTAGCACTCAACAGTCTCGTAGCTGGCAGAGAGGCATCGCTGCTGGGCCACAGGAGATCTGCCTCATCTTTATTGGCTTTCATGAGAGAAAGCTCATTTAGAAGGCATTTTTCTGCACTAAACCAGCCCTTCAGAACAGTAATAGAAAGTCAGGATCAGCTACTATAAATATTTGCATAAAATAGCATAATTGTCTAGTTGGACAAACAGGTCTTAGCTGAACGCTATTGCCATTAAATCATCAAGAATATTCACGTTTTTATTTCCGCAATATGGAATGCATTAAAACAACAGTGATTTTACAGGCATTTATCTTTATGTACTTTCTGCACATTTTCTTTATCTCTGCCTTTGCCTCCCCTTAAAGCTGATGCCTCCCAGGCACTGTAATTCATAAAACGTGTGGTGGGACTTGACTCTGTCCCAGTTCTCTGCTGGCCTGTGTCTTGCGTCCAACAGCAGAGCATAGTCTGGGAAATGTCTGAGCCCCAGTCCCAGCCCAGATCCAGAAAGGGGTGGGAGTGGAGATCAAGAGGGGAAGTTTCTTGGGAACAGGAGAGCTCAGCCTTGGCCTGTCTTTCTGAAGCATTATCTGCTGGGCTACATGTGTATTCTGACCAAAGCATCTTCCTCAAGTTGTCAGGCAGCCCTTTTCAAATTGGGCAGTATCTCCATTTGCTGGCTTAAACTACAAAATTCATACCTCATAATGTTGGGAACTAAAGATTTCTTAGCAATGTGACATATAGCTCCATTTTGGAATCATGGAGGAGTGTTTGCAATTAAGTTTGTGATTTTGAAAACCAAAAAATTGAACTCGTAATAAATTTGTGGTCTCCGGTCTGTAATGTGACCTACCAGAGTCAGTAGACCTTTTTTTAAAAGCAGCTAATGTTCTAAGATATTCCAGAACTTCCGTCACGTGCGAGAAAAGGTATGGGGTTAGGGATAACTCAAACGACACTGGCACATGCCTACTTCTCTCTCAGAGAGAGAAGCAGTTTGTGTTTGCTTTCTATTCCGTTAATATTCCCATTTTTTATTTTCTCCACAATATATACATTCTAAATAGCACATGCCTGGCACTTACATGGATACATTTACCTCTTAAATTCTTCGTGAATGATGTTTTTCATCAGCCATTAAAGATTCTGCTTTTCAAAGTGCATGTTGCTCCAGTGTGGTCCCTATGTGCAGTTCTGCCTATAAACCCTTGCGCTTGATGCTGATGGCTCAGCAGGGAGCTTCTGCCTTGGACTGCAGGCTGCTCTGGGGGAATTTGACACAATGTGGTCAGGGGACCTTCAGCAAGCCCCTGAGAGCTGGTCCAAATCAGGCTGAAGTCATTATGAGATCACCAATGCTAGATATCTTGTATGTGCACAATCAAGTAGCTAGAGGCAACATTAGAGGCAATGAAATATGTAGTCTTTCTATGTCGGTGCTCATCAAGGTCTCTGAGTTTTATTTAGAGTTTCAGGCTTAATCCTTTAGTGCCTTAGGGGAAGGAGAGAGGTTAACAGAATCTGTCAAACAAGGCTTGCTGCCACTGGATTTCTGGCATCTCACCCATGGGAAGGAATCAGTCAGATGACCTTTCATGTAAATTATCTTAAATATATTAGGGGCTTTGTCACCGTTTGTCTGGAGGTCAGGGAATGCCCAAATTGAGCCCTCAATCAGATCCCTCCCCACTGTGAAGAAGAGAGTGGGTCCCTCAGGGGGGTTTACTCCTAAAACATAAATCAGAATAGAAAACAGGGTAGCAGTGTGCCCTGGGATAATCCGGGCAGTGCTGGAGCTCAAGGCTGAGAGGCAGCCCTGACCCTATGTGGTGGGGAGCGAGGTGTCAAACTCCATCAGGTGGATGCTGTGACAGTTCACATCTTTGGCTTTGAATGAAATACTTTGGATAAAAAAGCAAGTGTATGTGTCAGAATCTCTCCAGTTCTACCAAAGTGCCTACAGACAAGACTGAATGAATCGAAATGAAGTGTTCTCTACAGCACTAAACTGGGGTGTGAAGGAGGTGTGTTCACCATTTGGGCTCATGTCTAATACTGGAGATTGCAAGCAGAACCAGAGGAAATGAGGAGCGCCTGAAGAACCTTTGTGAGATGTGTCCAAAAAGACCTGGGCACACAGTTGGCACTCACCGTGTGGCTGACAGAGTCTTGGTGCTCCAGCTGGGTGTCAGGCCTGAGCCTCTAAGGTAGGAGAGCTGAGTTCAGGACATTGGTCCACCAGAGACCTCCCGGTGCCAGGTAATATCAAACGGCAAAAGCTCCTCAGAGATCTCCATCTCAACGCTAACACCCAGCTCCACTCAATGACCAGCAAGCTGCAGTGCTCGACACCCTATGCCAAACAACTAGCAAGACAGGAACACAACCCCACCCATTAGCGGAGAGGCTGCCTAAAATCATAATAAGTTCACAGACACCCCAAAACACACCACCGGATGCGGCCCTGCCCACCAGAAAGACAAGATCCAGCCTCACCCACCAGAGCACAGGCACCAGTCCCTTCCACCAGGAAGCCTATGCAACCCACTGAACCAACCTTACCCACTGGGGCCAGACACCAAAAACAACGGGAAATATGAACCTGCAGCCTGTAGAAAGGAGACCCCAAACACAGTAAGTTAAGCAAAATGAGAAGACAGAGAAATACACAGCAGATGCAGGCGCAAGGTAAAAACCCACCAGACCAAACAAATGAAGAGGAAATAGGCAGTCTACCTGAAAAAGAATTCAGAGTAATGATAGTAAAGATGATCCAAAATCTTGGAAATAGAATGGAGAAAATACAAGAAATGTTTAACAAGGACCTAGAAGAACTAAAGAGCAAACAAACAATGATGAACAACACAATAAATGAAACGAAAAATTCTCTAGAAGGAATCGGTAGCAGAATAACTGAGGCAGAAGAACACATAAGTGACCTGGAAGATAGAATAGTGGAAATAACTACTGCAGAGCACAATAAAGAAAAAAGAATGAAAAGAATTGAGGACAGCCTCAAAGACTTCTGGGACAACATTAAATGCACCAACATTCGAATTATAGGGGTCCCAGATGAAGAAGAGAAAAAGAGAGGGACTGAGAAAATACTTGAAGAGATTATAGTTGAAAACTTCCCTAATATGGGAAAGGAAATAGTCAGTCAAGTTCAGGAAGCGCATAGAGTCCCAAACAGGATAAATCCAAGGAAAAACACACCAAGACACACATTAATCAAACTAACAAAAATTAAATACAAAAAAAATATTAAAAGCAGCAAGGGAAAAGCAACAAATAACATACAAGGGAATCCCCATAAGGTTAACAGCTGGTATTTCAGCAGAAACTCTGCAAGCCAGAAGGGAGTGGCAGGACATATTTAAAGTGATGAAAGAGAAAAACCTACAACCAAGATACTCTACCCAGCAAGGATCTCATTCAGATTCGATGGAGAAATTAAAACCTTTACAGACAAACAAAAGCTAAGAGAATACAGCACCACCAAACCAGCTTTAGAAGAAATCCTAAAGGCACTTCTCTAGGCAGGAAACACAAGAGAAGGAAAGGATCTACAATAACAAACCCAAAACAATTAAGAAAATGGTAATAGGAACTCTCACATATCGATAACTACCTTAAATGTAAATGGATTAAATGCTCCAACCAAAAGATATAGACTGGCTGAACAGATACAAAAACAAGACCCGTATATATGCTGTCTACAAGAGACCCACTTTAGACCTAGGGACACATAGAGACGGAAAGTGAGGGGATGGAAAAAGATATTCCATGCAAATGGAAATCAAAAGAAAGCTGGAGTAGCAAATCTCATATCAGACAAAATAGACTTTAAAATAAAGACTATTACAAGAGACAAAGAAGGACACTACATAATGATCAAGGGATCAATCCAAGAAGAAGATATAACAAGTGTAAATATTTATGCATCCAACATAGGAGCACCTCAAAACTTAATGCAAATGCTAACAGCCATAAAAGGGGAAATCGACAGTAACACAATCATAGTAGGTTACTTTAACACTGCACTTTCACCAATGGACAGATCATCCAAAATGAAAATAAATAAGGAAACACAAGCTTTAAATGATACGTTAAACAAGATGGACTTAATTGATATTTATAGGACATTCCCTCCAAAAACAACAGAATACACTTTCTTCTCAAGGGCTCATGGAACATTCTCCAGGATAGATCATATCTTGGGTCACAAATCAAGCCTTGGTAAGTTTAAGAAAATTGAAATCGTATCAAGTATCTTTTCCGACCACAACGCTCTGAGACTAGATATCAATTACAGGAAAAAAACTGTAAAATATACCAACACATGGAGGCTAAACAGTATGCTACTAAATAACCAAGAGATCACTGAAGAAATCAAAGAGGAAATCAAAAAATACCTAGAAACAAATGACAATGAAAACATGATGGCCCCAAACCTATGGGATACAGCAAAAGCAGTGCTAAGTTTATAGCAATACAATCCTACCTCAGGAAACATCTCACATAAACAACCTAACCACCCAAAGCAGTTAGAGAAAGAAGAACAAAAAACCCCCAAAGTTAGCAGAAGGAAAGAAATCGTAAAGATCAGATCAGGAATAAATGAAAAAGAAATGAAGGCAACAATAGCAAAGATAAAAAACTAAAAGCTTGTTCTTTGAGAAGATAAACAAAATTGATAAAGTATTAGCTAGACTCATCAAGAAAAAAGGGAGAAGACTCAAATAAATAGAATTAGAAATGAAAAAGGAGAAGTAACAACTGACACTGCAGAAATACAAAAGATCATGAGAGATTACTACAAGCAGCTCTATGCCAATAAAATGGATAACCTGGAAGAAATGGACAAATTCTTAGAAAAGCACAACCTTCCGAGACTGAACCAGGAATAAATAGAAAATATCAACAGACAAGTTACAAGCACTGAAATTGGGACTGTGATTAAAAATCTTCCAACAAACAAAAGCCCAGGACCAGATGGCTTCACAGGCGAATTCTGTCAAACATTTAGAGAAGAGCTAACACCTATCCTTCTCAATCGCTTCCAAAATATAGCAGAGGGAGGAACCCTCCCAAACTGATTCTACGAGGCCACCATCACCCTGATACCAAAACCAGACAAAGATGTCACAAAGAAAGGAAACTACAGGCCAATATCACTGATGAACATAGATGCAAAAATCCTCAACAAAATACTAGCAAACAGAATCCAACAACACATTAAAAGGATCATACACCATGATCAAGTGGGGTTTATCCCAGGAATGCAAGGATTCTTCAATATATGTAAATCAATCAGTGTGATATACCACATTAACAAACTGAAGGAGAAAAACCATATGATCATCTCAATAGATGCAGAAAAAGCTTTCGACAAAATTCAACACCGATTTATGATAAAAACTCTCCAGAAAGTAGGCGTAGAAGGAACTTACCTCAACATAATGAAGGCCATATATGACAAACCCAAAGCCAACATCGTTCTCCATGGTGAAAAACTGAAACCATTTCCTCTAAGATCAGGAACAAGACAAGGTTGCTCACTCTCACCACTGTTATTCAACATAGTTTTGGAAGTTTTAGCCACAGCAATCAGAGAAGAAAAAGAAATAAAAGGAATCCCAATTGGAAAAGAAGCAAAGCTGTCACTGTTTGCAGATGATATGATACTATACATAGAGAATCCTAAAGATGCTACCAGAAAACTACTAGAGCTAACCAATGAATTTGGTAAAGTAGCAGGATATAAAATTAATGCACAGAAATCTCTTGCATTCCTATACACTAATGATGAAAAATCTGAAAGAAATTAAGGAAACACTCCCATTTACCATTGCAACAAAAGGAATAAAATACCTAGGAATAAACCTACCTAAGGAGGCGAAAGACCTGTATGCAGAAAACTATAAGACACTGATGAAATAAATTAAAGATGATACAAACAGATGGACAGATATACCATGTTCTTGGATTGGAAGAATCAACATTGTGAAAATGACTGTACTATCCAAAGCAATCTACAGATTCAATGCAATCCCTATCAAACTACCAGTGGCATTTTCCACAGAAATAGAACAAAAAATTTCACATGGTGTATGGAAACACAAAAGACCCTGAATACCCAAAGCAATCTTGAGAAAGAAAAATGGAGCTGGAGGAATCAGGCTCCCCGACTTCAGACTATACTACAAAGTAATCAAGACAGTGTGGTACTGGCACAAAAACAGGAATATAGATCAATGGGAAAGGATAGGAAGCCCAGAGATAAACCCATGCAGCTATGGTCACCTTATTTTTGATAAAGGAGGCTAGAATATACAATGGAGAAAAGACAGCCTCTTCAGTATGTGGTGCTGGGAAAACTGGACAGCTACATGTAAAAGAATGAAATGAGAACACTCCCTAACACCATGCACAAAAATAAACTCAAAATGGATTAAAGACCTAAATGTAAGAACAGACACTATAAAACTCTTAGAGTGAAACATAGGCAGAACACTCTATGACATAAATCACAGCAAAATCCTTTTTGACCCACCTCCTAGAAAAATGGAAGTAAAAACAAAAATAAACAAATGGGACCTAATGAAACTTAAAAGCTTTTGCAAAACAAAGGAAGCTACAAACAAGACGAAAAGGCAACCCTCAGAATGGGAGAAAATATTTGCAAACGAATCAATAGACAAAGGATTAATCTCCAAAATATATAAACAGCTCATGCAATTCAATGTTAAAAAACAAACAACCCAATCCAAAAATGGGCAGAAGACTGAAATACACATTTCTCCAAAGAAGATATACAGACTGCCAACAAACACATGAAAGGATGCTCAACATCACTAATTATTAGAGAAATGCAAATCAGAACTACAATGAGGTATCACCTCACACAAGTTAGAATGGGCATCATAAGAAAATCTACAAACAACAAATGCTACAGAGGGTGTGGAGAAAAGGAAACCCTCCTGCACTGTTGGGAGGAATGTAAATTGATACAGCCACAATGGAGAACAGTGTGGAGGTTCCTTAAAAAACGAAAAATAGAACTACCATATGATGCAGCCGTCCCACTACTGGGCATATACCCTGAGAAAACCATAATTCAAAAAGAGTCATGTACCACAATGTTCATTGCAGCTCTATTTACAATAGCCAGGACATGGAAGCGACCTAAGTGTCCATCAACAGACGAATGGATAAAGAAGATATGGCACATATATACAATGGAATATTAGCCATAAAAAGGCACAAAACTGAGTTATTTGTAGTGAGGTGGATGGACCGAGAGACTGTCATACAGAGTGAAGTAAGTCAGGAGGAGAAAAACGAATACTGTATGCTAGCACATATATATGGAATCTAAAAAAATCAAAAAACAAAAAAAATGGTTCTGAAGAACGTAGGGGCTGGACAGGAATAAAAACGCAGAAGTAGAAAATGGACTCGATGACATGGGGAGTGGGAAAGGGAAGCTGGGACGAACTGAGAGAGTGGCATGGACATATATACACTACCAAATGTAAAATAGATAGCAAGTGGGAAGCAGCCACATAGCACAGGGAGGTCAGCTCAGTGCTTTGTGACCACCTAGAGCGGTGGGATAAGGAGGGTGGGAGGGAGACGCAAGAGAGAGGAGATATGGGATTTTTGTATACATATAGGTGATTCACTTTGTTATACAGCAGAAACTAACACACCACTATAAAGCAATTATACTCCAATAAAGATGTTAAAAAAAAAAAAGAAAGGAAAACAAGGTAGCATTTAAATATCTGGATCGGGACTAATGCTACCAGACAATTGGACAATGAGAAATCATTTTAGATGCCTAAAAGCACCTTATCTAAGGTTGAGAAATAGACTATTATTTTTCCCTCTGAATTTGCTCAATAACGTGCTGACATAATTTCTTTGCTGCTTTTCAGAACTCCTTTCAGAAAATGTAAACTTAAGCTTTCGTTTTTAAAAAATTATAATATGATCTAGAAATCTGATGGTACATGGAGGAAACTTGGTACCAGTTCTGTTTGTTTTGATATAAACTCTTGTTGCTAAGTAATTCCCATTTATGTTTGTAAATGCATTTGAAGGAATTTCTTTAAAACAAGTGACAGATGGTTTTATACCATCCCTAGAAGCTTTTTGGGGAAGTTCATGGATATCATAGATGCCTTTGAGTTGGCAAGAGAAGCTAGGGACCCTTGGAAAAGGCAACTAAACCTTAAATGTTTGCTTGCTGTTTCAGTTTAGGATTCCCTGAAGTTTGACCATGGACCTCAGTTTGGCTTACCTCTGCTCCAGACAGATTTCAAACAGCAGCAGCATCACTAGAGTCCCCACAAAGGCCATGGCCTGACTTAACTCTTATTTTTGAGCAGTTGTGCATTCGTTATCACGAAATACTCTGCAGGGGAATTTCAGACACGAGGGATTATTGGATCAGTGCTTTCACCAAGTGTTTAATCCTGAATTTTCTACTTGATTTGTATCATTATAGTCAATGCTGTTTTCATCTGAAACGTTTTTGTTTAAGCTTTCTTCTGAGGATTTGTTGTGCTTTTTCTTTCTTTGTGAAATGCTTAAAACTACTTCTTAATAGTATGGGATGGTGGGGTCCCACTGAGCAGATGGCTGATACAGTATGTGTTAATCCACCTGGTTTTTTGCAAAGGGCATTTTATAGGTTAACAAAATGAATGTCCACTATGATTTCTGTGGTAGCCTGAAGAGGATATGACTTTTAATCTTTGCTTCACATTAGAGACTTTATTCTTTTGACAAATTAGAAAGACATGCTACATATTTTTCTACAAATTAGTTATCAAGTGTTTGGATATTTTCAGTGATGAAGTTTGATCCTCATTTTCACAACCAAAAAAAATTACTCTCAGCTTTGGAAGTTAATCTGTCTTTCCTTGGGGGGCTGATAGGCAGATGGCACCTCACCTGAAGCTGTCCTCATAGTCTTTGATCATTGCTAGGTACAGTGCTCTGTGAGCATGTAAAATGGAAATCTTTGAACAGAAAGCTAAATTGCTCAGATCCTTTTGGTTTTTAGGAATGAAGAAAAAATATCTCATAGGATATAATCTTCCAACTTACTGGTTCTAATAAAATCTTTCTGACATAAGTGCTTACCACCAGTTCTAATACCTTAGTAATTTTCATTTCAGTTTATTAAAGAATAAAATTTTACATGCACACAGATAGGAGCTTTCTCTATAAATATTCCTCCAGAAAAGAGCAAATTGTGCCATTGTGTTGCTGGAACACACCTCTGTTTCACATCAGTGCTTGTAATTATGTGCATGAGAGCAGATACTGGTTTCTTATATGTAATAATTAATATAACAGCTTAGAGTGTATGCCCAGGCTTTTGGGGGGTAATATCAGATAGAAGTTGCTTTATTGTCCTTCATTTGCTTATAAAACCTGCTAATATAACATCTGTTGGCTGTATGTTTAAAACTAATGCATTTACTTCCTTTTATTCTCTTTTGCTATCCCTTTTCCTTTCTGCTTATCCTCCAAATTGCTGCTTTCACCCTTGCTCCAATCAGCTTGACTCTCAGGTCAGTACTTTCAGTTTTTCTTCTAACCGCCCTTCCCTCCTAAGCTCAATTTATTGCTTGCACTTGTGTAACAAATACATTTCTGAAATGGTTTTTCTCTGGCTACCACATTTTTTTTTCCATTTCATCCCATGCCTAGGGAAGGTTTATTTTATGAGAAGCCTGTATAGGTGGGAAAAGGAACAGAAGAAGATGAAAATAAATCATTGTTGGATTATTTGATACATTCTCTTCCTGGATTATAAAATCAGTAAGAGAAATCATTGTGAAAACTCCTGAGTGCGTTTCTCCTGAGCAGCTCAGAAAATTAGCTGCATGATGATAAAACATGGAGCAGTGGAAAAAACAAAAGTGCAGGATGCTAAATTTAACCTAGGAGAACAAAAGATTTGCTCGTGACACAGCAACTTAAAAGCTAAATTTAATAGTGCAAATCGTTTAGACTTTTCGCTTAATAAATCACTGTGTTTTGAAAGATTTATAATACTTTTTTTTAAAGTCACTTTTGAAAATTATCAGTGTGTTAGTAACATATTGTACACACATGTTATTTCCTGTCATTGTTTTGGTTTTAACCTTTTTAACTTCATTTTTATTAGCCATAAGACATACTTTAATTACCTAGGGCGAAGCATATGGAACAAAATGTAAAACTAGATTCATCGTTGACTGTGTGCACCCCAGTATTAAGAAGTGAAATGGACATTTTGTTTGAAAATGCATCCCAGGTTTGATTCCTCTAAGGCAGGGGGCCCAAGTCAATAACTGGTTCTCCTTTAAGTCAAGCTAGACTTCTCTTTCCAATAACAACATAATAATATCTAGTGATTTCTTTATAATTCAGTCAGTGAGTTTACTACAAGATGCTCATTGTGTGATCTGGGCTTACCCAGACTTCAAAAAAGATTCAAATTAAATTGGTAGCCAATATAGTTGCTCTTTTCAGAGGCAGGCTATATTATTTTCTTCTCTTTATTCAGGGTCTGCACCTCTTTTTTCTGTCCACTGCTATCATCTAAGCCAGCAGTGAATAATTTTAAAACAAGGCATCCTTCCCACACATCAATTTTGCCCCCTCCAACCACCCACTGCCTGCTCCCAACCCGGTGGTGGGGCTCATAGTCCTTCAAATTGAAACCACTTCTCTGCTGTTCCCACATACCACACAGGGTGTCCCACAGGAACTGCCTTGAACTTCATCACACTGAAGGAAGCCCATTCTCAATCGTTCCCCAAACAGAGATCTAAACAGAGATTAAAATTACGGCCCTACAGAACTGCTCTCACCAAAAACCTAATGACTGTTAATTCACTTTCTGGTGCCCTTATGTGCAGGAACAGACATCATAATGAGGGTGGGGAGGACAGCCTTGGCCACATGGCATCCAAACCCTTCCTCCAAGTTTTGGATTCGCTCATTTAAGAAGCTCTAAGCTTTTCTCCTTGCCTGTCTTTTTTTGTTTTCTTTCTCCTTTTGCCTTCCCTTTGCTACCCCTAATCTGTACCTGTTGATATTTAAGCCCTTGAGACCAGGGACCCCGTTCATTCTCACACCTCAGGCTCCCAGCCTTCAGATGCCGTCCACAGTTATTCTACTGTGTCTTTTATGTGCCAGGAACTGTGTTGTTCAGTATTTGGTTTTTTCCTATTGTGTAGTGAATGAATGTGAACTTAGACTGTCAGAAGATGGGCTGTAGGGTTAGGGTTTGGAGAGTTTGTGGGTAATAAGGGGTTCTCTGGACAAGGGTGTGCTGATTGCGTTTGATAAAATGTTCAGGCCAAGTCTAATGGGGAGAACTATAGTGGTCAAAAGAAGATTCAGACCATTTCAATATCATTTAACCTCTTGCCTCAGATGAACACGGTGGAGAAAATGTACAATCATTGCAAACTGTCTCTAGTTATATTTTCAGTGTAGGAAGAATTGGGCAGCCCTGCTCTTCTAGAAACAAGTCTATGGAGTCCTTGAAGCTTTCTGAGCTTTGACAAGTTTTCAGAGTTAACTATGCTTTTTGTCCAGCCACTTGCAGGTTTACCAGCTAAAATAAAATGAAATGTAACAATTGAATTGAATACACGATCTTTGGCCATTGTGCTTTCTTTACATAGCTCACAACTGAGTTACATATATTTGTGTATGCATACATACATATATAATATGTGTATACTTTTATCATATATATATTTTTTAATGTCTGATCATTCTTACCGTAAAAGTCTGTAGTCTGCCATGCACCTCTTTATCTCCCAATCTGAAATTGGAAAATTTCACTAACTCTTGGGTCTTTTCTATGTGCTGTGGACTCCATGAGAAATTCTCTCCTCCAACTACTTTTTAAAGTGACCTCATTTCTTTTTCAAACTCTATGTAGACTCTCCTGCTTTAAATTCAGGTAGACAGATGTTAAGTATTGGGTTTGGTAAAATGCAAATGTCATATGCTAAACCTGTTTAGGGTCTCACTCCAGAAAACTCCACTTTTGTCTCTACACACAAACCAGTGGGAAGCTGGAGGGGTATAGCAAGATCCCTGCATTGCACTCGGGGAGGGTTTATGTGAAATTTGCTCATTTCTAGGAACTATTTGTGAGGTTAGTATGTGACTTATGAGAGATGAGGTTATCTAGATAAATGTATGCAGCAGTTGACCAAAAAAAGGAATAGTATCCTTTGGGATTCAGTCCAAAATCCTGCCAGAGAATCAACCAAGTAAAACCAGAAGGCGCAGGCCTCTCCTGGGCTCTCCCAGCCTCCGATTCGCTTTGCATTCTGGGTTTCTTGTTTGTGCCTCCGATTCGCTTTGGATTCTGGGTTTCTTGTTTGTGCTTCAGTATACCCTCTTGGAGAGGAAGTAGCTGTCTTCAGAGTGGGTGTTTTGGGATCCTCCCTGCACATGTCTGGTGAGGGGCTGTTGGTGAGGGGCTGTGTGCATCTCCCTGGCAAGCAGGCTCGAGCGGATGGTTTGCGCCTGGCAGCAGGCGTGAGCTCATTGTTACAGTGTCACTTCAAACACTTCTACCAAAATCAACTCTTTGTGATGTTTCCCCAAAGCTGAACACTGCACTCTCAGTCCCTCATTCTTCTAGCAAAAGATGAAGTCACTGCTCCCAGACCTCAGAGGCCTGTTGCCCAAAGAAATCATGAAAAACACCTTGCCCAGAGCATCCTGCAGTGTTTTGCCCTTTGCTAGGGTCAGTTCTTGGCTCCATTCCCTCCACAAAGACAGAATAAGCACCTCCTGTGTGCTAGGCTGGGCACTACAGGCTGGCCTGGCATTTCTAAAAAATAGCTGGTGAAAAACTGACCAAAGTGTTTAAGAAATGCTATGTATTACATTCTCCATTTTTATATTCATGATGCACATTGATCCGAGTAATAATCGGAATAAGAGAAGTAGCAGCGGCAGTGATAACGTTGAACATTAACTAAATGGCAGCACTGATTTAATCTTTTTTTTTTTTTTTTTTGGTAGTATTTACTTCTCATAACAGCTGTATGAGGTCAGGACTGTCATTTCTTCCATGTTAGGGAAGAGGAAACTGGAGTTCATAAAAGTTACATATTTTGCTCCAGTTAATATAGCTAGTAAGTGAAGGTATTGGGGTTTCTCCCCCAAAAGCCAGTCCTTTCTGATATACTTTAAAAAAACTTTTTTGCTACTTCTGCTCCAGTTGCATAATAAAAACTCTGAGAGGCCTTTAGGAGGGAAACTTAGTGTGCAATTGTGTTTAATCTATGATTTCCCACATATAATACTTGTAGATTATATTCCATGAAGCATTTTGGGGGACTGCTGTCTGCTGTGCAGCCAGCCTCTTCCTTCACCCTGAGATTTGTGCCCTCCTTCCCCCTCCACCCCACCTCCTTTACCCTGAGCTGGTTCCTTGTGCACAAATCCTGCTCTGGCAGGGCCACCTCAGCTATCTTCTCTTCCCTGAGTGCCTTAGACAGAAGCACTTTCTCCCTGTCTTGATCTCCTCAGAGCTTTATCTAACCCTTTTCCTTGGCTTGTGTCATATCCTACCTTGAATTAGGGCAGTTAATCAACGCACTGTGTCTCCCGGTAGACAGCAGCCTCCTCTAGCGCTGCATGGGTCTCTAGCTGCATGCGGTGTTGTGTCACACACTGGAGGTGGCAGTCATACTCCTGAAGGTTGTTGAATGCATGACTGTTGAAGAAAGGAACTTCTGTTAGCTTCGTCTCCCCCCTTCTACCTTTTACTTGGTCCCCACAGAGATTTGCTATTTGCTGGTGGGCTCCTTCTGGAGGTTGAGTTGACTGCCCTGGATATCATATCTAGCTTCAGACAGGAAGCTCTAAGAAAAGATATGATTGGTTTTCTATCAAGCTGGATGCTTGAAAGTTCAAGAACAATTAAGACAAATAAAAGGGAAAAGATCTCTTTCTGAACTTACCTCATTTTCTCCTTCTCTTCCTCCTTCCTTTGTTCCCTCTTCCCTCCCTCCATCTTCCTTTCGTCTTCCCTCTCCCTCCCTCTCTCCCTCCCCTTCCCCTCCTTTCTTGACTATTCATTAAACTCCTTCTCCATGCAAGGGTCTGTGCTGGGTGTTGAGGATATAGAATGACCCCTCCCCTCATTGAATTCAAAGACCAGTACTTCCTATAAGGAAGGATTTGGCCACTTATGAAAAATAGTTTGTGCCATTTATACTAATAACTGGAAAAACTGGGTTTCAGGTGTTTTTAAAAATTCGTTTTCCTGTTGCCTTTGAAGGGGTTATCCACAGGTCAGAAAATCATTTCCCTCTTTAAAACTGCCTTATACTAATGCTGACATTTCTGGTGAAGTGTCAGAAAATTTTATGCCCAAGCAGAACTGGTAGAAAGCCAGAAATCAATAGATTTTGCTTTGGGTGCAAATATTTTATTGGGGATGGAAAAAAGTTGTTTTCTCTGATTTACAGCTCCTGCAAATATAAAGTGGGTTCTGTATTTAGAAATGGTTTTGAACCTTTGAGATGTAGCCAGGGGTTGGTTCTTGCACCTTTCCGACCTGGCCTTGGTGGGACTTGCCATGGCTAATGTTTTGCTGAGCCAGTTCCAATTTGTAGAACTAAGGCTTAAGCTCTGTATTATTTTTACTTTTTAGCTTCTGCTTAAGTTGCTGCTCTGGCACTCTATCCGTACCTTCCAGAATAGTGAAAAAGACTGAAGGAATACAATTTGCATTGTAGTTGAAATATTTTTGTAGTGCAGTGTGTTTCTGAGGTTCCTTGAAATGAGTAAAACCATTCTCAACTTGCAAATCTGTTAAAACAATGACAACAATAAAACAACAGGAAAATCAAGAGAGAGTGCCAGGTAAGCCTATTAAGTCCAGGCCTCTGAATAAGAGATGTCATATTGGTAGAGGTAACGATACATTTGTATTTTTTTCAAAATCTTTCCTTTTCTCTTTTCCTCCCCTGCTCCTGGCTTTTGCTTGGTGCTACCATATGGATGAATATCAGCAACTAGTAAATCTCTCAAGATATGTTAGCCTTTTCTGTAAATGTTGAGAAGGGGAAGGAGTTAAAAAAAAAAAGTTTCTCAGTATTATTATAAATCACTTTCTAGAAAAATAATACCTTGTTTCCTTTATATGGCTTTTCTTATGAAATGTGAATTCTGTCACTTCATTACCCACAATACCAGCTTGAGTTGTAGGGAAACCTATCCAACTAGTGACTGGGACTTTCTTCCATATTGGGTAAAGGTGCTTGGACTTTTCACACTGCATAATGTCACATTTTTGTGAAGCCTACGTTTTGGGAGTACCTGTTTAAAAATGAGTGGATACTGTGTGTGTTTCTCTGAAGAAACTACTTTGTTGTTGGTGTATCTCATAAAGGCTTTGGAAATTTTCTTTTTAGGGAATTCTGATGATTTCAGTATTTGCCAGTCTTTTATTTTACTGTAAGTTTAATGAATACTAAATACATGAAAATTATTTATAATAGTAAACTAAATAAGTATGAAAACTAGAGTAGAATAGTAAGGCAGAAATTGGCTGATTTTGCTTTGGGTGCAACTATTTAGTAGAGATGGAAAAAAAATTGTTTTTCCTAAATCACAGCTCCTGCAAACATAAAGTGGGTTGTGTAGAACCATTTTTGTAGAAAAACTTTAATTCTAGAAACTATAGAGTGGGTCGGGAAATGGAAACAGATTTCCCCTTGAAGAACCTCTTTTTGCTCCTTTTTCATTCCAAGGAGAGTGAGACTTATATATTAACTCCAGCTTGCCCATTGATCTTTTCTTCCAGTTTTTTTTTTCTAATTGGTAACATTGTTAATATAAGTATTAACATTATTGGTATATACAGCTGAGTGTACAATAACTTAAGATTTACAGTAACTTTTTCAAGGAAAACTGAAAGTGTGTGATTCTCACGGTGTGTTGAAGAACTGTACTGTTTCTTGTAAGACCCCACACATAACTGTGATGATATAATGGTGAATATAAGCAACTCTTGAGACATTTTAATGTGGGGCGGGGGCAGAACTTCCTACAGAGAACTGCTTTGCCAAATTTTACTTCACGTCCTAGGAAAATCTCTTTAGAAAGTTTTGAGAATGTCATCACCACCTTTCTCAGATGGGAACGTGAAGTAAGGGAATAGTCTCTCCCTGGTCTTTGGTATTGGTTAACTGGAATATTCCCATGGCTGGACAGATCTCAATGTGATGTGTGAGTTGAAGTGTAAGAGAGTGGTTTTAAATTTAACTTCAGAACCCTCTGCTATTTAATCATATGTCAGTTTGATGGTTCCAAGGACAGCATGATATGTTGCTCACAGATAATTACCGTGGAGAGAATGAGTTGGTTATAATAACGAATAGCTGAAGAATCTTCTGATAACCTGCGATGAGTGGGCCTTGGTGAGAAACACTCACTGGGCAATTGGCACATAGGTGTCCTATCACTTTGGTGAGTGTGGGTGCTCTTCTGCTACCTAAACATGCAACATGCAGGGGCTTTTTAGGGATTCCTGAACAGATAAAAAAGCACTATTCTTGGATTTTGTGTGTGTCATCTATCCAAGACCTGTTATTACTTTTGTTAGCATTTCACTTATAATCCAGGTTTTTCAAACTGCTATTTGTTGTCAGAATATTACATGTAGAAAATTAAATAAACTCCATCCTAAGAAACAACATCAGCATTTCTGTGGCATGCCGGACACAAGTCCACATGTCTTTAAGCCTATCCCTGTGTCTGTAAAATGGAGACAATCATGTTATAGCTCACCTCTCATGAGCTTATGGTCAAGATACAGGTTGAGTGTGGAGCACAATCTGGCACATAGTAGATGTTCATTAAGTGGTGATGGTTGTGGTTTTCATGCTTATGGTTGTGTTGAAGGTTTTCCTGGTGAGAGTAGCAGGGGATTCGTGCAAGAGAGAAGTGGGAGATGATCCTGTCAAGGCTTCCTTTGCTTTCCTAGTCATAGGTAACTCAGTTGCCGGAATAAAGACTGTAGACTTCTTTTTTCCCCTAAGCCACTGAGGGATTTTGAGGGAAAGGTTGAAAACAATATCGTCCTTCTGAATGCTGAATGCTTTATTCCTGAGAGATATGAACACGTGAACTAGAAAATTCATGTCATGCTTATTGAAAAGTAATTTATCTCTCTATATACATACATACAAATTAATTTATTTAATACGTTTGTCTTATATAAGGATGTATTTTAGGTTTTTCTGGAACTAGGGAACTAGGTAGCCAGGATTCGGCCACAACCTTTTTGTATCCATGTATAAAAGTACCTGATATGGAGTTTAGAGGACAGGCCAAGTACCCAGGTGTGTTCCTTCATCCATTTATTTTCTTTATTCATTGATTTATTCACTTTCATCAAATATTAATTGTATATCTGCTCTGTTCCAGGTACTGTGGTGTAACTAAAACTATTCGCGGAAGGAGCATCTAGAGAGATGGAAGCAAATTAATAGGATTTGTAGTGTATTTATGCATGTGTCGTAATGTAATACACACTGTTCTGCACCTCAATTTTCTTTATTTTAATCAAAATATCTTTACAGATCTTCCCATATTCATATATAAAAGTTTTCTATTCTTTTTTTACCTCTATGTACTGTTCCATTGTACCTCCTAAAGGACTTACAGATTGTTTCAAATCTTTTCCTCTCATACAGACTGCTATAATTAATAAGTGAATAGACTTAATTTCATACATGTATGTATATATATGAATATATCTGTAGGATAACTTTCTAGATGTGGAATTACTAGGACAATACATTTCTAGTTTTGCTAGATTTTGCTAGTTGCCTTCTACAGAGACTAAACCATTACAGTCCTAGCAGCAGTATGTAAGAGTGCCTTTGCTCACATTAACTCTGTCAGTGCAGTGTGGTTTGCAATCTTTTTGATCTCTGTCAGTATGGAAGGTGAACCATGGCATTTAAGTGCCTTGTGAAGTTGTGCATCTTTAAGTATGTTTATAATTTGTCGTATTCTTTTGTTGGTCTTTTTCTTACTTATTTGTAGAAGCACTTTATATAATTACAAAAATGACCCATTTGTCTTTGATTTGAGTTTTAATTGCTCCCCCCTGCTAGTTTGTCTTTTTTTTGCTAATAGTGGTTTTTGTTACACAGAAATGTTAAAAATATTTCTATGTAGTCAAATGTATTCAGTCTTTTCTTCAATGTCTTCTGAAACTTGTGTCATAGTTGAAAACCTCTTCCACACAAAAGAGTATAAGAACAATTGTCCTGTGATTTCTTTTGGTATTTTTATGGTTTGATTTTCTATATTTAGTCTTTAGACCATCTGGAATTTATCTTACTCTAAGATATGAAGTATGGATATAACTTAATTTTTTTCTAGGTCAAGTGAAGTTTAAATATCACTTCCTCCATTTGCCTTTAACTGGAGCTAGCCCAGCCCAGGTTAGGTTTGTCTCTTACAAATTCATGTAACTTCCCACTAGAATATGAAGCACAGCCTTAATTCTTGTTCAACGTTTGTCTTTTAGGCTAGGGTGGAACTTCCATCTGGAAAGGACCTGTCTTTAATTCATCCAGTGTCTGTAAAATAGTAGACACTTAATAAATATTTATGAAATGAATTAATAACACGAGTCGTAAAGATCTGAAGTTATGAGGAGGTAGAAATTATGACTAACCAGAAGCTATGGAAAAGACGTGCAGAGTGGAATGTGAGCCATGGAGGCTCACATAGAGGGGAACCGAGTCAACAGGGTGGTGGAAGATTAGCCAGCCCTTGCTATACAGGACAACAAAGCAACCCTGTGTCAAGAGTCACCTTGGACCTCAGATGGCTTTCCCTTATCCTGCTTTGTGAGACCCAGCCGGGATATCATTTTTTTTTTTTTTCTTCATAGGAAGCCTAACTTCTCAGCGTTCCCTGGGTTCAGTGAGACTTACCTACATGATTGAGACTCCTGCCTAACAGTTGCAGGATGTAGGAACAGGTGTGGAAAATATGTCAGGAGCTAAGAACAGAAAGGTTTTGTCCAGGCTGTGTTTTAGATGCTTTAGGATAGCTAGGTAGGCCTGTCCAGTAGGTAGAGTGGAATGAAAAATCTGGAACTGGATAGTTGAGGCATTACCCATGGAAGAGTGTGGCAAATTCTATACGAATGTCATGGGCATTCACAAGAGGGAGGGGTCGGGGAAATTTCTATGAACATGATGATATTTGTACTGGAACATAAAAATGGAAAATATTTTATCAGATGTAGAACTAGGTGGGGAGCATGATCAAAGATAGCAGAGGTGGGAAGGTACAAGCCATGCTCAGAAGAGAGAATGGGGTTCTACAGCTTAGGCTCTGGAGTAGGGGGAAGGGTGAACAATAAGGGTTTGCTTGGACAGGGAAAACCTTGAATACTTAGCTAAAGATTTTGAATTTTTTGAGCCTGGGAAGAGCATGGTCAGGAGTATCTTAAAGAATGATTAATTCTGTAACATCTCTGTTCTGGAAGGGTAGGCAGTAGACCAAGCTAGAAGGAACAACAGCACTGAAATAAGGTGGGCACTAGAGGTTAGGAGGAGGCAACAGGATAATTAATAAAACAAGGAAACAGACAAAACACAAAAATCAGCAGCCTGAATAGTTTAACAAGAGCCAGCAGGACAGGAAAAACCAGCAGATAAAACCTAGCTACTATGATAGCAGGAAGGAAATCAAGGTGTGGTGGCAGATATTTTGCTCAAGCAGTCTGTAGTTGTAACTGTTGCTGTTACAGCAACAGAAATAAGAAAAGACGTAATTGGCTCCTTATTTGGTGCTAGGCATGGTGCTGTGCATCCTTCAAGGTTTATCTCACATTTTCTTTATACCAACTCCAAGACAGTAGGTGCCATTTGTGAAATTATTGGTCTCATTTGTGAAATGAAGACAGTAAGGCTCAGAAAAGTTAAGTAACTTGCCTGCTGTCACACAGCTATTGGTGGAGCCAGGATTTAAACTCAGCTGTTGTGATTCCAGAACCCAGAAATCACTGGACACAATCACTGTGTCCTGTTCTGCAGCGAGACTTTTTGTGCTAGGATAAATTGGTTTGGCCCAAGAACTCCTGATACCATAGGGACCTCTCTTTAATGTGCTTCTTTTGGGATGGAAAGCTATTTCTATAATACAAAGGATTCCAAACACTGATGAAAACGTCTTACAATGGAAGTTGAGAAGCTGTTTGTGTTGGCAGTTCTAGCAGCCTTTTTTGAGCTGCTGGTCTGAGTCTTCACCCTCTCTTGAGCAGGAATGTGGAATTCCTTTTTGAAGTGAGTTTGAGGGGGCCTGGTGACTTCGCCTCTACAGAGGCAACAGCAGCTTTGTATGTTGGAGACAGTCATCAGCTCTGGACAGGTTTCAAGAAATGTGGACAGCAGAGATGGGGAAGACCTCAGGCCATCCATCCTCCTGCCTGCTTAAGGCAGTTCCTGGTGGGGAATTCTGGGGAAGCAGCCAAGAGAAAAGATATATTTCCAAGAGGGGTTTTCTGCTTCTTCCAGGAATCATTCTTGGGAGGGTTTTTCATGGCCCCACACAGTATAATCAGAGAATCCCAGCAGCATAAAAGCTGAAAAGAAATGAAGGCCTTTTCTGTGATATATGAAGATGTTCCTTTTGGAAAACAGAACAACTCCCTGGTAGAGAGACGGTCTTCTCTGCAGCACAGTATCTGCATCTCCCTTGATCTTGTCTCAGACAAGTGGGAAGGTTGGCAGCACTTAACAGAAGCTGAGAATTCAAACTCATGTACTAGTGCCCTTGTCCAGGCAGTAAACATACTGTGGAATCATTTCTTCCTCATCATAATGTTAGGTCAGGGTAGATATCATGCCATCAAAATGCAAGGTCTTCCTCCTACAGAGCTCAGATTTTTTTTTTTTTTAACTTTTAAGCCTTAAACTTTTAAGCTTTAATGACTTCATCTGATAGGATCTGTGTTGGCTTCTCAGTTCTTACAGCTGCTGGGGTGAGGGGAATTTCTTCTCTGCTTGTTGTTTGTCAGTTTATTTGGTTTACCTTCTCATCTCTCGTAGCCTTTTTACTTTTGTCCAGTGCTCTAAAATTAAGAAGTTTTGGATAGAGTGAATAACATAGCTTTCTTCAACTTCTCTAAATTTTAAGTGTTATTGGCAGATTGTTATCATACGATCAACTAAGTTTTAAAAGCACACTAGACCTTTAAAAGACCCTATATTTTTAATGTAATTTGGAAGAAAGATAATTCTAACTGCCCTTCTTTGAAAACTTTGCTGCCATTCATTCAGTACTTTCCGTGGGGCCAGGTTCTGTACAAAACACTGATGTGAAATATTTATTTTAATCTCCACAACGATGCTGTAAGAAGGATAGTAATAATTTACAATAGGCAAATGAGTAAACTGTGGCTTAGTGAGTTTATTGGTAACCTTCTCAAGGTCACTCTGGATTTGAACCCAGAGTTCTTGTTCCTCAAGAACAAAGGACATGTGGATACAAGCACACATGGATGCTCCCTTGCGTGACATAATAAAAACAATTAAAATGTTTTCATTGTGAAGGCAATGGGGAACAGGATTGTGTTTTAGAAGGATGCTTACCTTGTGTTTCCAATATAACCACAATTGGACTCATCACCCTTTCCTTCACCCATCCTCCCACTACTCCATCTACTTAGCATTTACTCTTGGAACTGGTACAACGTTCGGCTGTGTTAAGATAGAAACCTTGCCTCATGCCTCATCGTGCCTCATCCCTCATTGTGTCTAATCCATCCCATTTCATTTCTCTCATTTCCTCTCTTCCTTCTCGGCGCTGTTATCCTCGTGGGTCAGTTGGACTATACAGTAGCCTCCACAGTCACAGTCTGCCCCCACCCTCTACTCCAGAGAAAATCAGTGAGGCAGCACCCCCTGCCTAACAGCCCTTGCTGCCTCCTCACACACTGGGCAAAATAGCAAACTCTATGCCTGGCTTATAAAGTCCTCCACACTCTAGCCCTGGGTTGCTTTCAAGTCTTATCTTAAAGCCCAACATACACACACAGCCCCTCCACCTCCTCATTTTCCACCTGCTTGCATTACTGAATTTTTTCTTATTCCCTACACTTGCTAGACCTTTCCCATCCCTCTACATTTGCGCATACTCTTCCCATTGCTTAAATGCCCCCCCGTTTCTTCCTCATTTTGTGCAAAACTCCTACTCATCTTTGAAGTCCCAATTCACATGTCACCCTCTGATTTCTCTTAAAAATCAGTAGTTCCACCTTGTGTTCTGACAGCACTTATTTAATGTTGCAAAAGCAGTTTGTTATTTTCCAGCTACATGTTTCTCCCTTCTACGAGACTTTGAACTGTCTAATGGTAAAGAATTTCCTTTTCATCTTTGTGTCTTCTTTTCCTGGCACATAGTTATTGCTCCATAAATATTTGTTGGATGAATAGATGGATAAATGGTTGGAAGGATGGGTGGGAGGACAGATAGACAGATTGGCAGCAGAGAAGCCAGATAGGAGCTATTTCAGTGTCTGGATAAAGAAATCAAAGGCATGAGCTAAGATGGCAGCAGTAAGAATAGAGAGGAGGTAACTGCTTTGATAGACTTTTAAATTAAATGAAAATGGCTGATTGTGGTGATCCATTGCATGTGAAGTGTTAGGAAGACGGAGGACTTACTCCTCCTTTACTCCCAATCTTGGATGACTTTGACGGAGAAGAAACTGCAAAAGAAGCAGGGTGATTTTGGACTCTGGAGATGGGACAGTTGAGAATTTAGTTTTGAATATATTGAGATTCTGTGTGGGATATCCTGGCAGCGTTGTTCAGTGAACATTTGAAAATTTGAGAAACTGACAGATTCTTGCTCTTCCAGAGGGTGGGATTGCAGGTTGTTGCCTGGCATTCCCTCTTTCAGCTCCACCATCTCACTCCAGTCTTTTTATCCACACCCCAGTCTATATGTTCCTTACATGGAAAGATGTCCAAGATCTATTGTAAAATATATAACATTGTCTGTTGTATTTTCAAAGGGGGATATGTGTCTATTTGTGCGTTATGCATAACAAATTTCTGGGAAGATTGGCAAAACCCCCCTAATAGTGGGAGTGGTCATTGGGGCAGGTGGAGAGGGAATATAACTTTTCTTTTTATAAATTCTTTTGTACTATTTAATTTTTTAATTACTAGCATGTATAATTTTTAAATTAAAATATAATTCATATACCATAAAATTTACTCTTTTTTTTGTTTTGTTTTTTTGGTACGCGGGCCTCTCACCGCTGTGGCCTCTCCCGTTGCGGAGCACAGGCCGTGGACGCACAGGCCCAGCGGCCATGGCCCACGGGCCCAGCCACTCCGCGGCATGCGGGACCCTCCCAGACCGGGGCACGAACCCGCGTCGCCTGCACCGGCAGGCGGACCCCCAACCACTGCGCCACCAGGGAAGCCCAAAATTTACTCTTTTAAAGTGTATAAATTCAGTGGTTGTTTGTGTATTCACAAGGTTGCTCAATGATCACTCTTATCTTATTCCAGAATTAAATTTTTGTCACCCCAGGAAGAAACCCATATTCATTAGCAGTCACACTCATTTCCCCAGTTATTTCCTCCCTTCCCTCAGCCCCTAATCTACTTTCCCTCTCTATGGATTTGCATATTTGAAACATTTCATATAAATGGGATCATATAATATGTGGTCTTTTGTGACTGGCTACTTGCACTTAGCATAATGTGTTTGGAGTTCATTCATGTTGTAATATGTTTCAGTACTTCATTCCTTTTTATTGCTAAATAATATTCCATTGTAGGTATACCACATTTTGTTTGTTCATCAGCTGATCGACTTTTGGGCTGTTTGTAGTTTTTAGCTGTTATGAATAATGCTGCTATGAACATTCATGTGCAAGTTGTTTGAATACATGTTTTCATTTCTTCTGAGTATATACCTAGGAGTGGAATTGCTGTGTCATAGAGTAACTCTGTGCTTAACTTCTTGAGGAACTGCCAAGTTATTTTTCACACTGGCTGTGCTATTTTTACATTCCCACCAGCAACATATAATTGTTCTAATTTCTTCACATTCTCACCAACACTTGTTATTGTCTGCCTTTTTGATCATAGCCATCCTAGTATTATGAAGTGGTATCTCATTATGGTTTTGATTTGCGTTTCCCTAATGACTAGAGATATTGAATATCTTTTCATGTACTTATTGGCCATTTGTGTATCTTCTTTGGAGAAATGTCTATTAAGATCCTGCGCATTTTTAATTCTATTCATCTTTGTATTGTTGAGTTGTAAGAGTTATTTACATATTCTGGATACTAGACCCTTATTAGATATATGATTTCTTATATTCTTTTGTGTACTGGTAATTTTACATTTATATTTGCTGTGTTCTATTTAAAAAATTGTCCAATACACAATAGTTGACATTTTCAAGTAATTAATTGATATTTTAAATAATAAAATGATAATTTAAATAATAAAGTAATAGCTTTAAAAATTAGGCTCTCAGGGAAAGTAAGTGAATTTGTACTATTATAATTAAATATGTTGCTTACAAATAAATTACCAGTTGACAGTTTTACATTGGCACTACTTTTTCAAGGGTTCCATGAGGTAGGATTAGGAATGCTTTACCAAATATTAAGAACTTATTCAAAGTGTAATCTAGACCCCAGATATTCATACTCCTACAAACACACATGTGACCACTCATATCAAATAAATGCTTACTCTCTTTTGGTGAAGTCTTAGTAGCTACATTTGAAATGGACTTTATCTTGAATATTCACTTAGCTTTTGTCTATTGATATGACTAAACTTCAAAATTTGAGCTCCTTCCAACGAAATAATTTGCCCATTTTAAATGCTCAGGATATGGCCTCATTTTATAGTGCCATAAAATGAAATTTAAAAAGCCTCTCCAGAGAGCTGTGATTACCATTTCTTCTTTAGTTGTTAGCCAAGCTAATAAATATTCTTAGCAGTTCTGTCATCACATGTCATATAAAACTAGATCTAATGATCAAATCTAAGAGAGGATCCCAAGCACCACAGCCTTCTGTGCAGCTTGAGAGGAAGAAGTGATCCACCTGATCCATTAGACACTTGGATTTTCAGAAGCAAGGCTTAACACACCCTCCACCCACTCCAAGAAGGTGTATGAAGGGGCCCTTGAAAACGTTTGGCTTGCTGAGGATCGGCTGGGTGGCTGGCTGCTCAGAGAAGTGAAGTTATAACTGCATGGCCCTGGGGTGCTGTATGTCCCCAGTTCTTACTGAGGAAACACTTGGCTGTGATTAGAGATAGTCACATGAGCCTCTCTTCCACCATATATATGTATTTATTTTTCCAATTCCTGACCAGTGGCTTTCCAATCTTCCTGCTTTTCTGGCTCCCCAGCATCCTTCCTTGGGTCCTCCAGTACATGGCCTCTCTTTTCAAAGGTCTCCATTAAAGCCTGGGACCTTTCTAAAATTCTTGACAGCCAGTAATTCATAAAGGAAAAATGAATTAACTCCATTTTAGCATAGCTATAGGGCAAGAGGGTTGTTTGGAAGTGACTGCTGCAGGCTGTTAAGACAGCTACTTAGCTTTCAGGGCTGGCAAGAGAAGGATGAAAAGTAATGAGTTAACCTGCTAAGAATTTGGCCATTTTAATCATTAGAGTCTGGGTATACTTTGTCTCCATTTATACCGAGGGGGGAAATAGTTATCTTGATAAGCAGGGATTTATCTCACCCCACCTCTCAGTGGCTGCCTGGATTCAGAGTAGAATGGACTCCTTTATGTAGCAAGGGGAATGGGCATGCTTTGTATGAGTAAGAAAAAGGAAAAAAAGCCATTGGTATTTTTTCAAAGTTCTTATCAGCAAAGAGCATTACCGAGAAATCCAATAGGGTAGTGATGACATTCAATTTTATTTGTACCAGGAATGCACAGATGGCTGGAGTTAGCAGCGATTCATTTTTAGCACATATCTCTCATTAATGTTAGTGGGAATTACAGCAGACCTATCAAAGGGGCAAAATAGAGGAGCGTCTGTTGTATCAAATAAATGTACATCATTTTTGTGCAAAGGTCACATACTTTGAATAATTCCTTTCTGTAATTGTAACTTCCCGTAGTTAGTTTATTCTTCTTGCTGAATTTGTATGTTGTCATTGGTATTTTTAATGACCTGAAGAAAAGCATTTCAGCAAACTGCCCAGGTCTGAGACTTATAATTAGTCACTGCAGCTTGTGGGATCTTTTGTAAATAGCTCAGTCGAGATGTGTTTTTACATAAAAGTTCCCCTTGATTAATTGCCCAGGAAGTGCTTCCAGTTCGTAGAGATTTGTAAATCTGTATCATAAAGTATTCCATTCCCAACAGTTCAGTCAGTGAGAAACTTGTGATTTTTTTTAACCAGCGTGTGTTCAGGTGTTGCCAGTACTTTAATCAATTTCTACCAAACAACAATATACAAATTAAGTGCCAACAGCCAGGAATTATTTCACTTCCACATTCAGGACGGAAACAAATAGCCTGGCTTTCTAGAAGATCCAAATTAAAATGTAGTATTAAAAAAAAAAAAGAAAAGAAAGATCAAATGGAAAGAAAATCAATTAATTAAAAATGCAAACAACATAGGACTTGAATTCACTATGGTACAAAAATTTAGTAAGAATTTAACATATTATTTTCTAATAGGATGTTGCTTTCCTCATGGAGTGAACTTTGGATATGTTGAATTTATAAGGGCTTTCAGTTTCTTCCATTAGGAAAGAGGTAAATCTTTTTTGCTTCTGATCTCTTTGGATAAAGAAGAATTCTGATTTTATAAGGTGCAACAAGAAAGAATTTAGGATTTATACCAGCGAATGGACTTAGTAATAAGAATCACTGCATGGGGTGTAAAATCCAAGCTTGAGACCACTTAGCAGAGCAAAACACCTACTTTTTGCAAGTGAATTTATTTTTTTTAATGCTTTATCTTGAATCTTAAGTATTTTTACATTCATCTAATTAATATTGAAGGTGTTTTTCTCATAAAAGTAAAAAAAATTAATAGGATATTACCTACTTGTGTAGAAAGATCAGTTTATACAGTGTAACTTTAGTTATCCTTTCTAAATTACACTATAGCTATATTAAATAGAGTCATTTGTCACTATCCTGTAGGAATTTTATAAAACTATAAAACTTCAGTTATTCCCCAAACCTTAGCCATTCACTGGGTAAATGGTTTCCTTGGATGCTATATGAGGAATGTTAGAGCAGGCTTCCTCTAGTCTGTTCATCTGTCTTCACAGTCTTAGATGGTTTTTAGTCTCTTGTAGTGTCTTTTTATATAGCAGAGCCTTTGCCTAAAGGAGAGATGCCTTCACAGGCACTTCGCAGGAGTGTGTGTGTGAAATAAATAAATATGTATGTATATTGGTGTGTATGTTTATGTGAAATAAATATAAGTAGTATGTGTATGAACTAAATATGTGTGTACATATATATGTAGGTATATATGTGTGTGTATATATGTACGTGTGTATCTTCTGATGTGGGAAACACATATTTGCTGAGTTTTTTGTGGTGAGAAGAGAAGATGCTTGGAACTGCTGATGGGGAGTGGTGGTGACATGGTTTTGGGAAAACAGTCTTACAGCTGGGTAGTGGTGTTTTTGTTTGTTTTTAGTAGAAGGATTATCCTTGTTAGCTGTGATACGAAATTAGCAAGTGAGGTAATTGCAAGAATAGCAATGATAGGCTAGGAAAATAACATGAGTTTTGGAGTATAACAGATTGGGATGGAACTTAGCTCTGCCTCTTTCTAAATGGAAGAGTCCTCTAAGCACGTTGGTTACCTGCTCATCCTCATATTTCTGGTCTATTATAGGGATAACAGTACCTACATCGCAAAGTGGTCTTGAGGATTAAACGTGCACATTGTCTAGTCCAGAGATATGCTGATGAAATGCTACCTTCTGTAGCATGCATGCTTATGACCCTGAGTGTTTGTGGCTGCTCTGTGGGTTTTTTTAGATGGGAGAACATTCCTAAAAGTTGGGCCACCCTGCCTCTGGGAGCTCCAGAAGCATTGCCATCCAGATGGAAACTAGAAAGGAGATGAAAAACTGGATGCTCAGGATTTTCCTGTATCCCTCCTAGTAAAGATCCTATCACAACTCTAGTATGGAAGATGTGTCCCTTGAGGAAATAGACTGGGTCAGAAAAAGGGAAGCATGAGAAGGAAGGTTGATGATCCTGTGGTCAGGAATCTGCAGATAGGTTCTGGAGGAGGTCTGAGAGGTCACTCTCTTTCAGAATCTTCCTGAAATGACAGAAGTCTAGGCTGGATCTTGGTATTCTCTGATTGTTTTGGTTTGAGTAATTGTTATCAAGTAGAAGACCTTTTCACAGGGGCAATTGAGAGAACAGGAGTGCATTGATTCACAAAGAAGGACAGATGGAATAAAAGCTGCCCAAATGTATTCTGTGATTGTGAAGTGGCTGGGAGTTGTTCTAACTTATATAGCAGAGCTAAGTCCTGCTCCATAAACGCAGGGGGTCAAGAAATGCCACATCTTTATATCCTTATTACTTTTAAAGCAATTTAGATCAGACCCCAGACTTGACGCACATGACCAATGGGGCAGAGGCAGACGTGTGGCCCAAATGCCACCTCCTGAAGCCTTCAGTAGTCCCGTCACACTGCCTCCTAAGGTCTGAACTTTTAACTGTGAAGCTGAGATAACCCAGGACTTCAGATGGGTGCCATCTTCTTGGTGCTTTGTGAGTCCTGGGGCGTGGGGTTGAGGGGGATGGGGGCCTTCTTTCCAATAGCTTTGTCCAGCACACAGTATCCTTTAACAGGTGTCACTGAGTAAAGGTGTCTGTCCCCTACAGTAAGCCAGCCTGGATGTATGGAGAACCTAAGCCACTCTTACTGTTATTATTCTTTTCCTTATCATTAAAATTACTATAAGGTGGCATTTATAGATCCCTTACTATGTGCCAGGCATTCTCCATGCCTTATCTCTATCTTAGTTCTCCTTTGAGTAAGTACTGTTTTACTGTTCATATACTATTCTGCAGATAAGGAAAGTGATACAAGAAAAATAATTCACAGGTCCCAGGTCCTTCAGTGAAGAAATGGTTGATCTGAGATTTGAACCCATGCAATCAGGTGCCAAGGCATGGCTCTTAAGCTCACTCTGTCCCACTGTCACTTTGGCTTTGTTGCTAGCTGAAGCTACTAGAGCTGACCCAGGGCCCTCCAGATTCCACCTGGATGGCCTTTTGATGCTGCTTTTGAAGAGCAAAGGAGAGGCATTATTCTGCTTTCAAGCAGAATCCCCAGGTTGGTCAGGGCTGCAATTTCTTAAGGTGAAAGTGAAGGTCAACCATCTGCACGTCCCTGGGAATATGAAGATGCTAAACTACAGCAGAGGGTGTCTTACCTTAGTACTGAAGAAGGACACATTTCAAGAAGCTGTAATTGATGAAACCTGGGGACCAGCTTAGTGGCAACCAGACATAACTGCTTTTACCTCATAGCTCATCTGGCAATTCCCATTGATGCTGAGGATCTTAGACATGAGTGAGTGTGTGCAAGTCACTTAACTGCTCTGAGCAATAATCTCATCAGCCATACAGGGAAGACAGAGACATGGTTCTTGTTCCGCTTGTTCTTAAACGCTGTATCTATCATTTTTAGCTGTGGCTTTAGTGGTACCCAGGAACCTTTATTGTTTTTAGTTATGTGTTTAAAAATTAGGATGCTTTTAGGTAGTACAGGTGAATATTTGTATATTTTATTAGCTATGCCTCTTTGTACTAGAACATCATAACTTGCATGAGGCATGGCTTATCAAACCAAACATATGGTTACACTAATTCTTGCTTAGAAAGAATCCAAGGCTAAAAGGTATGTAAGGTAAAAATATTTAAAGAGAAATATTAAGTAAGTAATGCAGGTAGTGCATGGTATAGCAAAAATCATTGAGATGATACGCTAATGACTGAAGTTTGGGAAACCCTGATTAACACTATTATTCCTCAGACTTTGTACCTCAGAGCAATAATTCAGTGGGAAGATCCTGGGGGGAAAAGGGTTTGGATCAAATAAGTCTAATAAACATCCTACCGTATCCCTTTCTGGAGATTCACAGTGCACTTTATAATAGTAAAGGCTCTGAAAAGTCCTGCAGCATAAGAAACTAGTTCACATTTATTTTTGTGCTCTCAAGACTTATTTAATCCTAACCCTTATTTTCTTGTTTTCTGTTTTTGTTCTGGTAACAATTATTAACATCCTGCAGGGTTAGTGCTGACATAACACTGTTTGTAAATCACTGAGTTAAGAAAAACATCATCAAGTGAAACTGAAATAGGTGGCATTACAGTGTTGGATTTTGGAAGTGGTTAATTGTGTTGAGGCAATTGTGTGGGGAAGTGGTTCGTTCTGTCTTCTCATACAACTGGGGGAAAGTGGCTTACGCCCTCTTTGTTGATAATTCTGCCACTTGGTTATCCTTCATTGATTTTCACTTCATCCACCACCCACCACTGATTCTGTTTTACTCATTAGAGTAAAGACATTAGACTAAGAGTTACAAGAGGTTTGAGTTACGAGAAGAAGAGTGGAAAGAACAGGCGTTTATTTTTGCAGTGTGTTGTCATGGGGATAAATACTTGGGAAAGTATAAAGATGCATAAATTTCCATAACCCCTCATTGGCCATAAGTTAGGCCTTCCAGATGCCTTAGGTTACATTGGTGAAAATGGTTTGGAAAATGGAAAAATGAAGTCTGTTGGGTACATACTGAAGTAAATAGTCCCCAAGAAATGTTTGAAATTGGCAGTAAAAAACTGGGAAATCTTTTGAAAGATTAGCACAAACAAAATAAAATAAAGTTTTAAAAAATAATTAGCATATAATTGGGACATTGGTTAATGCCCAGATCTGTGCTGTCCAACATGGTAGCCACAAGCCTCATGTGACTATTTACATTTAAATTAACTAAGATTAGATAATCTTGAAAAGTCAGTTCTATAGTTGCGCAGTTCTACTAGCTGCGTTTTAGATATTCAGTAGCCACACGTGGCAAGTGGCTACTATATTGGACAGCATAGAAGTAGAACATTTCCATAATTGTGAAAAATTCTATTGGATAGGACATATGGTAGACAGAATTCTAACATGGTCCCCCTGATCTCTGCCCCCTGGTTTTCACACTCTTGAATAATCCCCTCCACTTGAGTGTGGGCAGGACCTGTGACCTACATCTAGCTAATAGGATATGGTAAACTGATAGATGCCACTCCCTACGCTAGGGTATGTTATATGGCAGAAGTGATGGGGTAGCACCCCCATGATAAGACTCTCCCTTGGCAGATTGGAGAGACAGATTCTCCTGCTGGCCTCCAAGAATCAAACAGCCATGTGAACTGCCTGTGGTGAGGGCCATATGGCAGGGAACTATGAGCAGCCTCTAGGACCTGAGGACAGCCTACAGCCAAAGCCAGTAAAGAGTTAGGAATCTCATTCATACAGCTGCAAAGAAAGGAATTTTTCCAACAACCTGAATGAGCCTGGAACCACATTCTTCTCCCTTTAAGCCTACAGATGAGAAACGCAGTCTGGCTAACATCTTGATTTTAGCCTGGCAAGACCAGGAGCAGAGGGACCAGCCAAGCTGTGCCTGGACTTCTGACTTACAGAAGCTGTAAGATAATAAATGTGTTGTTTTAGGCTGCTAACTCTGTGGTACTTTGTTAGGCATCAACTGATTTGGTGTTAGTCTATCTTTGGGAAGGTCTGATAAGCCATGCCTCAGATGGTCCAGATCCTAAAGAGAGTATAACTTACTTATTGAGGCTAGTGCTTTGCTCCCTCTTAGAAAAAAAAGATCGTAGCTCTCAAAAAAACAAGGAATATCTTGGTCTGGCCAGAATGCCCCATGTACTTTTGTGGCAAACACTTCCTAGTAATGTAGAGTAATATTTTATGATTTTTATATAGCATAATAGATAAGACCTTAAGCTTAGACATCATAGAAATGATAGTTCAAGTTACAGATCCCCTGCTTGTTAACTGTATTATGTTGGGCCAATTACTTAACCTCGCTAAGCCTCATTTTCTTCATCTATAAAAGAGGGATAAAAATACTTTTGATATAGGGATGTTGTTTTGTTTAACTGAGATTATATTTTTACAGTTCTTAGCACAGTGCCTGACACATGACATCGAGAAACAGAGGGTGCTTTTATTGTTCAGCAATATTTTAACATGGCTTTCTGACAGGAAATAATATAAATCCTGACACATTATTTCTGTACTCTAGTTTGGAAAATCAGTATGTAAGATTTTTATCTTCTTACGCCTTTGCTTTATTTTATGTCTGGGCTGCTACAGCCCTATTCCGGGTTGAATGCAATAAAAACAGATCTTGCATGCATGAAGTGCCCCTGTGCTCACAGGTTGCTTTCGCTGTATATTGTCTGGGCAAATCACCTCCAACCTCTGGCCAGACTGTGGAATGTTGGTTTCCGCCAACATTAGCCCCCCGGTGTTCAATTTTCACAGTTTCCATATGTTTTTTATAGTACCCCAAACTGTAAATACAGCTGGCACCCCACCAAACTGGCCGTAATGTGCCTATGTCCAACGGCGGAATCAGAGACTTTTATAAGAATACAGTACTCCATGGAATTGTGGCAGTTATACAAATGTTTTGTTTTTAAAATGTTCAGATTGCATATTTTTAATTTGAAAAGAAGTGAATGATATGCAAGGAGAAAATTTGAGGGGGGAACAGGGCAGGAGTTTTAATCTTAGGTCTGGGCTCTGTCTTGGGTTTGCCCCCGTGGTCCCAGAAGTTCTGTCCTAAGATCTGTTACTATCGTGCAACTGTCCTTGCCTCTTTGTTTTTTCTCTTACTTTCCATTTTTGTTGAGCTTCTACTTTCATCTTCACTTACTTTATCGTCTCCAAACTCTTAGTCTCCGATTAAATGTTTATACAGGAAGAAGAACCAAGCTCATTATGAGGCAGTGAAGTCCCAGGATATGAAATGCACTAAACATTTCTACTTGTGGAGGTAGACTCATCCATAAAACCTAATAATTTGTTCAAAAAGTGGTCACATTGAGGTTAACAGGTCCAGAGACCGGAAATTAATAGGGAAATTGCATGGCGGCGTCCTTGTGGGTTTTCTGTTCTGCCTCATAGCTGGGTCTTCATTTCAGTAAATGTTGCTGCCACCATGAAGTTTGAAGCTGTTAAACTCCCACCTTGCACTCCAAATCTCCCCTGGCGGAAAGCTAATATTCTTGGGTAATTATCTCATATGTATCTCTCCCTCTACAAGTCAACCAAGTTGCTGCCCAGGGCATGCAGTGAAGTTTGGTGCGGTGTGCCTTAAAGTAGATGGACTGCAGAACAGGGATTGTATCCTAAGAATGTCTGTTGCTACTCACTAGAGCTTTCTGGGGCTGCTTGGGAGAAGAGGTGGTGGGACAGTGGTGTGTAGGAACTCTGCAACACCCTCCACAGCCGGTTGGCACAGCACAGTAATTAAAGGGCTGCGGGTGGCCTCTGGAGCCAGAATGACTAAGAATTCTGCCTCTGCTGCTCAGTTACTCTGTAACTTTCACCTGTAAGAAGAATAATCAAAGGACCCACTTAATAGGGTTGTGAGGATGAAGTGAGCTAATATATGTAAGGTGCTTAGAACACATCATGTGATGTGAGCATTTGCTGCTGTGATTATTTGCTGCTGTGCTGGGTTCAGCAAACTCTGGCTCATGGACCAAATCCAGCCCTGCCATCTGTTCTTATAAATCAAGTTTTATTCGAGTACAGCAACACCCATTTGTGTACATGTTAATCTGTGGCCGCTTTCATGCTACAATGACAAAATTGAGGCAAAGTTGAGTATTGTTTACAAAGGTTATATAGTCCCCAAAGCCTAAGATATTTACTGGATAGCCTTTTACAGAAAAAGTTTGCTGATCCTTGTTTTCACTTTTATTTGTTTTTTTATTTTTTAATAGATTTTTATTGGAGTATAATTGCTTCACAATACTGTGTTAGTTTCTGTGGCACAGCAAAGTGAACCAGCCATATGCATACACATGTCCCCATATCCCCTCCCTCTTGAGTTTCCCTCCAGTCCTCCCTATGCCACCCCTCTAGGTTATGGCTAAGCACCGAGCCAATCTCCCCATGCTATGCGGCTGCTTCCCACCAGCCAACTATTTTACATTCGGTAGTGTATGTATGTCGATGCTACTCTCACTTCACCCCATCTTCCCCCTCCCACCCCATGTCCTCAAGTCCATTTTCTATCTCTACCTCTTTACTCCTGCCCTGCAACTAGGTTCATCAGTACCATTTAAAAAATTGTTTTAGATTCCATATATATGCGTTAGCATATGGTATTCCTTTTTTCTCTTTCTCACTTACTGCACTCTGTGTGACAGACTCTAGGTCCATCCACCTCACTACAAAGAACTCAGTTTAGTTTCTTTTTATGGCTGAGTAATATTCCATTGTATATATGTGCCACATCTTCTTTATCCATTCATCTGTCGATGGACGTTTAGGTTGGTTCCATGTCCTGGCTATTGTAAACAGTGCTACAATGAACATTGTGGTACATGTCTCTTTTTGAATTATGGCTTCTCAGGGTCTATGCCCAGTAGTGGGATTGCTGGGTCATATGGTAGTTCTATTTTTAGCTTTTTAAGGAATGTCCATACTGTTCTCCATAGTGGCTGTATCAATTTACATCCCCACCAGCAGTGCAGGAGGGCTCCCTTTTCCCCACACCCTCTCCAGCATTTATTGTTTGTAGATATTTTGACGATGGCCATTCTGACTGGTGTGAGGTGATACCTCATTGTAGTTTTGATTTGCATTTCTCTGATGATTAGTGATGTTGAGCATCCTTTCATGTGTTTGTTGGCAATGTGTATATCTTCTTTGGAGAAATGTGTATTTAGGTCTTCTGCCCATTTTTGGATTGGGTTCTTTGTTTTTTTGATCTGCATGAGCTGCTTGTATATTTTGGAGGTTAACCCTTTGTCAGTTGCTTCATTTGCAAATATTTTCTCCCATTCTGAGGTTTGTCTTTTCATCTTGTTTATGGTTTCCTTTGCTGTTCAAAAGCTTTTAAGTTTCATTAGGTCCCATTTTTTTTTGGTTTTTATTTACATTTCTCTAGGAGGTGGGTCAAAAAGGATCTTGCTGTGATTTATGTCATAGACTGTTCTGCGTATGCTTTCCTCTAAGAGTTTGATAGTGTCTGGCCTTACATCTAGGTCTGTAATCCATTTGGAGTTTATTTATGTGTATGGTGTTAGGTAGTGTTCTAATTTCATTCTTTTACATGTAGCTGTCTAGTTTTCCCAGCACCACTTATTGAAGAGGCTGTCTTTTCTCCATTGTATGTTCTTGCCTCCTTTGTTGTAAATTAGGTGCCCATAGGTGCATGGGTTTATCTCTGGGCATTCTATCCTGTACCATTGATTTATATTTCTGTTTTTGTGCCAGTACCATATTGTCTTGATTACTGTAGCTTTGTGGTATAGTTTGAAGTTGGGGAGTCTGATTGCTCCAGCTCTGTTTTTCTTTCTCAAGATTGCTTTGGCTATTCGGGGTCTTTTTTGTTTCCATATGAATTGTACAATTTTTTGTTCTAATTCTGTGAAGAATGCCATTGGTAGTTAGATAGCGATTGCATTGAATGTGTAGATTGCTTTGGGTAGTATAGTCATTTTCACAGTGTTGATACTTCCAATCCAAGAACATGGTATATTTCTCCATCTGTTTATGTCATCTTTGATTTCTTTCATCAGTGTTTTATAGCTTTCTGAGTACAAGTCTTTCATCTCCTTAGGCAGGTTTATTCCTAGGTATTTTATTCTTTCTGTTGCAGTGGTAAATGGGAATATTTCATTAATTTCTCTTTCTGATTTTTCGTTGTTAGTGTATAGGAATTCCTGAGATTTCTGTGCATTAATTTTGTATCTTGCAACCTTACCAAATTCACTGATTAGTTCTAGTAGCTTTCTGGTGACATCTTTAGGATTTTCTGTGTATAGTATCATGTCATCAACAGTGACAGTTTTACTTCTTCTTTTCCAATTTGTATTCCTTTTATTTCTTTTTCTTCTCTGATTGCTGTGGCTAGGACTTCCAAAACTATGTTGAATAAGAGTGGCAAGAGTGGACATCCTTGTTTTGTTCCTGATCTTAGTGGAAATGCTTTCAGTTTTTCACCATTGAGTATGATGCTTGCTGTGGGTTTGTCATATATGGCCTTTATTATGTTGAGGTGGGTTCCCACTATGACCATTTTCTGGAGAGTTTTTATCATAATTGGGTGTTGAATTTTGTCAGAAGACCTTTCTGCATCTATTGAGATGATCATATGGTTTTTATTCCTTAATTTGTTAAAGTGGTGTATTATATTGATTGATTTGCATATATTGAAGAATCCTTGCATCCCTGGGATAAATCCCACTTGATCATGGTGTATGATCCTTTTATCTGTTGGATCCTGTTTGCTAGTATTTTGTTGAGGATTTTTGCATCTATGTTCATCAGTGATATTGGTCTATAATTTTCTTTTTCTGGTTTTGGTATCAGGGTGATGGTGGCTTCGTACAATGCATTTGGGAGTGTTTCTCCCTCTGCTATTTTTTCTTTTTTTTTTTTGCGGTACGCGGACCTCTCACTGTTGTGGCCTCTCCCGTCGCGGAGCACACGCTCCGGACGTGCAGGCTCAGCGGCCATGGCTCACGGGCCCAGCCGCTCCACGGCACG
>NW_021703780.1:69751018-69760480 GCF_005190385.1 Monodon monoceros | reverse complement strand
TCTTCTCTATATGTTTTTTTGTTTTTTTTTGTTTTTTTGCGGTACGCAGGCCTCTCACTGTTTGTGGCCTCTCCCGTTGCGGAGCACAGGCTCCAGACGCGCAGGCTCAGCGGCCATGGCTCACGGGCCCAGCCGCTCCGTGGCACATGGGATCCTGCTGGACTGGGGCACGAACCCATGTCCCCTGCATCGGCAGGTGGACTCTCAACCACTGTGCCACCAGGGAAGCCCTTCTCTGTATGTTTGATAGAATTCGCCTGTGAAGCCATCTGGTCCTGAACTTTTGTTTGTTGGAAGAGTTTTAATCACATTTTCAATTTCATTACTTTTGATAGACCTATTTATATTTTCTAATTCTTCCTGGTTCAGTCTTGGAAAATTGTACCTTTCTAAGAATTTGTCCATTTCTTTGTGGCTGTCCATTTTATTGGCATAGAGTTGTTTGTAGTAGTCTCTTATAATCCTTTGTATTTCTGCAGTGTCAGTTGTGATTTCTCCTTTTTCATTACTAATTTTATTGATTTGCATCCTCTCCCTGCTAAGTATTTATAAATTTTGTTGATCTTTTCAAAGAACCAGCTTTTAGTTTTATTGATCTTGGCTACTTTTTTCCTCATTTCTGTTTCATTTATTTCTGCTCTGATCTTTATGATTTCTTTCTTTCTTTCTAAGGACTTTGGGTTTTCTTTCTCTAGTTGTTTTAAGTGTAGGGTGAGATTGTTTATTTTAGATTTTTCTTGTTTCTTGAGGTGAGACTGAATTGCTATAAACTTCCCTCTTAGAACTGCTTTTGCTGCATCCCATAGGTTTTGGGTCATCATGTTTTCATTGTCATTTATTTCTAAGTTTTTTTTTTTTGCGGTACGCGGGCCTCTCACTGCTGTGGCCTCTCCTGTTGCAGAGCACAGGCTCCGGATGCGCAGGCCCAGCGGCCATGGCTCACGGGCCCAGCCGCTCCGCGGCATGTGAGATCTTCCTGGACTGGGGCACGAACCCATGTCCCCTGCATCGGCAGGTGGATTCTCAACCACTGCGCCACCAAGGAAGCCCTAAGTATTTTTTTATATTTCTTCTTTGGTTTCTTCAGTGGTTTCTTGGTTATTTAGTAGTGCACTGTTTAGCCTCCCTGTATTTGTGTTTTTTACAGTTTTTTCCTGTAATTGAATTCCATTCTCATAGCGTTGTGGTTAGAAAAGATGCTTGGAGGCTTCCCCGGTGGTCCAGTGGTTAAGAATCTGCCTGCCAGTGCAGGGAACATGGGTTCAAGCCCTGGTCTGGGAAGATCCCACATGCCGTGGAGCAACTATGCCCATGTGCCACAATTACTGAGCTTGCGCTGTAGAGCTCACGAGCCACAACTACTGAGCCTATGTGCCACAGGTACTGAAGCCTGCGTGCATAGAGCCCATGCTCCGCAACAAGAGAAGTCACCTCAGTGAGAAGCCTGTGCACTGCAATGAAGAGTAGCCCCCACTCGCTGCAACCAGAGAAAGCACACATGCAGCAACGGAGACCCAAAGCAGCCAGAAATAAAATAAAAAATTAAAATAAAATTAATTTAATAAGGAAAAAAAAACATTCTTGATACGATTTCAATTTTCTTTAATTTTCCAAGGCTTGAATTGTGACCCAAGATGTGATCTATCCTGGAGAATGTTCCATGTGCACTTGAGAAGAAAGTGTATTCTGCCACTTTGGGGTGGAATGTTCTATAAATATCAATTAAATCTATCTGGTCTATTGTGTCATTTAAAGCTTGTGTTTATTTATTTTCTGTTTGGATGATCTGTCCATTGGTGTAAGTGGGGTGTTAAAGTCCCCTACTATTATTGTGCTACTGTCAATTTCTCCTTTTGTGGTTGTTAGCATTTGCCTTATGTATTGAGGTGCTCCTACGTTGGGTGCATAAACATTTATAATTGTTATATCTTCTTCTTGGATTGATCCCTTGATCATTTCATAGTGTCCCTCCTTATCTCTTGTAACAGTCTTTATTTTAAAGTCTATTTTATCTGATACGAGTATTGCTGCTCCAGCTTTCTTTTGATTTCCATTTGCATGGAGTATCTTTTTCCATCCCTTCACTTTCAGTCTGTATGTGTCCCTAGGTCTGAAATGGGACTCTTGTAGACAGCATATATATGCATCTTGTTTTTGTATCCATTCAGCCAGTCTGTGTCATTGGATTGGGGCATTTAATCCATTTACATTCAAGGTTATTATCAATATGTATGTTCCTATTACTATTTTTTTTTTTTTTTTTTTTTTTTTTTTGCGGTACGCGAGCCTCTCACTGTTGTGGCCTCTCCCGTTGCAGAGCACAGGCTCCGGACACGCAGGCTCAGTGGCCATGGCTCATAGGCCCAGCCGCTCCGCGCCATGTGGGATCTTCCCAGACCGGGGCACGAACCTGTGTCCCCTGTATCGGCAGGCAGACTCTCAACCACTGTGCCACCAGGGAAGCCCCTATTACTATTATCTTAATTATTTTGGGTTTGTTTTTGTGGGTCTTTTTCTTCTCTTGTATTTCCCACCTAGAGAATTTTCTTTAGCATTTGTTGTAAAGCTGGTTTGATGGTGCTGAATACTCTTAGCTTTTGCCTGTCTGAAAAGCTTTTGACTCCTCCATCAAATCTGAAAGAGATTCTTGCTGGGTAGAGTAATCTTGGTTGTAGGTTTTTCTCTTTCATCACTTTAAGTATATCTTGCCACTCCCTTCTGGCCTGCAGAGTTTCCGCTGAAAAATCAGCTGATAACTTTATGGGGATTCCTTTATGTGTATTTTTTGTTTTTCCCTTGCTGCTTTTAATATTTTTTCTTTGAATTAATTTTTGTGGTTTGATTAATATGTGTCTTGGTGTGTTTTCCCTTGGGTTTATCCTGTATGGGACTCTCTGTGCTTCCTGGACTTGGGAGACTATTTCCTTCCCCGTGTTAGGGAAGTTTTCAACTATAATCTCTTCACATATTTTCTCAGACCCTTTCTTTTTCCCTTCTTCTTCTGGGACCCGTATAATTTGAATGTTGGTGCATTTAGTGTTGTCCCACAGGTCTCTGAGATTGTCTTCAATTCTTTTCATTCTGTTTTCTTTATTCTGCTCCCTGGCAGTTATTTCCACCATTTTGTCTTCCAGCTCACTTATTTGTTCTTCTGCCTCAGTTATTCTCTTATTGATTCCTTCTAATGTATTTTTCATTTCAGTTATTGTGTTGTTCATCTCTGTTTGTTTGTTCTTTAGTTCTTCTAGATCTTTGATAATCATTTCTTGTATTTTCTCAATCTGTGCCTCCATTCTATTTCTGAGATTCTGGATCATCTTTACTATCATTACTCTGAATTCTTTTTCAGGTAGACTGCCTATTTCCTCTTCATTTATTTGGTCTTGTAGGTTTTTACCTTGCTCCTTCATCTGTGACATATTTTTTTGCTGTCTCATTTTTTTTTTTTTAATGCATGGTATTGTGTTCTTGTCTTACTGGTTGTTTGGCCTGAGGCTTCCAACACTGGAGTTGGTAGGCTGTTGGGTAGAGCTGGGTCTTGGTGCTGAGATGAGGAACTCCGTGAGACCTCACTCCGGTGATTATTCCCTGGGGTCTGAGGTTCTCTGTTAGTCCAGTGGTTCTGACTTGGAACTCCCACCACAGGAGCTTCGGCCCGACCCCCGGCTCATGAACCAAGATCCCACAGGCCGTGTGGGGTGGCAAAGAAAAAAAAAAAGAGAAGGAGAGAAAAAGAACAAAGTGAAAAATAAAATTAGACTAGGAAACTAACAGATATCTTAGAAAGAATATAAAAATAAAAATATAGATGAATAAAAAACTGGAAGGTACATCAGGACCACAATAGTGAAAAAGAGGAGGAGGGAAAAGGAAAAAGAAAGGGGGGTGAAGGCCTTGGCTGTGAAGGGTGGGGCCTAAGCAAGGGTGAGGTTTGGGTGGTGGGTGGGGCCTATGCTTAGTACCCACAGGGCTGGAAAAGGCCCTGGGGTCTGTGGGGGTGGGGCTTAGGCTCAAGGAACAGAAGGGACCCAGGCATGCCCCCCACCCGTGGTGTCAGAGGGTAGGGGACCTCACCTGGGAGCCCAGCAGGGGCTCCTGGGCTTCCTGGGCTAGAGTGAGCAGGGCAAACGCCCTCCTCTCCTCTCCTGCTCCTCCGGGCTGGGAGGTCCCCTCCCACCTGCTTCTTCTGGTCTCCAGGGCCTCCTTCCTATGCCCCCAGGGACCCACACAGTCAGGAGGGGTCTTTGGAGGGCTAGGGACCAAGCCTGAGAGCTCAGCAGTCTCCCCGGGCCTGAGTGGGCGGGGCAAACGCCCTCTGCTCCTCTACAGCTCCTCCTGGACGGCTCCTCCCGGGTGGCTCCTCCCACCTGCCTATCCTGATCTCCCAGGCCTCAGAGGCGCCAATCCTGTCTGGCCTCCACTTCTCCCCCCTCAGTACCCCTATGTCCTACCGGTTCACTTTGGGGTTCCTCCCATCTCCTTGGGCGTCAGAGTCCCCCACCAGCAGCCGGCAGGCGCCCTAGGTGTGGGGAGACGCTAACTCTGTGTCTTCCCACACTGCCGTGATCCTTGTTTTTAGACTTTAGAAAGCTTTTCTCAGCAGCATAAATGAGAACAAGCCATCAGCCTGCTGTGAACTGTGTAGATTTTTAAAAACTGTCTATTGAATATAAATTAAATTAGGAAAGAGAAACATAGCTCATTTCTTTTGGACTCAACCTTTTAGATTTTCAATTTACTTTGAAGAATGACTTTATAGGAATGACAACTCTAGGTTTGTTATTGTGTTTTTACTGGGTAATAATGCCCTGTTATATTTGTCAGTCCAGTTTCATTTTATTTCTTTCTCCTTTGACTGGGTACCATTTCATTGACAATAAACTGATATTCATTTTATGAGATTGAATTCTTCGCTGTAGAAGAATTCTTGTTCTCAGGCCTACATGACCAGGCTGTGCCCTCTGGGTCACCAGACCCATTTGGGAGAATTTACTTGGTAAAATAGTAAAATTTACTTGGTAAATAGTAAATTGGAGCCAAGCTTCTTAGGTAATCATGTGATCCTTACAGCTGTGTATGGTCTACTTGACAAAAGAGTGCCTTATTAAATGCCCATGGACTGAACATTGAGTTCTGAGACAGATGAAGAATAGGCCTTGCCTTTTCCATTTGAATTTCCTGTGGATACCAGTCCTACCAGGTGCATCTAGAAGAGGGCAAGGGGGCATCAGAGAGGGTTGGCTCTCTCTGCACTCTATCCCTGGGGTCTTCTCTAACAGACCCCCATCATCTACTCTCTTTAGCTTCGGCTATCAGTCATTGGGTTCCGTTCATACTTAGGGTAGTGCTCCATTGATATTTGGGCGGAGGAGATTCTTCAGGGCTAGGGTAAGGGAGAACAGTTGAAAGCAGTCAGCCCTTTGAAACCTCCCCCAAAGTGAAATATCTATTAGAAAACAAACCCTTCTCTTCCTGATTGTGACCATCTTCTGCTGTGTAATCTGTTCTCTAGGTTTTCCTGGCTCATGTGGGGAAATCAGCAATGAGGGGAGTAGATATACACTTTAGAAGAGGGTTATTTGGGTCAGGGGGATCAGGCTGACATTTATAAGTTACTGTGTGCGAGGGACTGTTGTAAGAGCGCTAGGCTTATGAAATCATTGAATACCCCCACCCCCCAGTGAGATAACTTGCCCAGGGTCATACGCTTAGTAAGGGATGCCTCTGTGATGAGAATGCAGCCAGTCTGGCAGCAAAGTCCTTGGTCTTGGGCATCGTACTGTCTTGTTTCTTGACCTGATTTGTCTCAAATGATTCTCATCAGACTGAATGAGGAATAGCCTTATTGAATCATCTCCTCCAAGGAGAGTTTTGCTGGTGGGACCCAATACTCTACGGTGAAAAGCTAGGACTCTCTTTGTCTCTGGGAAGATCCACTTCTCAAGTTTTCAAATCTGAATGCTCCCTGCCCTTTAACACCTTCTTTCTTTAGCTATATTATCAGGTTCTGGGTATATCCAACCGCCCTGGTAAATGATAAATGATGTCACTTTAAGGTGTGTTGACATCATGTGATTTAACTGAAGGTGGCCTTGTCTCTGGATCCTTGTGCAGCCCCAAACACCACAGAGGAGGTGGGAACAGAAACGAGGGAGATGGGAGGGTACTTACCTCCAGGGAATGAAGGGAGAAAGGACTATAGGTAGGGAGGGGAGGGGCAATCTACTGAGGAGGGAAGTCAAGAAGGAAAGCATGGGGAGGTAGTGGGCATCCTGCTGAAGGGTTTTGGCAAGGACCTAGGCAGTCGTCAAAGCTAGTGGCCAAACTGGTAGGCTGCTCTTGAGGGGATGCTGCAAAATACAACGTCCAAGAGATCTGGCTCGTTCTGGAACTAAGTCCTAAGACCTTGACCCTACTTGTTGCTCTTTTGCGGGGCGGGGGGAGAGCTAGATTCAAGTAGCCAAGCTGCCCAGATACTTTCTCTTTCAGGAAGGAATATCATGCTCATGATATTCAGCACATTTGTGCATGCTGTAAAAATAGCTTTAGACTATTTATGATAGCCTTCTAAAATGTATAGCTATGCTGAAGTACTGAATGGTATTTACAAGCTTTAAAAAAAAGTGGGATCATCTCAGTGGTTAAAAGTAAAAGCTTTTATTATGGGAAATTCTGCATGCAGTACTCATTGTCAGCTTCCATTGTGCGTGTGTGGCCCGTCTACTTGTGCAGTCACTTCAGGATCCCAGCTCACTTACCCATGCTTGTCATGACCTTCCTGCAACACTTTCTTTAGGATAACCTTCCAAGAATGTAACTTATCTTATTATTAAGGAGATCACAAGTGGAAACTAAATGTATGACAAAAAGGGTTTAGTAATGCATTCCAAAATCCATTGCCTGAGGTATTTGGAATACCTGCTATTCTGGTGTGGGGAGCAAGACACTAAGTATGTGTTCACAATATTGCACAAGACATGATTACATTCATATTGTAAGCTAAGTGTGAGAGGGAGGGAACATACTGTAGTCTGCTCTAAGCATTTTACCTGTACTAATTTATCAACTCTTCACAGTAGCTCTGTGAGTTACACACAATTATTTCCATTTTATATGTGAGGTACAGAGAGGTTAAGAAATTTGCCTGTGGTCACACAGCTATAAAGTAGTGGACTTCTGATGGAAACCCAGGCAGTCTGGCTCCAGAGTTTATGCTACTAGCCCCTGCACTGCAGCTGCTCCTGGAAGATTCATATAACTCAGAAATTATCTTCCACAGTGGTTGTACCATTTTACACTCTGAGTTAAACCTACATCTAGTTATTTATCCAAGAGAAATGAAAACATGTCCACAGGGGAAAAGAAAAACTGGTACAAGAATGTTCATTGCAAGCTTATTCTTAGCAGTAAAAATTGGAAACAGCCCAAATATCCACTTAACAAGTGAATAGCTAATCAAACTGTGCTATATTCGTAGCAATGGGATACTATTCAACAGTAAGGTAGAGCTTACATACAACAATATGAGTGATACCAAAACCTTACCTTGAGTCAAAGAAGTCAGATACAAAAGAGCATGTACTGCATGATTCTTTGAAGTTCAAGAATAGACAAAACAAATACATGTAGATAAAAGTTAGAACAGAGATTACTTTAGGGCAGGGGGAAGGGACATGAGGCTGGGTGATGGCTAGGCTCTATATTTTGATTAGTCAAAAATCATTGGCTTATGCACTTAGTATCTGTGCCTTTCCTTGTCTGTATTTATACATCACTTAAACACATATGAATACATACAGTAAACTGTGAAAGCTCCCCCTTCTCCAATCCAATTACCTTTCTCAGCGATAACCATTGTTTATAGACTGGTGTGGAGTTTCCAGGAGTATATATACTTGACATTTCCATTTGTGTGCACATACACATCCCAGTGGGCTTTTATACTTTAACATAAAAAAGGTCAGACTATATGTATTATTCTGCTGCCTGCTTTCTTTTTTGTTTAACAGTACGTCTTGAAGGTTTTTCCACGTCCATACTTCAGTTTTGCCTTAATGTCCTTAGCTAACTTAGGATTCTGTAGTAGGAATGTACTTGATTTCTTCAGCCAGTTTCCTTCTGATGGATGACTAGGCATTTTTCACATTTTTACTTTTACGGTGCTACTATGAAAATTGTTGTACACATATATTTGTGCACATGTGCAAGCATTTTTGTAGGCTACTTTCCTAGAAGTGGGTTTGCTTAGGCAAAAGGTATGTACACTGTGGTGGATACTTACAAATTGGTTTCCAAAAATGCTTTTGTCCATGACATTCCTGACCACATGTGAGAGAGCTGGATTCCTGCATTCTCTCCAACAATGGATGTTATCAGTCTTTAAAGATTTTGAGAGCAGATGGGTAAAAAATGACATCTTGTTTCTGCCCAGATTTTAAAAGGGAAGTTTTGATCTTCTAGTTTATATGCAAATGTACACATGCCCATAGAGAAACATATGCATCTCCTGTCCTATGCTCCAGGCTATGTAATTCTAGAGAACAGTTCTCTTTCCTTTGGGAAGAAAGAAAAAGAGAGGTACTAAGCCCTCAAACACAGTATGATAAGTGGGAGAAAGTATGGTATTAAAGGCAGGAGAACTAAAAATCATAAAGGTTTAAATAAATGAAAGAGATCTCAAACCTGGTGAAAGTAGTATTTATTCTGAGTTTCATAGAAGGTGTAGGATTTTTGAAAGTATTTGATATGGTTTCTAAGTTCAAACAATATTATAGTATCTATTAGATATTAACATAGAGAGATGACAGTGACATAGGTGCAAGCATTCATTCATTCAAATATTTTTGAGGGCCTGATGCTCTCTCAACAGCAAGTTAGAGAATACTTTCTAATTTTAATTTGATGGATTATTTTAGTGAAAATAGCAAAATTCTGCTTATTTATTCCGTTTTTAAAATTTATTTTATTTGAGGTATAATTTACAATGTTATGTTAATTTCTGCCATATATCAAAGTTACTCAGCTATACATATATATATACATTTTTTTTGTATTCTTTTCCATTAGACTTTATTACAGGATACTGAATATTGTTCCCTGTGCTGTACAGAAGGGCCTTGTTGTTTATCCATTCTCTATATAATAGTTTGCATCTGCTAATCCCAAACTCCAAATCCATTCCTCTCCACCCTCCCTCCCCCTTGGCAACCACAAGTCTGTTCTCCATGTTTATGAGTCTGTTTCTGTTTCATAGATAAGTTCATTTGTGTCATATTTTAGATTCCACTTCTAAGTGATATCATATGGTATTTGTCTTTCTCTTTCTGACTTCACTTAGTATGATAATCTCTAGGTCCACCCATGTTGCCACAAAAGGCATAATTTCATTCTTGTTTATGGCTGAGTACTATTCCATCACACACACACACACACACACACACACACACACACACACACACACAC